>NW_027223043.1:1906540-2259810 GCF_043380555.1 Nothobranchius furzeri
CACGCCCCGAGGAGCGTCTTGCCACTTGTCACTACTCGGTCTGACTGAGCGCCTCCAGGAGGGAGGTCCAAGCAAGACGCGCCCCGAGGAGCGTCTTGCCACATGTCACTACTCGGTCTGACTGAGCGCCTCCAGGAGAGAGGCCCAAGCAAAACGTGCCCCGAGGAGCGTCTTGCCACATGTCAACAATGGGTCTGACTGAGGGCCTCCAGGAGAGAAGCCCAATCAAGACGCGCCCCGAGGAGCGTCTTGCCACATGTCAACACTGGGTCTGACTGAGGGCCCCCAGGAGAGAGGCCCAAATAAGACGCGCCCCGAGGAGCGTCTTGCCACATGTCAACACTGGGTCTGACTGAGGGCCTCAAGGAGAGAAGCCCAAGCAAGATGCTCCCCGAGGAGCGTCTTGCCACATGTCAGCACTCAGTCTGACTGAGCGCCTCCAGGAGAGAGGCCCAAGCAAGACGCGCCCGGAGGAGCGTCTTGCCACATGTCAGCACTCGGTCTGACTGAGCGCCTCCAGGAGAGAGGCCCAAGCAAGACGCGCCCCGAGGAGCATCTTGACACATGTCTCCTCTGGGTCTGACTGAGCGCCTCCGTGAGAGAGGCCCAAGCAAGACGTGCCCCGAGGAGCATCTTGCCACATGTCAACACTGGGTCTGACTGAGTGCCTCCATGAGAGAAGCCCCAGCAAGACGCGCCCCGAGGAGCGTCTTGCCACATGTCACCACTGGGTCTGACTGAGCACCTCCAGGAGAGAGGCCAAAGCAAGACGCGCCCGAGGAGCGTCTTGCCACATGTCAACACTGGGTCTGACTGAGCGCCTCCAGGAGAGAGGCCCGAGGAGCGTCTTGCCACATGTCACGTCTGGGTCTGACTGAGCGCCTCCAGGAGAGAGGCGCAAGCAAGAAACGCCCGAGGAGCGTCTTGACACATGTCAACACTGGATCTGACTGAGCGCCTCCAGGAGAGAGGCCCAAGCAAGACGCGCCCCGAGGAGTGTCTTGCCACATGTCAACACTGTGTCTGACTGAGCGCCTCCAGGAGAGAGGCCCAAGCAAGACGCGCCCCGAGGAGCGTCTTGCCACGTGTCAACACTGGGTCTGACTTAGCGCATCCAGTAGAGAGGCCCAAGCAAGATGCGCCCGGAGGAGCGTCTTGCCACGTGTCACCACTGGGTCTGACTGAGCTCCTCCAGGAGAAAGGCCCAAGCAAGACGCGCCCCGAGGAGCGTCTTGCCACATGTCAACAATGGGTCTGACTGAGGGCCTCCAGGAGAGAAGCCCAAGCAAGACGCGCCCAGAGGAGCGTCTTGCCGCATGTCAACACTGGGTCTGACTGAGCGCCTCCAGGAGAGTGGCTCAAGCAAGACACGCCCCGAGGAGCGTCTTGACACATGTCAACACTGGGTCGGACTGAGGGCCTCCATGAGAGAAGCCCAAGCAAGACGCGCCCCGAGGAGAGTCTTGCCACATGTCAACAATGGGTCTGACTGAGGGCCTCCAGGAGAGAGGCCCAAGCAATACGCGCCCCGAGGAGCGTCTTGCCTTATGTCAGCACTCGGTCTGACTGAGCGCCTACAGGAGAGAGGCCCAAGCAAGACGCACCCAGAGGAGCTTCTTGCCACATGTCAACAATGGGTCTGACTGAGGGCCTCCAGGAGAGAGGCCCAAGCAAGATGCGCCCGGAGGAGCGTCTTGCCACATGTCAACACTGGGTCTGACAGAGGGCCTCCAGGAGAGAGGCCCAAGCAAGACGCGCCCCAAGGAGCGTCTTGTCACATGTCAAGACTGGGTCTTTTTCGAGCGCCTCCAGGAGAGAAGCCCAAGCAAGACGCGCCCCGAGGAGCGTCTTGCCACATGTCAGCACTCGGTCTGACTGAGCGCCTCCAGGAGAGAGGCCCAAGCAAGACGCGCCCCGAGGAGCGTCTTGCCACATGTCAACAATGGGTCTGACTGAGGGCCTCCAGGAGAGAAGCCCAAGCAACACGCGGCCCGAGGAGCGTCTTGCCACATGTCAGCACTCGGTCTGACTGAGCGCCTCCAGGAGAGAGGCCCAAGCAAGAAGCGCCCCGAGGAGTGTCTTGCCACATGTCAACAATGGGTCTGACTAAGGGCCTCCAGGAGAGAAGCCCAAGCAAGACGCGCCCCGAGGAGCGTCTTGACACATGTCAACACTGGGTCTGACAGAGGGCCTCCAGGAGAGAGGCCCAAGCAAGACGCGCCCCGAGGAGTGTCTTGCCACATGTCACCACTTGGTCTGACTGAGCGCCTCCAGGACAGAGGCCCAAGCAACACGCGCCCTCGAGGAGCGTCAGGCCACATGTCACTACTCAGTCTGACTGAGCACCTCCAGGAGAGAGGCCCAAGCAGGACGCGCCCCGAGGGGCGTCTTGCCACGTGTCAACACTGGGTCTGATTGAGGGCCTTCTGGAGAGAGGCCCAAGCAAGACGCGCCCCGAGGAGCGTCTTGCCACATGTCAACAATGGTTCTTACTGAGGGCCTCCGAGAGAGAAGCCCAAGCAAGACGCGCCCCGAGAAGCTTCTTGCCACATGTCAGCACTCGGTCTGACTGAGCGCCTCCAGGAGAGAGGCCAAAGCAAGACGCCCCCCGAGGAGCGTCTTGACACATGTCAACACTGGGTCTGACTGAGAGCCTCCATGAGAGAAGCCCCAGCAAGACGCACCCCGAGGAGCGTCTTGCCACATCTCACTACTCGGTCTGTTTGAGCGCCTCCAGGAGAGAGGCCCAAGCAAGACGTGCCCCGAGGAGCGTCTTGCCACATGTCAATACTGGGTCTGACTGAGCGCCTCCAGGAGAGAGGCCCAAGCAAGACACGCCCCGAGGAGCGTCTTGACACATGTCAAAACTGGGTCTGACTGAGGGCCTCCATGAGAGAAGCCAAAGCAAGACGCGCCCCGAGGAGAGTCTTGCCACATGTCAACACTCGGTCTGACAGAGGGCATCCAGGAGAGAGGCCCAAGCAATACGCGCCCCGAGGAGCGTCTTGCCACATGTCACCACTGGGTCTGACTGAGCGCCTCCAGGAGAGAGGCCCAACCAAGATGCGCCCTGAGGAGCGTCTTGCCACATGTCAACACTGGGTCTGACAGAGCGCCTCCAGGAGAGAGGCCCAAGCAAGACGCGCCCCGAGGAGCGTCTTCCCACGTGTCACCACTGGGTCTGACTGAGCTCCTCCAGGAGAGAGGCCCAAGCAAGACGCGCCCCGAGGAGCGTCTTGCCACGTGTCACCACTGGGTCTGATTGAGCACCTCCAGGAGAGAGGGCCCAGCAAGAGGCGCCCCGAGGAGCATCTTGCCTTATGTCAGCACTCAGTCTGACTGAGCGCCTCCAGGAGAGAGGCCCAAGCAAGACCCGCCCCGAGGAGCGTCTTGCCACATGTCACTACTCGGTCTAACTGAGCGCCTCCAGGAGAGAGGTCCAAGCAAGACACGCCCCGAGGAGCGTCTTGCCACTTGTCACTACTCGGTCTGACTGAGCGCCTCCAGGAGGGAGGTCCAAGCAAGACGCGCCCCGAGGAGCGTCTTGCCACATGTCACTACTCGGTCTGACTGAGCGCCTCCAGGAGAGAGGCCCAAGCAAGACGTGCCCCGAGGAACGTCTTGCCACTTGTCAACAATGGGTCTGACTGAGGGCCTCCAGGAGAGAAGCCCAATCAAGACGCGCCCCGAGGAGCGTCTTGCCACATGTCAACACTGGGTCTGACTGAGGGCCCCCAGGAGAGAGGCCCAAATAAGACGCGCCCCGAGGAGCGTCTTGCCACATGTCAACACTGGGTCTGACTGAGGGCCTCCAGGAGAGAAGCCCAAGCAAGATGCTCCCCGAGGAGCGTCTTGCCACATGTCAGCACTCAGTCTGACTGAGCGCCTCCAGGAGAGAGGCCCAAGCAAGACGCGCCCGGAGGAGCGTCTTGCCACATGTCAGCACTCGGTCTGACTGAGCGCCTCCAGGAGAGAGGCCCAAGCAAGACGCGCCCCGAGGAGCATCTTGACACATGTCTCCTCTGGGTCTGACTGAGCGCCTCCATGAGAGAGGCCCAAGCAAGACGTGCCCCGAGGAGCATCTTGCCACATGTCAACACTGGGTCTGACTGAGTGCCTCCATGAGAGAAGCCCCAGCAAGACGCGCCCCGAGGAGCGTCTTGCCACATGTCACCACTGGGTCTGACTGAGCACCTCCAGGAGAGAGGCCAAAGCAAGACGCGCCCCGAGGAGCGTCTTGCCACATGTCAACACTGGGTCTGACTGAGCGCCTCCAGGAGAGAGGCCCGAGGAGCGTCTTGCCACATGTCACGTCTGGGTCTGACTGAGCGCCTCCAGGAGAGAGGCGCAAGCAAGAAACGCCCGAGGAGCGTCTTGACACATGTCAACACTGGATCTGACTGAGCGCCTCCAGGAGAGAGGCCCAAGCAAGACGCGCCCCGAGGAGTGTCTTGCCACATGTCAACACTGTGTCTGACTGAGCGCCTCCAGGAGAGAGGCCCAAGCAAGACGCGCCCCGAGGAGCGTCTTGCCACGTGTCAACACTGGGTCTGACTTAGCGCATCCAGTAGAGAGGCCCAAGCAAGATGCGCCCCGAGGAGCGTCTAGCCACGTGTCACCACTGGGTCTGACTGAGCTCCTCCAGGAGAAAGGCCCAAGCAAGACGCGCCCCGAGGAGCGTCTTGCCACATGTCACTACTCGGTCTAACTGAGCGCCTCCAGGAGAGAGGTCCAAGCAAGACGCGCCCCGAGGAGCGTCTTGCCAAATGTCACTACTCGGTCTGACTGAGCGCCTCCAGGAGAGAGGCCCCAGCAAGACGCGCCCCGAGGAGCGTCTTGCCACATCTCACTACTCGGTCTGTTTGAGCGCCTCCAGGAGAGAGGCCCAAGCAAGACGTGCCCCGAGGAGCGTCTTGCCACATGTCAATACTGGGTCTGACTGAGCGCCTCCAGGAGAGAGGCCCAAGCAAGACACGCCCCGAGGAGCGTCTTGACACATGTCAAAACTGGGTCTGACTGAGGGCCTCCATGAGAGAAGCCAAAGCAAGACGCGCCCCGAGGAGAGTCTTGCCACATGTCAACACTCGGTCTGACAGAGGGCATCCAGGAGAGAGGCCCAAGCAATACGCGCCCCGAGGAGCGTCTTGCCACATGTCACCACTGGGTCTGACTGAGCGCCTCCAGGAGAGAGGCCCAACCAAGATGCGCCCTGAGGAGCGTCTTGCCACATGTCAACACTGGGTCTGACAGAGCGCCTCCTGGAGAGAGGCCCAAGCAAGACGCGCCCCGAGGAGCGTCTTCCCACGTGTCACCACTGGGTCTGACTGAGCTCCTCCAGGAGAGAGGCCCAAGCAAGATGCGCCCCGAGGAGCGTCTTGCCACGTGTCACCACTGGGTCTGATTGAGCACCTCCAGGAGAGAGGGCCCAGCAAGACGCGCCCCGAGGAGCATCTTGCCTTATGTCAGCACTCAGTCTGACTGAGCGCCTCCAGGAGAGAGGCCCAAGCAAGACCCGCCCCGAGGAGCGTCTTGCCACATGTCACTACTCGGTCTAACTGAGCGCCTCCAGGAGAGAGGTCCAAGCAAGACACGCCCCGAGGAGCGTCTTGCCACTTGTCACTACTCGGTCTGACTGAGCGCCTCCAGGAGGGAGGTCCAAGCAAGACGCGCCCCGAGGAGCGTCTTGCCACATGTCACTACTCGGTCTGACTGAGCGCCTCCAGGAGAGAGGCCCAAGCAAGACGTGCCCCGAGGAGCGTCTTGCCACATGTCAACAATGGGTCTGACTGAGGGCCTCCAGGAGAGAAGCCCAATCAAGACGCGCCCCGAGGAGCGTCTTGCCACATGTCAACACTGGGTCTGACTGAGGGCCCCCAGGAGAGAGGCCCAAATAAGACGCGCCCCGAGGAGCGTCTTGCCACATGTCAACACTGGGTCTGACTGAGGGCCTCCAGGAGAGAAGCCCAAGCAAGATGCTCCCCGAGGAGCGTCTTGCCACATGTCAGCACTCAGTCTGACAGAGCGCCTCCAGGAGAGAGGCCCAAGCAAGACGCGCCCGGAGGAGCGTCTTGCCACATGTCAGCACTCGGTCTGACTGAGCGCCTCCAGGAGAGAGGCCCAAGCAAGACGCGCCCCGAGGAGCATCTTGACACATGTCTCCTCTGGGTCTGACTGAGCGCCTCCATGAGAGAGGCCCAAGCAAGACGTGCCCCGAGGAGCATCTTGCCACATGTCAACACTGGGTCTGACTGAGTGCCTCCATGAGAGAAGCCCCAGCAAGACGCGCCCCGAGGAGCGTCTTGCCACATGTCACCACTGGGTCTGACTGAGCACCTCCAGGAGAGAGGCCAAAGCAAGACGCGCCCCGAGGAGCGTCTTGCCACATGTCAACACTGGGTCTGACTGAGCGCCTCCAGGTGAGAGGCCCGAGGAGCGTCTTGCCACATGTCACGTCTGGGTCTGACTGAGCGCCTCCAGGAGAGAGGCGCAAGCAAGAAACGCCCGAGGAGCGTCTTGACACATGTCAACACTGGATCTGACTGAGCGCCTCCAGGAGAGAGGCCCAAGCAAGACGCGCCCCAAGGAGTGTCTTGCCACATGTCAACACTGTGTCTGACTGAGCGCCTCCAGGAGAGAGGCCCAAGCAAGACGCGCCCCGAGGAGCGTCTTGCCACGTGTCAACACTGGGTCTGACTTAGCGCATCCAGTAGAGAGGCCCAAGCAAGATGCGCCCCGAGGAGCGTCTAGCCACGTGTCACCACTGGGTCTGACTGAGCTCCTCCAGGAGAAAGGCCCAAGCAAGACGCGCCCCGAGGAGCGTCTTGCCACATGTCACTACTCGGTCTAACTGAGCGCCTCCAGGAGAGAGGTCCAAGCAAGACGCGCCCCGAGGAGCGTCTTGCCAAATGTCACTACTCGGTCTGACTGAGCGCCTCCAGGAGAGAGGCCCAAGCAAGACGTGCCCCGAGGAGCGTCTTGCCACATGTCAACAATGGGTCTGACTGAGGGCCTCCAGGAGAGAAGCCCAAGCAAGACGCGCCCAGAGGAGCGTCTTGCCGCATGTCAACACTGGGTCTGACTGAGCGCCTCCAGGAGAGTGGCTCAAGCAAGACACGCCCCGAGGAGCGTCTTGACACATGTCAACACTGGGTCGGACTGAGGGCCTCCATGAGAGAAGCCCAAGCAAGACGCGCCCCGAGGAGAGTCTTGCCACATGTCAACAATGGGTCTGACTGAGGGCCTCCAGGAGAGAGGCCCAAGCAATACGCGCCCCGAGGAGCGTCTTGCCTTATGTCAGCACTCGGTCTGACTGAGCGCCTACAGGAGAGAGGCCCAAGCAAGACGCGCCCAGAGGAGCTTCTTGCCACATGTCAACAATGGGTCTGACTGAGGGCCTCCAGGAGAGAGGCCCAAGCAAGATGCGCCCGGAGGAGCGTCTTGCCACATGTCAACACTGGGTCTGACAGAGGGCTTCCAGGAGAGAGGCCCAAGCAAGACGCGCCCCAAGGAGCGTCTTGTCACATGTCAACACTGGGTCTTTTTGAGCGCCTCCAGGAGAGAAGCCCAAGCAAGACGCGCCCCGAGGAGCGTCTTGCCACATGTCAGCACTCGGTCTGACTGAGCGCCTCCAGGAGAGAGGCCCAAGCAAGACGCGCCCCGAGGAGCGTCTTGCCACATGTCAACAATGGGTCTGACTGAGGGCCTCCAGGAGAGAAGCCCAAGCAACACGCGGCCCGAGGAGCGTCTTGCCACATGTCAGCACTCGGTCTGACTGAGCGCCTCCAGGAGAGAGGCCCAAGCAAGAAGCGCCCCGAGGAGCGTCTTGCCACATGTCAACAATGGGTCTGACTAAGGGCCTCCAGGAGAGAAGCCCAAGCAAGACGCGCCCCGAGGAGCGTCTTGACACATGTCAACACTGGGTCTGACAGAGGGCCTCCAGAAGAGAGGCCCAAGCAAGACGCGCCCCGAGGAGTGTCTTGCCACATGTCACCACTTGGTCTGACTGAGCGCCTCCAGGAGAGAGGCCCAAGCAACACGCACCCTCGAGGAGCGTCAGGCCACATGTCACTACTCAGTCTGACTGAGCGCCTCCAGGAGAGAGGCCAAAGCAGGACGCGCCCCGAGGGGCGTCTTGCCACGTGTCAACACTGGGTCTGATTGAGGGCCTTCTGGAAAGAGGCCCAAGCAAGACTCGCCCCGAGGAGCGTCTTGCCACATGTCAACACTGGGTCTGACAGAGGGCCTCCATGAGAGAGGCCCAAGCAAGACGCGCCCCGAGGAGTGTCTTGCCAAATGTCAACACTGGGTCTGACTGAGCGCCTCAGGGAGAGAGGTCCAAGCAAGACGCGCCCAGAGGATTGTCTTGCCACATGTCAACACTGGGTCTGACTGAGAGCCTCCATGAGAGAAGCCCCAGCAAGACGCGCCCCGAGGAGCGTCTTGCCACATGTCACTACTCGGTCTGTTTGAGCGCCTCCAGGAGAGAGGCCCAAGCAAGACATGCCCCGAGGAGCGTCTTGCCACATGTCAAAACTAGGTCTGACTGAGCGCCTCCAGGAGAGAGGCCCAAGCAAGACACGCCCCGAGGAGCGTCTTGACACATGTCAAAACTGGGTCTGACTGAGGGCCTCCATGAGAGAAGCCGAAGCAAGACGCGCCCCGAGGAGAGTCTTGCCACATGTCAACACTCGGTCTGACAGAGGGCATCCAGGATAGAGGCCCAAGCAATACGCGCCCCGAGGAGCGTCTTGCCACATGTCACCACTGGGTCTGACTGAGCGCCTGCAGGAGAGAGGCCCAACCAAGATGCGCCCTGAGGAGCGTCTTGCCACATGTCAACACTGGGTCTGACTGAGCGCCTCCAGGAGAGAGGCCCAAGCAAGACGCGCCCCGAGGAGCGTCTTGCCACGTGTCAACACTGGGTCTGACTGAGCGCCTCCAGGAGAGAGGCCCAAGCAAGATGCGCCCCGAGGAGCGTCTTCCCACGTGTCACCACTGGGTCTGACTGAGCTCCTCCAGGAGAGAGGCCCAAGCAAGACGCGCCCCGAGGAGCGTCTTGCCACGTGTCACCACTGGGTCTGATTGAGCACCTCCAGGAGAGAGGGCCCAGCAAGACGCGCCCCGAGGAGCATCTTGCCTTATGTCAGCACTCAGTCTGACTGAGCGCCTCCAGGAGAGAGGCCCAAGCAAGACCCGCCCCGAGGAGCGTCTTGCCACATGTCACTACTCGGTCTAACTGAGCGCCTCCAGGAGAGAGGCCCAAGCAAGACGCGCCCCGAGGAGCGTCTTGCCACATGTCAGCACTCGATCTGACTGAGCGCCTCCAGGAGAGAGGCCCAAGCAAGACGCGCCCCGAGGAGCGTCTTGACACATGTCTCCTCTGGGTCTGACTGAGCGCCTCCAAGAGAGAGGCCCAAGCAAGACGTGCCCCGAGGAGCATCTTGCCACATGTCAACACTGGGTCTGACTGAGTGCCTCCATGAGAGAAGCCCCAGCAAGACGCGCCCCGAGGAGCGTCTTGCCACAAGTCACCACTGGGTCTGACTGAGCACCTCCAGGAGAGAGGCCCAAGCAAGACGCGCCCCGAGGAGCGTCTTGCCACATGTCAACACTGGGTCTGACTGAGCGCCTCCAGGAGAGAGGCCCGAGGAGCGTCTTGCCACATGTCACGTCTGGGTCTGACTGAGCGCCTCCAGGAGAGAGGCGCAAGCAAGAAACGCCCGAGGAGCGTCTTGACACATGTCAACACTGGGTCTGACTGAGCGCCTCCAGGAGAGAGGCCCCAGCAAGATGCGCCCCGAGGAGCGTCTTGCCACATGTCAGCACTCGGTCTGACTGAGCGCCTCCAGGAGAGAGGCCCAAACAAGAAGCGCCCCGAGGAGCGTCTTGCCACATGTCAACAATGGGTCTGACTGAGGGCCGCCAGGAGAGAAGCCCAAGCAAGACGTGCCCCGAGGAGCGTCTTGCCACATGTCAACACTGGGTCTAATTGAGCGCCTCCAGGAGAGAGGCCCAAGCAAGACGCGCCCCGAGGAGCGTCTTGCCACATGTCACTACTCGGTCTGACTGAGCGCCTCCAGGAGAGAGGTCCAAGCAACACGCGCCCCGAGGAGCGTCTTGCCACATGTCAACACTGGTTCTGACTGAGTGCCTCCATGAGAGAAGCCCCAGCAAGACGCGCCCCGAGGAGCGTCTTGCCACATGTCACTACTCGGTCTGACTGAGCGCCTCCAGGAGAGAGGCCCAAGCAAGACGTGCCCCGAGGAGCGTCTTGCCACATGTCAACAATGGGTCTGACAGAGGGCCTCCAGGAGAGAAGCCCAAGCAAGAAGCGCCCCGAGGAGCGTCTTGCCACATGTCAACACTGGGTCTGACTGAGCGCCTCCAGGAGAGAGGCCCAAGCAAGACACGCCCCGAGGAGCGTCTTGACACATGTCAACACTGGGTCTGACTGAGGGCCTCCATGAGAGAAGCCCAAGCAAGACGCGCCCCGAGGAGAGTCTTGCCACATGTCAACACTGGGTCTGACAGAGGGCATCCAGGAGAGAGGCCCAAGCAATACGCGCCCGGAGGAGCGTCTTGCCACATGTCAACAATGGGTATGACCGAGGGCCTCCAGGAGAGAAGCCAAAGCAAGACGCGCCCCGAGGAGCTTCTTTCCACATGTCAACAATGGGTCTTACTGAGGGCCACCATGAGAGAAGCCCAAGCAAGACGCGCCCCGAGGAGTGTCTTGCCACATGTCAACACTGTGTCTGACTGAGCGCCTCCAGGAGAGAGGCCCAAGCAAGACGCGCCGCGAGGAGCGTCTTGCCACGTGTCAACACTGGGTCTGACTTAGCGCATCCAGTAGAGAGGCCCAAGCAAGATGCGCCCCGAGGAGCGTCTTGCAACGTGTCACCACTGGGTCTGACTGAGCTCCTCCAGGAGAGAGGCCCAAGCAAGACGCGCCCCGAGGAGCGTCTTGCCACATGTCACTACTCGGTCTAACTGAGCGCCTCCAGGAGAGAGGTCCAAGCAAGACGCGCCCCGAGGAGCGTCTTGCCAAATGTCACTACTCGGTCTGACTGAGCGCCTCCAGGAGAGAGGCCCAAGCGAGACGTGCCCCGAGGAGCGTCTTGCCACATGTCAACAATGGGTCTGACTGAGGGCCTCCAGGAGAGAAGCCCAAGCAAGACGCGCCCAGAGGAGCGTCTTGCCACATGTCAACACTGGGTCTGACTGAGCGCCTCCAGGAGAGAGGCCCAAGCAAGACACGCCCCGAGGAGCGTCTTGACACATGTCAACACTGAGTCGGACTGAGGGCCTCCATGAGAGAAGCCCAAGCAAGACGCGCCCCGAGGAGAGTCTTGCCACATGTCACCACTGGGTCTGACTGAGCGCCTCCAGGAGAGAGGCCCAAGCGAGACGTGCCCCGAGGAGCATCTTGCCACATGTCAGCACTCGGTCTGACTGAGCGCCTCCAGGAGAGAGGCCCAAGCAAGACGCGCCCTGAGGAGCGTCTTGCCACATGTCACTACTCGGTCTAACTGAGCGCCTCCAGGAGAGAGGTCCAAGCAAGACACGCCCCGAGGAGCGTCTTGCCACATGTCACTACTCGGTCTGACTGAGCGCCTCCAGGAGGGAGGTCCAAGCAAGACGCGCCCCGAGGAGCGTCTTGCCACATGTCAACAATGGGTCTGACTGAGGGCCTCCAGGAGAGAAGCCCAAACAAGACGCGCCCGGAGGAGCGTCTTGCCACATGTCAACACTGGGTCTGACTGAGGGCCCCCAGGAGAGAGGCCCAAATAAGACGCGCCCCGAGGAGCGTCTTGCCACATGTCAACACTGGGTCTGACTAAGGGCCTCCAGGAGAGAAGCCCAAGCAAGATGCGCCCCGACGAGCGTCTTGCCACATGTCAGCACTCGGTCTGACTGAGCACCTCCAGGAGAGAGGCCCAAGCAAGACGCGCCCGGAGGAGCGTCTTGCCACATGTCAGCACTCGGTCTGACTGAGCGCCTCCAGGAGAGAGGCCTAAGCAAGACGCGCCCCGAGGAGCGTCTTGACACATGTCTCCTCTGGGTCTGACTGAGCGCCTCCAGGAGAGAGGCCCAAGCAAGACGCGCCCCGAGGAGCATCTTGCCACATGTCAACACTGGGTCTGACTGAGTGCCTCCATGAGAGAAGCCCCAGCAAGATGCGCCCCGAGGAGCGTCTTGCCACATGTCACCACTGGGTCTGACTGAGCACCTCCAGGAGAGAGGCCCAAGCAAGACGCGCCCAGAGGAGCGTCTTGCCACATGTCAACAATGGGTCTTACTGAGGGCCTCCAGGAGAGAGGCCCAAGCAAGATGCGCCCGGAGGAGCGTCTTGCCACATGTCAACACTGGGTCTGACAGAGGGCCTCCAGGAGAGAGGCCCAAGCAAGACGCGCCCCAAGGAGCGTCTTGTCACATGTCAACACTGGGTCTTTTTGAGCGCCTCCAGGAGAGAAGCCCAAGCAAGACGCGCCCCGAGGAGCGTCTTGCCACATGTCAGCACTCGGTCTGACTGAGCACCTCCAGGAGAGAGGGCCCAGCAAGACGCGCCCCGAGGAGCATCTTGCCTTATGTCAGCACTCAGTCTGACTGAGCGCCTCCAGGAGAGAGGCCCAAGCAAGACCCGCCCCGAGGAGCGTCTTGCCACATGTCACTACTCGGTCTAACTGAGCGCCTCCAGGAGAGAGGTCCAAGCAAGACACGCCCCGAGGAGCGTCTTGCCACTTGTCACTACTCGGTCTGACTGAGCGCCTCCAGGAGGGAGGTCCAAGCAAGACGCGCCCCGAGGAGCGTCTTGCCACATGTCACTACTCGGTCTGACTGAGCGCCTCCAGGAGAGAGGCCCAAGCAAAACGTGCCCCGAGGAGCGTCTTGCCACATGTCAACAATGGGTCTGACTGAGGGCCTCCAGGAGAGAAGCCCAATCAAGACGCGCCCCGAGGAGCGTCTTGCCACATGTCAACACTGGGTCTGACTGAGGGCCCCCAGGAGAGAGGCCCAAATAAGACGCGCCCCGAGGAGCGTCTTGCCACATGTCAACACTGGGTCTGACTGAGGGCCTCAAGGAGAGAAGCCCAAGCAAGATGCTCCCCGAGGAGCGTCTTGCCACATGTCAGCACTCAGTCTGACTGAGCGCCTCAAGGAGAGAGGCCCAAGCAAGACGCGCCCGGAGGTGCGTCTTGCCACATGTCAGCACTCGGTCTGACTGAGCGCCTCCAGGAGAGAGGCCCAAGCAAGACGCGCCCCGAGGAGCATCTTGACACATGTCTCCTCTGGGTCTGACTGAGCGCCTCCGTGAGAGAGGCCCAAGCAAGACGTGCCCCGAGGAGCATCTTGCCACATGTCAACACTGGGTCTGACTGAGTGCCTCCATGAGAGAAGCCCCAGCAAGACGTGCCCCGAGGAGTGTCTTGCCACATTTCACCACTGGGTCTGACTGAGCACCTCCAGGAGAGAGGCCAAAGCAAGACGCGCCCGAGGAGCGTCTTGCCACATGTCAACACTGGGTCTGACTGAGCGCCTCCAGGAGAGAGGCCCGAGGAGCGTCTTGCCACATGTCACGTCTGGGTCTGACTGAGCGCCTCCAGGAGAGAGGCGCAAGCAAGAAACGCCCGAGGAGCGTCTTGACACATGTCAACACTGGATCTGACTGAGCGCCTCCAGGAGAGAGGCCCAAGCAAGACGCGCCCCGAGGAGTGTCTTGCCACATGTCAACACTGTGTCTGACTGAGCGCCTCCAGGAGAGAGGCCCAAGCAAGACGCGCCCCGAGGAGCGTCTTGCCACGTGTCAACACTGGGTCTGACTTAGCGCATCCAGTAGAGAGGCCCAAGCAAGATGCGCCCCGAGGAGCGTCTTGCCACGTGTCACCACTGGGTCTGACTGAGCTCCTCCAGGAGAAAGGCCCAAGCAAGACGCGCCCCGAGGAGCGTCTTGCCACATGTCAACAATGGGTCTGACTGAGGGCCTCCAGGAGAGAAGCCCAAGCAAGACGCGCCCAGAGGAGCGTCTTGCCGCATGTCAACACTGGGTCTGACTGAGCGCCTCCAGGAGAGTGGCTCAAGCAAGACACGCCCCGAGGAGCGTCTTGACACATGTCAACACTGGGTCGGACTGAGGGCCTCCATGAGAGAAGCCCAAGCAAGACGCGCCCCGAGGAGAGTCTTGCCACATGTCAACAATGGGTCTGACTGAGGGCCTCCAGGAGAGAGGCCCAAGCAATACGCGCCCCGAGGAGCGTCTTGCCTTATGTCAGCACTCGGTCTGACTGAGCGCCTACAGGAGAGAGGCCCAAGCAAGACGCACCCAGAGGAGCTTCTTGCCACATGTCAACAATGGGTCTGACTGAGGGCCTCCAGGAGAGAGGCCCAAGCAAGATGCGCCCGGAGGAGCGTCTTGCCACATGTCAACACTGGGTCTGACAGAGGGCCTCCAGGAGAGAGGCCCAAGCAAGACGCGCCCCAAGGAGCGTCTTGTCACATGTCAACACTGGGTCTTTTTGAGCGCCTCCAGGAGAGAAGCCCAAGCAAGACGCGCCCCGAGGAGCGTCTTGCCACATGTCAGCACTCGGTCTGACTGAGCGCCTCCAGGAGAGAGGCCCAAGCAAGACGCGCCCCGAGGAGCGTCTTGCCACATGTCAACAATGGGTCTGACTGAGGGCCTCCAGGAGAGAAGCCCAAGCAACACGCGGCCCGAGGAGCGTCTTGCCACATGTCAGCACTCGGTCTGACTGAGCGC
The DNA here is from genome assembly GCF_043380555.1 of Nothobranchius furzeri. Taxonomy (NCBI): domain Eukaryota; kingdom Metazoa; phylum Chordata; class Actinopteri; order Cyprinodontiformes; family Nothobranchiidae; genus Nothobranchius; species Nothobranchius furzeri. The sequence goes on from NW_027223043.1 coordinate 1,921,293, forward strand.
CTCCAGGAGAGAGGCCCAAGCAAGAAGCGCCCCGAGGAGTGTCTTGCCACATGTCAACAATGGGTCTGACTAAGGGCCTCCAGGAGAGAAGCCCAAGCAAGACGCGCCCCGAGGAGCGTCTTGACACATGTCAACACTGGGTCTGACAGAGGGCCTCCAGGAGAGAGGCCCAAGCAAGACGCGCCCCGAGGAGTGTCTTGCCACATGTCACCACTTGGTCTGACTGAGCGCCTCCAGGACAGAGGCCCAAGCAACACGCGCCCTCGAGGAGCGTCAGGCCACATGTCACTACTCAGTCTGACTGAGCACCTCCAGGAGAGAGGCCCAAGCAGGACGCGCCCCGAGGGGCGTCTTGCCACGTGTCAACACTGGGTCTGATTGAGGGCCTTCTGGAGAGAGGCCCAAGCAAGACGCGCCCCGAGGAGCGTCTTGCCACATGTCAACAATGGTTCTTACTGAGGGCCTCCGAGAGAGAAGCCCAAGCAAGACGCGCCCCGAGGAGCTTCTTGCCACATGTCAGCACTCGGTCTGACTGAGCGCCTCCAGGAGAGAGGCCAAAGCAAGACGCCCCCCGAGGAGCGTCTTGACACATGTCAACACTGGGTCTGACTGAGAGCCTCCATGAGAGAAGCCCCAGCAAGACGCACCCCGAGGAGCGTCTTGCCACATCTCACTACTCGGTCTGTTTGAGCGCCTCCAGGAGAGAGGCCCAAGCAGGACGTGCCCCGAGGAGCGTCTTGCCACATGTCAATACTGGGTCTGACTGAGCGCCTCCAGGAGAGAGGCCCAAGCAAGACACGCCCCGAGGAGCGTCTTGACACATGTCAAACCTGGGTCTGACTGAGGGCCTCCATGAGAGAAGCCAAAGCAAGACGCGCCCCGAGGAGAGTCTTGCCACATGTCAACACTCGGTCTGACAGAGGGCATCCAGGAGAGAGGCCCAAGCAATACGCGCCCCGAGGAGCGTCTTGCCACATGTCACCACTGGGTCTGACTGAGCGCCTCCAGGAGAGAGGCCCAACCAAGATGCGCCCTGAGGAGCGTCTTGCCACATGTCAACACTGGGTCTGACAGAGCGCCTCCAGGAGAGAGGCCCAAGCAAGACGCGCCCCGAGGAGCGTCTTCCCACGTGTCACCACTGGGTCTGACTGAGCTCCTCCAGGAGAGAGGCCCAAGCAAGACGCGCCCCGAGGAGCGTCTTGCCACGTGTCACCACTGGGTCTGATTGAGCACCTCCAGGAGAGAGGGCCCAGCAAGAGGCGCCCCGAGGAGCATCTTGCCTTATGTCAGCACTCAGTCTGACTGAGCGCCTCCAGGAGAGAGGCCCAAGCAAGACCCGCCCCGAGGAGCGTCTTGCCACATGTCACTACTCGGTCTAACTGAGCGCCTCCAGGAGAGAGGTCCAAGCAAGACACGCCCCGAGGAGCGTCTTGCCACTTGTCACTACTCGGTCTGACTGAGCGCCTCCAGGAGGGAGGTCCAAGCAAGACGCGCCCCGAGGAGCGTCTTGCCACATGTCACTACTCGGTCTGACTGAGCGCCTCCAGGAGAGAGGCCCAAGCAAGACGTGCCCCGAGGAGCGTCTTGCCACTTGTCAACAATGGGTCTGACTGAGGGCCTCCAGGAGAGAAGCCCAATCAAGACGCGCCCCGAGGAGCGTCTTGCCACATGTCAACACTGGGTCTGACTGAGGGCCCCCAGGAGAGAGGCCCAAATAAGACGCGCCCCGAGGAGCGTCTTGCCACATGTCAACACTGGGTCTGACTGAGGGCCTCCAGGAGAGAAGCCCAAGCAAGATGCTCCCCGAGGAGCGTCTTGCCACATGTCAGCACTCAGTCTGACTGAGCGCCTCCAGGAGAGAGGCCCAAGCAAGACGCGCCCGGAGGAGCGTCTTGCCACATGTCAGCACTCGGTCTGACTGAGCGCCTCCAGGAGAGAGGCCCAAGCAAGACGCGCCCCGAGGAGCATCTTGACACATGTCTCCTCTGGGTCTGACTGAGCGCCTCCATGAGAGAGGCCCAAGCAAGACGTGCCCCGAGGAGCATCTTGCCACATGTCAACACTGGGTCTGACTGAGTGCCTCCATGAGAGAAGCCCCAGCAAGACGCGCCCCGAGGAGCGTCTTGCCACATGTCACCACTGGGTCTGACTGAGCACCTCCAGGAGAGAGGCCAAAGCAAGACGCGCCCCGAGGAGCATCTTGCCACATGTCAACACTGGGTCTGACTGAGCGCCTCCAGGAGAGAGGCCCGAGGAGCGTCTTGCCACATGTCACGTCTGGGTCTGACTGAGCGCCTCCAGGAGAGAGGCGCAAGCAAGAAACGCCCGAGGAGCGTCTTGACACATGTCAACACTGGATCTGACTGAGCGCCTCCAGGAGAGAGGCCCAAGCAAGACGCGCCCCGAGGAGTGTCTTGCCACATGTCAACACTGTGTCTGACTGAGCGCCTCCAGGAGAGAGGCCCAAGCAAGACGCGCCCCGAGGAGCGTCTTGCCACGTGTCAACACTGGGTCTGACTTAGCGCATCCAGTAGAGAGGCCCAAGCAAGATGCGCCCCGAGGAGCGTCTAGCCACGTGTCACCACTGGGTCTGACTGAGCTCCTCCAGGAGAAAGGCCCAAGCAAGACGCGCCCCGAGGAGCGTCTTGCCACATGTCACTACTCGGTCTAACTGAGCGCCTCCAGGAGAGAGGTCCAAGCAAGACGCGCCCCGAGGAGCGTCTTGCCAAATGTCACTACTCGGTCTGACTGAGCGCCTCCAGGAGAGAGGCCCCAGCAAGACGCGCCCCGAGGAGCGTCTTGCCACATCTCACTACTCGGTCTGTTTGAGCGCCTCCAGGAGAGAGGCCCAAGCAAGACGTGCCCCGAGGAGCGTCTTGCCACATGTCAATACTGGGTCTGACTGAGCGCCTCCAGGAGAGAGGCCCAAGCAAGACACGCCCCGAGGAGCGTCTTGACACATGTCAAAACTGGGTCTGACTGAGGGCCTCCATGAGAGAAGCCAAAGCAAGACGCGCCCCGAGGAGAGTCTTGCCACATGTCAACACTCGGTCTGACAGAGGGCATCCAGGAGAGAGGCCCAAGCAATACGCGCCCCGAGGAGCGTCTTGCCACATGTCACCACTGGGTCTGACTGAGCGCCTCCAGGAGAGAGGCCCAACCAAGATGCGCCCTGAGGAGCGTCTTGCCACATGTCAACACTGGGTCTGACAGAGCGCCTCCAGGAGAGAGGCCCAAGCAAGACGCGCCCCGAGGAGCGTCTTCCCACGTGTCACCACTGGGTCTGACTGAGCTCCTCCAGGAGAGAGGCCCAAGCAAGACGCGCCCCGAGGAGCGTCTTGCCACGTGTCACCACTGGGTCTGATTGAGCACCTCCAGGAGAGAGGGCCCAGCAAGACGCGCCCCGAGGAGCATCTTGCCTTATGTCAGCACTCAGTCTGACTGAGCGCCTCCAGGAGAGAGGCCCAAGCAAGACCCGCCCCGAGGAGCGTCTTGCCACATGTCACTACTCGGTCTAACTGAGCGCCTCCAGGAGAGAGGTCCAAGCAAGACACGCCCCGAGGAGCGTCTTGCCACTTGTCACTACTCGGTCTGACTGAGCGCCTCCAGGAGGGAGGTCCAAGCAAGACGCGCCCCGAGGAGCGTCTTGCCACATGTCACTACTCGGTCTGACTGAGCGCCTCCAGGAGAGAGGCCCAAGCAAGACGTGCCCCGAGGAGCGTCTTGCCACATGTCAACAATGGGTCTGACTGAGGGCCTCCAGGAGAGAAGCCCAATCAAGACGCGCCCCGAGGAGCGTCTTGCCACATGTCAACACTGGGTCTGACTGAGGGCCCCCAGGAGAGAGGCCCAAATAAGACGCGCCCCGAGGAGCGTCTTGCCACATGTCAACACTGGGTCTGACTGAGGGCCTCCAGGAGAGAAGCCCAAGCAAGATGCTCCCCGAGGAGCGTCTTGCCACATGTCAGCACTCAGTCTGACTGAGCGCCTCCAGGAGAGAGGCCCAAGCAAGACGCGCCCGGAGGAGCGTCTTGCCACATGTCAGCACTCGGTCTGACTGAGCGCCTCCAGGAGAGAGGCCCAAGCAAGACGCGCCCCGAGGAGCATCTTGACACATGTCTCCTCTGGGTCTGACTGAGCGCCTCCATGAGAGAGGCCCAAGCAAGACGTGCCCCGAGGAGCATCTTGCCACATGTCAACACTGGGTCTGACTGAGTGCCTCCATGAGAGAAGCCCCAGCAAGACGCGCCCCGAGGAGCGTCTTGCCACATGTCACCACTGGGTCTGACTGAGCACCTCCAGGAGAGAGGCCAAAGCAAGACGCGCCCCGAGGAGCGTCTTGCCACATGTCAACACTGGGTCTGACTGAGCGCCTCCAGGTGAGAGGCCCGAGGAGCGTCTTGCCACATGTCACGTCTGGGTCTGACTGAGCGCCTCCAGGAGAGAGGCGCAAGCAAGAAACGCCCGAGGAGCGTCTTGACACATGTCAACACTGGATCTGACTGAGCGCCTCCAGGAGAGAGGCCCAAGCAAGACGCGCCCCAAGGAGTGTCTTGCCACATGTCAACACTGTGTCTGACTGAGCGCCTCCAGGAGAGAGGCCCAAGCAAGACGCGCCCCGAGGAGCGTCTTGCCACGTGTCAACACTGGGTCTGACTTAGCGCATCCAGTAGAGAGGCCCAAGCAAGATGCGCCCCGAGGAGCGTCTAGCCACGTGTCACCACTGGGTCTGACTGAGCTCCTCCAGGAGAAAGGCCCAAGCAAGACGCGCCCCGAGGAGCGTCTTGCCACATGTCACTACTCGGTCTAACTGAGCGCCTCCAGGAGAGAGGTCCAAGCAAGACGCGCCCCGAGGAGCGTCTTGCCAAATGTCACTACTCGGTCTGACTGAGCGCCTCCAGGAGAGAGGCCCAAGCAAGACGTGCCCCGAGGAGCGTCTTGCCACATGTCAACAATGGGTCTGACTGAGGGCCTCCAGGAGAGAAGCCCAAGCAAGACGCGCCCAGAGGAGCGTCTTGCCGCATGTCAACACTGGGTCTGACTGAGCGCCTCCAGGAGAGTGGCTCAAGCAAGACACGCCCCGAGGAGCGTCTTGACACATGTCAACACTGGGTCGGACTGAGGGCCTCCATGAGAGAAGCCCAAGCAAGACGCGCCCCGAGGAGAGTCTTGCCACATGTCAACAATGGGTCTGACTGAGGGCCTCCAGGAGAGAGGCCCAAGCAATACGCGCCCCGAGGAGCGTCTTGCCTTATGTCAGCACTCGGTCTGACTGAGCGCCTACAGGAGAGAGGCCCAAGCAAGACGCGCCCAGAGGAGCTTCTTGCCACATGTCAACAATGGGTCTGACTGAGGGCCTCCAGGAGAGAGGCCCAAGCAAGATGCGCCCGGAGGAGCGTCTTGCCACATGTCAACACTGGGTCTGACAGAGGGCTTCCAGGAGAGAGGCCCAAGCAAGACGCGCCCCAAGGAGCGTCTTGTCACATGTCAACACTGGGTCTTTTTGAGCGCCTCCAGGAGAGAAGCCCAAGCAAGACGCGCCCCGAGGAGCGTCTTGCCACTTGTCAGCACTCGGTCTGACTGAGCGCCTCCAGGAGAGAGGCCCAAGCAAGACGCGCCCCGAGGAGCGTCTTGCCACATGTCAACAATGGGTCTGACTGAGGGCCTCCAGGAGAGAAGCCCAAGCAACACGCGGCCCGAGGAGCGTCTTGCCACATGTCAGCACTCGGTCTGACTGAGCGCCTCCAGGAGAGAGGCCCAAGCAAGAAGCGCCCCGAGGAGCGTCTTGCCACATGTCAACAATGGGTCTGACTAAGGGCCTCCAGGAGAGAAGCCCAAGCAAGACGCGCCCCGAGGAGCGTCTTGACACATGTCAACACTGGGTCTGACAGAGGGCCTCCAGAAGAGAGGCCCAAGCAAGACGCGCCCCGAGGAGTGTCTTGCCACATGTCACCACTTGGTCTGACTGAGCGCCTCCAGGAGAGAGGCCCAAGCAACACGCACCCTCGAGGAGCGTCAGGCCACATGTCACTACTCAGTCTGACTGAGCGCCTCCAGGAGAGAGGCCAAAGCAGGACGCGCCCCGAGGGGCGTCTTGCCACGTGTCAACACTGGGTCTGATTGAGGGCCTTCTGGAAAGAGGCCCAAGCAAGACTCGCCCCGAGGAGCGTTTTGCCACATGTCAACACTGGGTCTGACAGAGGGCCTCCATGAGAGAGGCCCAAGCAAGACGCGCCCCGAGGAGTGTCTTGCCAAATGTCAACACTGGGTCTGACTGAGCGCCTCAGGGAGAGAGGTCCAAGCAAGACGCGCCCAGAGGATTGTCTTGCCACATGTCAACACTGGGTCTGACTGAGAGCCTCCATGAGAGAAGCCCCAGCAAGACGCGCCCCGAGGAGCGTCTTGCCACATGTCACTACTCGGTCTGTTTGAGCGCCTCCAGGAGAGAGGCCCAAGCAAGACATGCCCCGAGGAGCGTCTTGCCACATGTCAAAACTGGGTCTGACTGAGCGCCTCCAGGAGAGAGGCCCAAGCAAGACACGCCCCGAGGAGCGTCTTGACACATGTCAAAACTGGGTCTGACTGAGGGCCTCCATGAGAGAAGCCGAAGCAAGACGCGCCCCGAGGAGAGTCTTGCCACATGTCAACACTCGGTCTGACAGAGGGCATCCAGGATAGAGGCCCAAGCAATACGCGCCCCGAGGAGCGTCTTGCCACATGTCACCACTGGGTCTGACTGAGCGCCTGCAGGAGAGAGGCCCAACCAAGATGCGCCCTGAGGAGCGTCTTGCCACATGTCAACACTGGGTCTGACTGAGCGCCTCCAGGAGAGAGGCCCAAGCAAGACGCGCCCCGAGGAGCGTCTTGCCACGTGTCAACACTGGGTCTGACTGAGCGCCTCCAGGAGAGAGGCCCAAGCAAGATGCGCCCCGAGGAGCGTCTTCCCACGTGTCACCACTGGGTCTGACTGAGCTCCTCCAGGAGAGAGGCCCAAGCAAGACGCGCCCCGAGGAGCGTCTTGCCACGTGTCACCACTGGGTCTGATTGAGCACCTCCAGGAGAGAGGGCCCAGCAAGACGCGCCCCGAGGAGCATCTTGCCTTATGTCAGCACTCAGTCTGACTGAGCGCCTCCAGGAGAGAGGCCCAAGCAAGACCCGCCCCGAGGAGCGTCTTGCCACATGTCACTACTCGGTCTAACTGAGCGCCTCCAGGAGTGAGGTCCAAGCAAGACACGCCCCGAGGAGCGTCTTGCCACATGTCACTACTCGGTCTGACTGAGCGCCTCCAGGAGGGAGGTCCAAGCAAGACGCGCCCCGAGGAGCGTCTTGCCACATGTCACTACTCGGTCTGACTGAGCGCCTCCAGGAGAGAGGCCCAAGCAAGACGTGCCCCGAGGAGCGTCTTGCCACATGTCAACAATGGGTCTGACTGAGGGCCTCCAGGAGAGAAGCCCAAGCAAGACGCGCCCCGAGGAGCGTCTTGCCACATGTCAACACTGGGTCTGACTGAGGGCCCCCAGGAGAGAGGCCCAAATAAGACGCGCCCCGAGGAGCGTCTTGCCACATGTCAACACTGGGTCTGACTGAGGGCCTCCAGGAGAGAAGCCCAAGCAAGATGCGCCCCGAGGAGCGTCTTGCCACATGTCAGCACTCGGTCTGACTGAGCGCCTCCAGGAGAGAGGCCCAAGCAAGACGCGCCCGGAGGAGCGTCTTGCCACATGTCAGCACTCGATCTGACTGAGCGCCTCCAGGAGAGAGGCCCAAGCAAGACGCGCCCCGAGGAGCGTCTTGACACATGTCTCCTCTGGGTCTGACTGAGCGCCTCCAGGAGAGAGGCCCAAGCAAGACGTGCCCCGACGAGCATCTTGCCACATGTCAACACTGGGTCTGACTGAGTGCCTCCATGAGAGAAGCCCCAGCAAGACGCGCCCCGAGGAGCGTCTTGCCACAAGTCACCACTGGGTCTGACTGAGCACCTCCAGGAGAGAGGCCCAAGCAAGACGCGCCCCGAGGAGCGTCTTGCCACATGTCAACACTGGGTCTGACTGAGCGCCTCCAGGAGAGAGGCCCGAGGAGCGTCTTGCCACATGTCACGTCTGGGTCTGACTGAGCGCCTCCAGGAGAGAGGCGTAAGCAAGAAACGCCCGAGGAGCGTCTTGACACATGTCAACACTGGGTCTGACTGAGCGCCTCCAGGAGAGAGGCCCCAGCAAGATGCGCCCCGAGGAGCGTCTTGCCACATGTCAGCACTCGGTCTGACTGAGCGCCTCCAGGAGAGAGGCCCAAACAAGAAGCGCCCCGAGGAGCGTCTTGCCACATGTCAACAATGGGTCTGACTGAGGGCCGCCAGGAGAGAAGCCCAAGCAAGACGCGCCCCGAGGAGCGTCTTGCCACATGTCAACACTGGGTCTAATTGAGCGCCTCCAGGAGAGAGGCCCAAGCAAGACGCGCCCCGAGGAGCGTCTTGCCACATGTCACTACTCGGTCTGACTGAGCGCCTCCAGGAGAGAGGTCCAAGCAACACGCGCCCCGAGGAGCGTCTTGCCACATGTCAACACTGGTTCTGACTGAGTGCCTCCATGAGAGAAGCCCCAGCAAGATGCGCCCCGAGGAGCGTCTTGCCACATGTCACTACTCGGTCTGACTGAGCGCCTCCAGGAGAGAGGCCCAAGCAAGACGTGCCCCGAGGAGCGTCTTGCCACATGTCAACAATGGGTCTGACTGAGGGCCTCCAGGAGAGAAGCCCAAGCAAGAAGCGCCCCGAGGAGCGTCTTGCCACATGTCAACACTGGGTCTGACTGAGCGCCTCCAGGAGAGAGGCCCAAGCAAGACACGCCCCGAGGAGCGTCTTGACACATGTCAACACTGGGTCTGACTGAGGGCCTCCATGAGAGAAGCCCAAGCAAGACGCGCCCCGAGGAGAGTCTTGCCACATGTCAACACTGGGTCTGACAGAGGGCATCCAGGAGAGAGGCCCAAGCAATACGCGCCCGGAGGAGCGTCTTGCCACATGTCAACAATGGGTATGACCGAGGGCCTCCAGGAGAGAAGCCAAAGCAAGACGCGCCCCGAGGAGCTTCTTTCCACATGTCAACAATGGGTCTTACTGAGGGCCACCATGAGAGAAGCCCAAGCAAGACGCGCCCCGAGGAGTGTCTTGCCACATGTCAACACTGTGTCTGACTGAGCGCCTCCAGGAGAGAGGCCCAAGCAAGACGCGCCCCGAGGAGCGTCTTGCCACGTGTCAACACTGGGTCTGACTTAGCGCATCCAGTAGAGAGGCCCAAGCAAGATGCGCCCCGAGGAGCGTCTTGCAACGTGTCACCACTGGGTCTGACTGAGCTCCTCCAGGAGAGAGGCCCAAGCAAGACGCGCCCCGAGGAGCGTCTTGCCACATGTCACTACTCGGTCTAACTGAGCGCCTCCAGGAGAGAGGTCCAAGCAAGACGCGCCCCGAGGAGCGTCTTGCCAAATGTCACTACTCGGTCTGACTGAGCGCCTCCAGGAGAGAGGCCCAAGCGAGACGTGCCCCGAGGAGCGTCTTGCCACATGTCAACAATGGGTCTGACTGAGGGCCTCCAGGAGAGAAGCCCAAGCAAGACGCGCCCAGAGGAGCGTCTTGCCACATGTCAACACTGGGTCTGACTGAGCGCCTCCAGGAGAGAGGCCCAAGCAAGACACGCCCCGAGGAGCGTCTTGACACATGTCAACACTGAGTCGGACTGAGGGCCTCCATGAGAGAAGCCCAAGCAAGACGCGCCCCGAGGAGAGTCTTGCCACATGTCACCACTGGGTCTGACTGAGCGCCTCCAGGAGAGAGGCCCAAGCGAGACGTGCCCCGAGGAGCATCTTGCCACATGTCAGCACTCGGTCTGACTGAGCGCCTCCAGGAGAGAGGCCCAAGCAAGACGCGCCCTGAGGAGCGTCTTGCCACATGTCACTACTCGGTCTAACTGAGCGCCTCCAGGAGAGAGGTCCAAGCAAGACACGCCCCGAGGAGCGTCTTGCCACATGTCACTACTCGGTCTGACTGAGCGCCTCCAGGAGGGAGGTCCAAGCAAGACGCGCCCCGAGGAGCGTCTTGCCACATGTCAACAATGGGTCTGACTGAGGGCCTCCAGGAGAGAAGCCCAAACAAGACGCGCCCGGAGGAGCGTCTTGCCACATGTCAACACTGGGTCTGACTGAGGGCCCCCAGGAGAGAGGCCCAAATAAGACGCGCCCCGAGGAGCGTCTTGCCACATGTCAACACTGGGTCTGACTAAGGGCCTCCAGGAGAGAAGCCCAAGCAAGATGCGCCCCGAGGAGCGTCTTGCCACATGTCAGCACTCGGTCTGACTGAGCACCTCCAGGAGAGAGGCCCAAGCAAGACGCGCCCGGAGGAGCGTCTTGCCACATGTCAGCACTCGGTCTGACTGAGCGCCTCCAGGAGAGAGGCCTAAGCAAGACGCGCCCCGAGGAGCGTCTTGACACATGTCTCCTCTGGGTCTGACTGAGCGCCTCCAGGAGAGAGGCCCAAGCAAGACGCGCCCCGAGGAGCATCTTGCCACATGTCAACACTGGGTCTGACTGAGTGCCTCCATGAGAGAAGCCCCAGCAAGATGCGCCCCGAGGAGCGTCTTGCCACATGTCACCACTGGGTCTGACTGAGCACCTCCAGGAGAGAGGCCCGAGGAGCGTCTTGCCACATGTCACGTCTGGGTCTGACTGAGCGCCTCCAGGAGAGAGGCGCAAGCAAGAAACGCCCGAGGAGCGTCTTGACACATGTCAACACTGGGTCTGACTGAGCGCCTCCAGGAGAGAGGCCCCAGCAAGACGCGCCCCGAGGAGCTTCTTGCCACATGTCAGCACTCGGTCTGACTGAGCGCCTCCAGGAGAGAGGCCCAAGCAAGAAGCGCCCCGAGGAGCGTCTTGCCACATGTCAACAATGGGTCTGACTGAGGGCCTCCAGGAGAGAAGCCCAGGCAAGACGCGCCCCGAGGAGCGTCTTGCCACATGTCAACACTGGGTATAATTGAGCGCCTCCAGGAGAGAGGCCCAAGCAATACGCGCCCCGAGGAGCGTCTTGCCACATGTCAACAATGGGTCTGACTGAGGGCCTCCAGGAGAGAAGCCAAAGCAAGACGCGCCCCGAGGAGCTTCTTTCCACATGACAACAATGGGTCTTACTGAGGGCCACCATGAGAGAAGCCCAAGCAAGACGCGCCCCGAGGAGTGTCTTGCCACATGTCAACACTGTGTCTGACTGAGCGCCTCCAGGAGAGAGGCCCAAGCAAGACGCGCCCCGAGGAGCGTCTTGCCACGTGTCACCACTGGGTCTGACTGAGCTCCTCCAGGAGAGAGGCCCAAGCAAGACGCGCCCCGAGGAGCGTCTTGCCACATGTCACTACTCGGTCTAACTGAGCGCCTCCAGGAGAGAGGTCCAAGCAAGACGCGCCCCGAGGAGCGTCTTGCCAAATGTCACTACTCGGTCTGACTGAGCGCCTCCAGGAGAGAGGCCCAAGCAAGACGTGCCCCGAGGAGCGTCTTGCCACATGTAAACAATGGGTCTGACCTAGGGCCTCCAGGAGAGAAGCCCAAGCAAGACGCGCCCAGAGGAGCGTCTTGCCACATGTCAACACTGGTTCTGACTGAGTGCCTCCATGAGAGAAGCCCCAGCAAGACGCGCCCCGAGGAGCGTCTTGCCACATGTCACTACTCGGTCTGACTGAGCGCCTCCAGGAGAGAGGCCCAAGCAAGACGTGCCCCGAGGAGCATCTTGCCACATGTCAACAATGGGTCTGACTGAGGGCCTCCAGGAGAGAAGCCCAAGCAAGAAGCGCCCCGAGGAGCGTCTTGCCACATGTCAACACTGGGTCTGACTGAGCGCCTCCAGGAGAGAGGCCCAAGCAAGACACGCCCCGAGGAGCGTCTTGACACATGTCAACACTGGGTCTGACTGAGGGCCTCCATGAGAGAAGCCCAAGCAAGACGCGCCCCGAGGAGAGTCTTGCCACATGTCAACACTGGGTCTGACAGAGGGCATCCAGGAGAGAGGCCCAAGCAATACGCGCCCGGAGGAGCGTCTTGCCACATGTCAACAATGGGTATGACTGAGGGCCTCCAGGAGAGAAGCCAAAGCAAGACGCGCCCCGAGGAGCTTCTTTCCACATGTCAACAATGGGTCTTACTGAGGGCCACCATGAGAGAAGCCCAAGCAAGACGCGCCCCGAGGAGTGTCTTGCCACATGTCAACACTGTGTCTGACTGAGCGCCTCCAGGAGAGAGGCCCAAGCAAGACGCGCCCCGAGGAGCGTCTTGCCACGTGTCAACACTGGGTCTGACTTAGCGCATCCAGTAGAGAGGCCCAAGCAAGATGCGCCCCGAGGAGCGTCTTGCCACGTGTCACCACTGGGTCTGACTGAGCTCCTCCAGGAGAGAGGCCCAAGCAAGACGCGCCCCGAGGAGCGTCTTGCCACATGTCACTACTCGGTCTAACTGAGCGCCTCCAGGAGAGAGGTCCAAGCAAGACGCGCCCCGAGGAGCGTCTTGCCAAATGTCACTACTCGGTCTGACTGAGCGCCTCCAGGAGAGAGGCCCAAGCGAGACGTGCCCCGAGGAGCGTCTTGCCACATGTCAACAATGGGTCTGACTGAGGGCCTCCAGGAGAGAAGCCCAAGCAAGACGCGCCCAGAGGAGCGTCTTGCCACATGTCAACACTGGGTCTGACTGAGCGCCTCCAGGAGAGAGGCCCAAGCAATACGCGCCCCGAGGAGCGTCTTGTCACATGTCAACAATGGGTCTGACTGAGGGCCTCCAGGAGAGAAGCCAAAGCAAGACGCGCCCCGAGGAGCTTCTTTCCACATGTCAACAATGGGTCTTACTGAGGGCCACCATGAGAGAAGCCCAAGCAAGACGCGCCCCGAGGAGTGTCTTGCCACATGTCAACACTGTGTCTGACTGAGCGCCTCCAGGAGAGAGGCCCAAGCAAGACGCGCCCCGAGGAGCGTCTTGCCACGTGTCAACACTGGGTCTGACTTAGCGTCTCCAGTAGAGAGGCCCAAGCAAGATGCGCCCCGAGGAGCGTCTTGCCACGTGTCACCACTGGGTCTCACTGAGCTCCTCCAGGAGAGAGTTCCAAGCAAGACGCGCCCCGAGGAGCGTCTTGCCACATGTCACTACTCGGTCTAACTGAGCGCCTCCAGGAGAGAGGCCCGAGCAAGACGCGCCCCGAGGAGCGTCTTGCCACATGTCAACACTGGGTCTGACTGAGGGCCTCCAGGAGAGAGGCCCAAGCAAGATGCGCCCGGAGGAGCGTCTTGCCACATGTCAACACTGGGTCTGACAGAGGGCCTCCAGGAGAGAGGCCCAAGCAAGACGCGCCCCAAGGAGCGTCTTGTCACATGTCAACACTGGGTCTTTTTGAGCGCCTCCAGGAGAGAACCCCAAGCAAGACGCGCCCCGAGGAGCGTCTTGCCACATGTCAGCACTCGGTCTGACTGAGCGCCTCCAGGAGAGAGGCCCAAGCAAGACGCGCCCCGAGGAGCGTCTTGCCACATGTCAACAATGGGTCTGACTGAGGGCCTCCAGGAGAGAAGCCCAAGCAACACGCGGCCCGAGGAGCGTCTTGCCACATGTCAGCACTCGGTCTGACTGAGCGCCTCCAGGAGAGAGGCCAAAGCAAGACACGCCCCGAGGAGCGTCTTGCCACATGTCAACAATGGGTCTGACTAAGGGCCTCCAGGAGAGAAGCCCAAGCAAGACGCGCCCCGAGGAGCGTCTTGACACATGTCAACACTGGGTCTGACAGAGGGCCTCCAGGAGAGAGGCCCAAGCAAGACGCGCCCCGAGGAGTGTCTTGCCACATGTCACCACTTGGTCTGAATGAGCGCCTCCAGGAGAGAGGCCCAAGCAACACGCGCCCTCGAGGAGCGTCAGGCCACATGTCACTACTCAGTCTGACTGAGCGCCTCCAGGAGAGAGGCCCAAGCAAGACGCGCCCCGAGGAGCGTCTTGCCACATATCAACAATGGGTCTTACTGAGGGCCTCCAGGAGAGAAGCCCAAGCAAGACGGGCCCCGAGGGGCGTCTTGCCACGTGTCAACACTGGGTCTGATTGAGGGCCTTCTGGAGAAAGGCCCAAGCAAGACGCGCCCCGAGGAGTGTCTTGCCACATGTCACCACTGGGTCTGACTGAGGGCCTCCAGGAGAGAGGCCCAAATAAGACGCGCCCCGAGGAGCATCTTGCCACATGTCAACACTGGGTCTGACTGAGGGCCTCCAGGAGAGAAGCCCAAGCAAGATGCGCCCCGAGGAGCGTCTTGCCACATGTCAGCACTCGGTCTGACTGAGCGCCTCCAGGAGAGAGGCTCAAGCAAGACGCGCCCCGAGGAGCGTCTTGCCACATGTCAACACTGGGTCTGACTGAGCGCCTCCAGGAGAGAGGCCCAAGCAAGACGCGCCCCGAGGAGCGTCTTGCCACATGTGAACACTGGGTCTGACTGAGCGCCTCCAGGAGAGAGGCCCAAGCAAGACGCGCCCCGAGGAGGGTCTTGACACATGTCTCCTCTGGGTCTGACTGAGCGCCTCCAGGAGAGAGGCCCAAGCAAGACGCGCCCCGAGGAGCGTCTTGCCACATGTCAACACTGGGTCTGACAGAGGACCTCCAGGAGAGAGGCCCAAGCAAGACGCGCCCCGAGGAGCATCTTGCCACATGTCACCTCTGGTTCTGACTGAGCGCCTCCAGGAGAGAGGCCCAAGCAAGACGCGCCCCGAGGAGCGTCTTGTCACATGTCAACACTGGGTCTTTTTGAGCGCCTCCAGGAGAGAAGCCCAAGCAAGACGCGCCCCGAGGAGCGTCTTGCCACGTGTCAACACTGGTTCTGATTGAGGGCCTTCTGGAAAAAGGCCCAAGCAAGACGCGCCCCGAGGAGCGTCTTGCCACATGTCAACAATGGTTCTTACTGAGGGCCTCCGGGAGAGAAGCCCAAGCAAGACGCTTCCCGAGGAGCTTCTTGCCACATGTCAGCACTCGGTCTGACTGAGCGCCTCCAGGAGAGAGGCCAAAGCAAGACGCCCCCCGAGGAGCGTCTTGACACATGTCAACACTGGGTCTGACAGAGGGCCTCCATGAGAGAGGCCAAAGCAAGACGCGCCCCAAGGAGTGTCTTGCCAAATGTCAATACTGGGTCTGACTGAGCGCCTCAGGGAGAGAGGTCCAAGCAAGACACGCCCCGAGGAGCGTCTTGCCACATGTCAACACTGGGTCTGACTGAGTGCCTCCATGAGAGAAGCCCCAGCAAGTCGCGCCCCGAGGAGCGTCTTGCCACATGTCACTACTCGGTCTGTTTGAGCGCCTCCAGGAGAGAGGCCCAAGCAAGACGTGCCCCGAGGAGCGTCTTGCCACATGTCAACACTGGGTCTGACTGAGCACCTCCAGGAGAGAGGCCCAAGCAAGACACGCCCCGAGGAGCGTCTTGACACATGTCAACACTGGGTCTGACTCAGGGCCTCCATGAGAGAAGCCGAAGCAAGACGCGCCCCGAGGAGAGTCTTGCCACATGTCAACACTCGGTCTTGACAGAGGTTATCCAGGAGAGAGGCCCAAGCAATACGCGCCCCGAGGAGCGTCTTGCCACATGTCACCACTGGGTCTGACTGAGCGCCTCCAGGAGAGAGGCCCAACCAAGACACGCCCTGAGGAGCGTCTTGCCACATGCCAACACTGGGTCTGACAGAGGGCCTCCAGGAGAGAGGCCCAAGCAAGACGCGCCCCGAGGAGTGTCTTGCCACATGTCACCACTGGGTCTGACTGAGCGCCTCCAGGAGAGAGGCCCAAGCAAGACGCGCCCCGAGGAGCGTCTTGTCACATGTCAACACTGGGTCTTTCTGAGCGCCTCCAGGAGAGAAGCCCAAGCAAGACGCGCCCCGAGGAGCGTCTTTCCTCATGTTAGCACTCGGTCTGACTGAGCGCCTCCAGGAGAGAGGCCCAAGCAAGACACGCCCCGAGGAGCGTCTTGACACATGTCAACACTGGGTCTGACTCAGGGCCTCCATGAGAGAAGCCGAAGCAAGAATCACCCCGTGGAGAGTCTTTCCACATGTCAACACTCGGTCTTGACAGAGGTTATCCAGGAGAGAGGCCCAAGCAATACGCGCCCCGAGGAGCGTCTTGCCACATGTCACCACTGGGTCTGACTGAGCGCCTCCAGGAGAGAGGCCCAACCAAGAAACGCCCTGAGGAGCGTCTTGCCACATACCAACACTGGGTCTGACAGAGGGCCTCCAGGAGAGAGGCCCAAGCAAGACGCGCCCCGAGGAGTGTCTTGCCACATGTCACCACTGGGTCTGACTGAGCGCCTCTAGGAGAGAGGCCCAAGCAAGACGCGCCCCGAGGAGCGTCTTGTCACATGTCAACACTGGGTCTTTCTGAGTGCCTCCAGGAGAGAAGCCCAAGCAAGACGTGCCCCGAGGAGCGTCTTTCCTCATGTCAGCACTCGGTCTGACTGAGCGCCTCCAGGAGAGAGGCCAAAGCAAGACGCGCCCCGAGGAGCATCAGGCCACATGTCACTACTCAGTCTGACAGAGGGCCTCCAGGAGAGAGGCCCAAGCAAGACGCGCCCCAAGGATTGTCTTGCCACATGTCACCACTTGGTCTGACTGAGCTCCTCCAGGAGAGAGGCCCAAGCAACACGCGCCCCGAGGAGCATCAGGCCACATGTCACTACTCAGTCTGACTGAGCGCCTCCAGGAGAGAGGCCCAAGTAAGACGCGCCCCGAGGAGCGTCTTGCCACGTGTCAACACTGGGTCTGATTGAGGGCCTTCTGGAGAGAGGCCCAAGCAAGACGCGCCCCGAGGAGCGTCTTGCCACATGTCACTACTAGGTCTGACTGAGCGCCTCCAGGAGAGAGGCCCAAGCAAGACGTGCCCCGAGGAGCGTCTTGTCACATGTCAACAATGGGTCTGACTGAGGGCCTCCAGGAGAGAAGCCCAAGCAAGACGCGCCCCGAGGAGCGTCTTGCCACATGTCAACACTGGGTCTGACTGAGGGCCTCCAGGAGAGAGGCCCAAATAAGACGCGCTCCGAGGAGCGTCTTGCCACATGTCAACACTGGGTCTGACTGAGGGCCTCCAGGAGAGAAGCCCAAGCAAGATGCGCCCCGAGGAGCGTCTTGCCACATGTCAGCACTCGGTCTGACTGAGCGCCTCCAGGAGAGAGGCCCAAGCAAGACGCGCCCCGAGGAGCGTCTTGCCACATGTCAACACTGGGTCTGACTGAGCGCCTCCAGGAGAGAGGCCCAAGCAAGACGCGCCCCGAGGAGCGTCTTGCCACGTGACAACACTGGGTCTGATTGAGGGCCTTCTGGAGAGAGGCCCAAGCAAGACGCGCCCCGAGGAGCGTCTTGTCACATGTTCACACTGGGTCTGTCTGAACGCCTCCAGGAGAGAAGCCCAAGCAAGACGCGCTCAGAGGAGCGTCTTGCCACATGTCAACACTGGGTCTGACTGAGCGCCTCCAGGAGAGAGGCCCAAGCAAGACACGCCCCGAGGAGCGTCTTGACACATGTCAACACTGGGTCGGACTGAGGGCCTCCATGAGAGAAGCCCAAGCAAGACGCGCCCCGAGGAGAGTCTTGCCACATGTAAACACTGGGTCTGACAGAGGGCATTCAGGAGAGAGGCCCAAGCAATACGCGCCCCGAGGAGCGTCTTGCCACATGTCACCACTGGGTCTGACTGAGCGCCTGCAGGAGAGAGGCCCAAGCAAGACGCGCCCCGAGGAGCGTCTTGCCACATGTCAACAATGGGTCTGACTGAGGGCCTCCAGGAGAGAAGCTCAAGCAACACGCGGCCCGAGGAGCGTCTTGCCACATGTCAGCACTCGGTCAGACTGAGCGCCTCCAGGAGAGAGGCCCAAGCAAGACGCGCCCCGAGGAGCGTCTTGCCACATGTCAACAATGGGTCTGACTAAGGGCCTCCAGGAGAGAAGCCCAAGCAAGACGCGCCCCAAGGAGCGTCTTGACACATGTCAACACTGGGTCTGACAGAGGGCCTCCAGGAGAGAGGCCCAAACAAGACGCGCCCCGCGGAGTGTCTTGCCACATGTCACCACTTGGTCTGACTGAGCGCCTCCAGGAGAGAGGCCCAAGCAACACGCGCCCTCGAGGAGCGTCAGGCCACATGTCACTACTCAGTTTGACTGAGCGCCTCCAGGAGAGAGGCCCAAGCAAGACGCGCCCCGAGGAGCGTCTTGCCACATGTCAACAATGGGTCTTACTGAGGGCCTCCAGGAGAGAAGCCCAAGCAAGACGCGCCCCGAGGAGCTTCTTGCCACATGTCAGCACTCGGTCTGACTGAGCGCCTCCAGGAGAGAGGCCAAAGCAAGACGCGCCCCGAGGACCGTCTTGACACATGTCAACACTGGGTCTGACAGAGGGCCCCCATGAGAGAGGCCCAAGCAAGACGCGCCCCGAGGAGTGTCTTGCCACATGTCAACACTGGGTCTGACAGAGGGCCTCCAGGAGAGAGGCCCAAGCAAGACGCGCCCCAAGGATTGTCTTGCCACATGTCACCACTTGGTCTGACTGAGCGCCTCCAGGAGAGAGGCCCAAGCATCACACGCCCCGAGGAGCGTCAGGCCAGATGTCACTACTCAGTCTCACTGAGCGCCTCCAGGAGAGAGGCCCAAGCAAGACGCGCCCCGAGGAGCGTCTTGCCACATGTCAACAATGGTTCTTACTGAGGGCCTCCGGGAGAGAAGCCCAAGCAAGACGCGCCCCGAGGAGCTTCTTGCCACATGTCAGCACTCGGTCTGACTGAGCGCCTCCAGGAGAGAGGCCAAAGCAAGACGCCCCCCGAGGAGCGTCTTGACACATGTCAACACTGGGTCTGACAGAGGGCCTCCATGAGAGAGGCCCAAGCAAGACGCGCCCCGAGGAGTGTCTTGCCAAATGTCAACACTGGGTCTGACTGAGCGCCTCCAGGAGAGAGGCCAAAGCAAGACGCCCCCCGAGGAGCGTCTTGACACATGTCAACACTGGGTCTGACAGAGGGCCTCCAGGAGAGAGGCCCAAGCAAGACGCGCCCCGAGGAGCGTCTTGCCACATGTCAACAATGGTTCTTACTGAGGGCCTCCGGGAGAGAAGCCCAAGCAAGACGCGCCCCGAGGAGCTTCTTGCCACATGTCAGCACTCGGTCTGACTGAGCGCCTCCAGGAGAGAGGCCAAAGCAAGACGCCCCCCGAGGAGCGTCTTGACACATGTCAACACTGGGTCTGACAGAGGGCCTCCATGAGAGAGGCCCAAGCAAGACGCGCCCCGAGGAGTGTCTTGCCAAATGTCAACACTGGGTATGACTGAGCACCTCAGGGAGAGAGGTCCAAGCAAGACGCGCCCCGAGGAGCGTCTTGCCACATGTCAACACTGGGTCTGACTGAGTGCCTCCATGAGAGAAGCCCCAGTTAGACGCGCCCCGAGGAGCGTCTTGCCACATGTCACTACTCGGTCTGTTTGAGCGCCTCCAGGAGAGAGGCCCAAGCAAGACGTGCCCCGAGGAGCGTCTTGCCACATGTCAACACTGGGTCTGACTGAGCGCCTCCAGGAGAGAGGCCCGAGCAAGACACGCCCCGAGGAGCGTCTTGACACATGTCAACACTGGGTATGACTGAGGGCCTCCATGAGAGAAGCCGAAGCAAGAGGCGCCCCGAGGAGAGTCTTGCCACATGTCAACACTCGGTCTGACAGAGGGCATCCAGGAGAGAGGCCCAAGCAATACACGCCCCGAGGAGCGTCTTGCCACATGTCACCACTGGGTCTGACTGAGCGCCTCCAGGAGAGAGGCCCAACCAAGATGCGCCCTGAGGAGCATCTTGCCACATGTCAACACTGGGTCTGACTGAGCGCCTCCAGGAGAGAGGCCCAAGCAAGACGCGCCCCGAGGAGCGTCTTGCCACGTGTCAACACTGGGTCTGACTTAGCGCCTCCAGGAGAGAGGCCCAAGCAAGATGCGCCCCGAGGAGCGTCTTGCCACGTGTCACCACTGGGTCTGACTGAGCTCCTCCAGGAGAGAGGCCCAAGCAAGACGCGCCCCGAGGAGCGTCTTGCCACGTGTCACCACTGGGTCTGATTGAGCACCTCCAGGAGAGAGGCCCCAGCAAGATGCGCCCCGAGGAGCATCTTGCCTTATGTCAGCACTCGGTCTGACTGAGCGCCTCCAGGAGAGAGGCCCAAGCAAGACCCGCCCCGAGGAGCGTCTTGCCACATGTCACTACTCGGTCTAACTGAGCGCCTCCAGGAGAGAAGCCCAAGCAAGACGCGCCCCGAGGAGCTTCTTGCCACATGTCAGCACTCGGTCTGACTGAGCGCCTCCAGGAGAGAGGCCAAAGCAAGACGCCCCCCGAGGAGCGTCTTGACACATGTCAACACTGGGTCTGACAGAGGGCCTCCATGAGAGAGGCCCAAGCAAGACGCGCCCCGAGGAGTGTCTTGCCAAATGTCAACACTGGGTCTGACTGAGCGCCTCCAGGAGAGAGGCCAAAGCAAGACGCTCCCGAGGAGCGTCTTGACACATGTCAACACTGGGTCTGACAGAGGGCCTCCAGGAGAGAGGCCCAAGCAAGACGCGCCCCGAGGAGCGTCTTGCCACATGTCAACAATGGTTCTTACTGAGGGCCTCCGGGAGAGAAGCCCAAGCAAGACGCGCCCCGAGGAGCTTCTTGCCACATGTCAGCACTCGGTCTGACTGAGCGCCTCCAGGAGAGAGGCCAAAGCAAGACGCCCCCCGAGGAGCGTCTTGACACATGTCAACACTGGGTCTGACAGAGGGCCTCCATGAGAGAGGCCCAAGCAAGACGCGCCCCGAGGAGTGTCTTGCCAAATGTCAACACTGGGTATGACTGAGCACCTCAGGGAGAGAGGTCCAAGCAAGACGCGCCCCGAGGAGCGTCTTGCCACATGTCAACACTGGGTCTGACTGAGTGCCTCCATGAGAGAAGCCCCAGTTAGACGCGCCCCGAGGAGCGTCTTGCCACATGTCACTACTCGGTCTGTTTGAGCGCCTCCAGGAGAGAGGCCCAAGCAAGACGTGCCCCGAGGAGCGTCTTGCCACATGTCAACACTGGGTCTGACTGAGCGCCTCCAGGAGAGAGGCCCAAGCAAGACACGCCCCGAGGAGCGTCTTGACACATGTCAACACTGGGTCTGACTGAGGGCCTCCATGAGAGAAGCCGAAGCAAGAGGCACCCCGAGGAGAGTCTTGCCACATGTCAACACTCGGTCTGACAGAGGGCATCCAGGAGAGAGGCCCAAGCAATACACGCCCCGGGGAGCGTCTTGCCACATGTCACCACTGGGTCTGACTGAGCGCCTCCAGGAGAGAGGCCCAACCAAGATGCGCCCTGAGGAGCATCTTGCCACATGTCAACACTGGGTCTGACTGAGCGCCTCCAGGAGAGAGGCCCAAGCAAGACGCGCCCCGAGGAGCGTCTTGCCACGTGTCAACACTGGATCTGACTTAGCGCCTCCAGGAGAGAGGCCCAAGCAAGATGCGCCCCGCGGAGCGTCTTGCCACGTGTCACCACTGGGTCTGACTGAGCTCCTCCAGGAGAGAGGCCCAAGCAAGACGCGCCCCGAGGAGCGTCTAGCCACGTGTCACCACTGGGTCTGATTGAGCACCTCCAGGAGAGAGGTCCCAGCAAGATGCGCCCCGAGGAGCATCTTGCCTTATGTCAGCACTCGGTCTGACTGAGCGCCTCCAGGAGAGAGGCCCAAGCAAGACCCGCCCCGAGGAGCGTCTTGCCACATGTCACTACTCGGTCTAACTGAGCGCCTCCAGGAGAGAGGTCCAAGCAAGACACGCCCCGAGGAGCGTCTTGCCACATGTCACTACTCGGTCTGACTGAGCGCCTCCGGGAGGGAGGTCCAAGCAAGACGCGCCCCGAGGAGCGTCTTGCCACATGTCACTACTCTGTCTTACTGAGCGCCTCCAGGAGAGAGGCCCAAGCAAGACGCGCCCCGAGGAGCGTCTTGCCACATGTCAACAATGGGTCTGACTGAGGGCCTCCAGGAGAGAAGCCCAAACAAGATGCGCCCCGAGGAGCGTCTTGCCACATGTCAACACTGGGTCTGACTGAGGGCCCCCAGGAGAGAGGCCCAAATAAGACGCGCCCCGAGGAGCGTCTTGCCACATGTCAACACTGGGTCTGACTGAGGGCCTCCAGGAGAGAAGCCCAAGCAAGATGCGCCCCGAGGAGCGTCTTGCCACATGTCAGCACTCGGTCTGACTGAGCGCCTCCAGGAGAGAGGCCCAAGCAAGACGCGCCCCGAGGAGCGTCTTGACACATGTCTCCTCTGGGTCTGACTGAGCGCCTCCAGGAGAGAGGCCCAAGCAAGACGTGCCCCGAGGAGCATCTTGCCACATGTCAACACTGGGTCTGTCTGAGTGCCTCCATGAGAGAAGCCCCAGCAAGACGCGCCCCGAGGAGCGTCTTGCCACATGTTACCACTGGGTCTGACTGAGCACCTCCAGGAGAGAGGCCCAAGCAAGACGCGCCCCGAGGAGCGTCTTGCCACATGTCAACACTGGGTCTGACTGAGCGCCTCCAGGAGAGAGGCCCGAGGAGCGTCTTGCCACATGTCACGTCTGGGTCTGACTGAGCACCTCCAGGAGAGAGGCGCAAGCAAGAAACGCCCGAGGAGCGTCTTGACACATGTCAACACTGGGTCTGACTGAGCGCCTCCAGGAGAGAGGCCCCAGCAAGACGCGCCCCGAGGAGCGTCTTGCCACATGTCAACAATGGGTCTGACTGAGGGCCTCCAGGAGAGAAGCCCAAGCAAGACGCGCCCCGAGGAGCGTCTTGCCACATGTCAACACTGGGTATAATTGAGCGCCCTACAGGAGAGAGGCCCAAGCAAGACGCGCCCCGAGGAGCGTCTTGCCACATGTCACTACTCGGTCTGACTGAGCGCCTCCAGGAGAGAGGTCCAAGCAACACGCGCCCCGAGGAGCGTCTTGCCACATGTCAACACTGGGTCTGACTGAGTGCCTCCATGAGAGAAGCCCCAGCAAGACGCGCCCCGAGGAGCGTCTTTCCACATGTCACTACTCGGTCTGACTGAGCCCCTCCAGGAGAGAGGCCCAAGCAAGACGTGCCCCGAGGAGCGTCTTGCCACATGTCAACAATGGGTCTGACTGAGGGCCTCAAGGAGAGAAGCCCAAGCAAGAAGCGCCCCGAGGAGCGTCTTGCCACATGTCAACACTGGGTCTGACTGAGCACCGCCAGGAGAGAGGCCCAAGCAAGACACACCCCGAGGAGCGTCTTGACACATTTCAACACTGGGTCTGACTGAGGGCCTCCATGAGAGAAGCCCAAGCAAGATGCCTCCCGAGGAGAGTCTTGCCACATGTCAACACTGGGTCTGACAGAGGGCATCCAGGAGAGAGGCCCAAGCAATACGCGCCCCGAGGAGCGTCTTGCCACATGTCAACAATGGGTCTGACTGAGGGCCACCATGAGAGAAGCCCAAGCAAGACGCGCCCCGAGGAGTGTCTTGCCACATGTCAACACTGTGTCTGACTGAGCGCCTCCAGGAGAGAGGCCCAAGCAAGACGCGCCCCGAGGAGCGTCTTGCCACGTGTCAACACTGGGTCTGACTTAGCGCCTCCAGTAGAGAGGCCCAAGCAAGATGCGCCCCGAGGAGCGTCTTGCCACGTGTCACCACTGGGTCTGACTGAGCTCCTCCAGGAGAGAGGCCCAAGCAAGACGCGCCCCAAGGAGCGTCTTGCCACATGTCACTACTCGGTCTAACTGAGCGCCTCCAGGAGAGAGGTCCAAGCAAGACGCGCCCCGAGGAGCGTCTTGCCAAATGTCACTACTCGGTCTGACTGAGCGCCTCCAGGAGAGAGGCCGAAGCAAGACGTGCCCCGAGGAGCGTCTTGCCACATGTCAACAATGGGTCTGACTGAGGGCCTCCAGGAGAGAAGCCCAAGCAAGACGCGCCCAGAGGAGCGTCTTGCCACATGTCAACACTGGGTCTGACTGAGCGCCTCCAGGAGAGAGGCCCAAGCAAGACACGCCCCGAGGAGCGTCTTGACACATGTCAACACTGGGTCGGACTGAGGGCCTCCATGAGAGAAGCCCAAGCAAGACGCGCCCCGAGGAGAGTCTTGCCACATGTCAACACTCGGTCTGACAGAGGGCATTCAGGAGAGAGGCCCAAGCAATACGCGCCCCGAGGAGCGTCTTGCCACATGTCACCACTGGGTCTGAATGAGCGCCTCCAAGAGAGAGGCCCAACCAAACGCGCCCCGAGGAATGTCTTTCCACATGCCAACACTGGGTCTGACTGAGCGCCTCCAGGAGAGAGGCCCAAGCAAGACGCGCCCCGAGGAGCGTCTTGCCACGTGTCAACACTGGGTCTGACTGAGCGCCTCCGGGAGAGAGGCCCAAGCAAGACGCGCCCCGAGGAGCGTCTTTCCACGTGTCACCACTGGGTCTGACTGAGCGCCTCCAGGAGAGAGGCCCAAGCAAGGCGCGCCCCGAGGAGCGTCTTGCCACATGTCAACACTGGGTCTGACTGAGCGCCTCCAGGAGAGAGGCCCGAGCAAGACGCGCCCCGAGGAGCGTCTTGCCACATGTCAACACTGGGTCTGACTGAGGGCCTCCAGGAGAGAGGCCCAAGCAAAATGCGCCCGGAGGAGCGTCTTGCCACATGTCAACACTGGGTCTGACAGAGGGCCTCCAGGAGAGAGGCCCAAGCAAGATGCGCCCGGAGGAGCGTCTTGCCACATGTCAACACTGGGTCTGACAGAAGGCCTCCAGGAGAGAGGCCCAAGCAAGACGTGCCCCAAGGAGCGTCTTGTCACATGTCAACACTGGGTCTTTTTGAGCGCCTCCAGGAGAGAAGCCCAAGCAAGACGCGCCCCGAGGAGCGTCTTGACACATGTCAACACTGGGTCTGACAGAGGGCCTCCAGGAGAGAGGCCCAAGCAAGACGTGCCCCGAGGAGCGTCTTGCCACATGTCAACAATGGGTCTGACTGAGGGCCTCCAGGAGAGAAGCCCAAACAAGACACGCCCCGAGGAGCGTCTTGCCACATGTCAACACTGGGTCTGACTGAGGGCCCCCAGGAGAGAGGCCCAAATAAGACGCGCCCCGAGGCGCGTCTTGCCACATGTCAACACTGGGTCTGACTGAGGGCCTCCAGGAGAGAAGCCCAAGCAAGATGCGCCCCGAGGAGCGTCTTGCCACATGTCAGCACTCGGTCTGACTGAGCGCCTCCAGGAGAGAGGCCCAAGCAAGACGCGCCCGGAGGAGCGTCTTGCCACATGTCAGCACTCGGTCTGACTGAGCGCCTCCAGGAGAGAGGCCCAAGCAAGACGCGCCCCGAGGAGCGTCTTGACACATGTCTCCTCTGGGTCTGACTGAGCGCCTCCAGGAGAGAGGCCCAAGCAAGACGTGCCCCGAGGAGCATCTTGCCACATGTCAACACTGGGTCTGACTGAGTGCCTCCATGAGAGAAGCCCCAGCAAGACGCGCCCCGAGGAGCGTCTTGCCACATGTCACCACTGGGTCTGACTGAGCACCTCCAGGAGAGAGGCCCAAGCAAGACGCGCCCCGAGGAGCGTCTTGCCACATGTCAACACTAGGTCTGACTGAGCGCCTCCAGGAGAGAGGCCCGAGGAGCGTCTTGCCACATGTCACGTCTGGGTCTGACTGAGCGCCTCCAGGAGAGAGGCGCAAGCAAGAAACGCCCGAGGAGCGTCTTGACACATGTCAACACTGGGTCTGACTGAGCGCCTCCAGGAGAGGGGCCCCAGCAAGACGCGCACCGAGGAGCGTCTTGCCACATGTCAGCACTCGGTCTGACTGAGCGCCTCCAGGAGAGAGGCCCAAGCAAGAAGCGCCCCGAGGAGCGTCTTGCCACATGTCACTACTCGGTCTGACTGAGCGCCTCCAGGAGAGAGGTCTAAGCAACACGCGCCCCGAGGAGCGTCTTGCCACATGTCAACACTGGGTCTGACTGAGTGCCTCCATGAGAGAAGCCCCAGCAAGACGCGCCCCGAGGAGCGTCTTTCCACATGTCACTACTCGGTCTGACTGAGCGCCTCCAGGAGAGAGGCCCAAGCAAGACGTGCCCCGAGGAGCGTCTTGCCACATGTCAACAATGGGTCTGACTGAGGGCCTCCAGGAGAGAAGCCCAAGCAAGAAGCGCCCCGAGGAGCTTCTTTCCACATGTCAACAATGGGTCTTACTGAGGGCCACCATGAGAGAAGCCCAAGCAAGACGCGCCCCGAGGAGTGTCTTGCCACATGTCAACACTGTGTCTGACTGAGCGCCTCCAGGAGAGAGGCCCAAGCAAGACGCGCCCCGAGGAGCGTCTTGCCACGTGTCAACACTGGGTCTGACTTAGCGTCTCCAGTAGAGAGGCCCAAGCAAGATGCGCCCCGAGGAGCGTCTTGCCACGTGTCACCACTGGGTCTCACTGAGCTCCTCCAGGAGAGAGTTCCAAGCAAGACGCGCCCCGAGGAGCGTCTTGCCACATGACACTACTCGGTCTAACTGAGCGCCTCCAGGAGAGAGGCCCGAGCAAGACGCGCCCCGAGGAGCGTCTTGCCACATGTCAACACTGGGTCTGACTGAGGGCCTCCAGGAGAGAGGCCCAAGCAAGATGCGCCCGGAGGAGCGTCTTGCCACATGTCAACACTGGGTCTGACAGAGGGCCTCCAGGAGAGAGGCCCAAGCAAGACGCGCCCCAAGGAGCGTCTTGTCACATGTCAACACTGGGTCTTTTTGAGCGCCTCCAGGAGAGAACCCCAAGCAAGACGCGCCCCGAGGAGCGTCTTGCCACATGTCAGCACTCGGTCTGACTGAGCGCCTCCAGGAGAGAGGCCCAAGCAAGACGCGCCCCGAGGAGCGTCTTGCCACATGTCAACAATGGGTCTGACTGAGGGCCTCCAGGAGAGAAGCCCAAGCAACACGCGGCCCGAGGAGCGTCTTGCCACATGTCAGCACTCGGTCTGACTGAGCGCCTCCAGGAGAGAGGCAAAAGCAAGACACGCCCCGAGGAGCGTCTTGCCACATGTCAACAATGGGTCTGACTAAGGGCCTCCAGGAGAGAAGCCCAAGCAAGACGCGCCCCGAGGAGCGTCTTGACACATGTCAACACTGGGTCTGACAGAGGGCCTCCAGGAGAGAGGCCCAAGCAAGACGCGCCCCGAGGAGTGTCTTGCCACATGTCACCACTTGGTCTGAATGAGCGCCTCCAGGAGAGAGGCCCAAGCAACACGCGCCCTCGAGGAGCGTCAGGCCACATGTCACTACTCAGTCTGACTGAGCGCCTCCAGGAGAGAGGCCCAAGCAAGACGCGCCCCGAGGAGCGTCTTGCCACATATCAACAATGGGTCTTACTGAGGGCCTCCAGGAGAGAAGCCCAAGCAAGACGCGCCCCGAGGAGCTTCTTGCCACATGTCAGCACTCGGGCTGACTGAGCGCCTCCAGGAGAGAGGCCAAAGCAAGACGCGCCCCGAGGAGCGTCTTGACACATGTCAACACGGGGTCTGACAGAGGGCCTCCATGAGAGAGGCCCAAGCAAGACGCGCCCCGAGGAGTGTCTTGCCACATGTCAACACTGGGTCTGACAGAGGGCCTCAAGGAGAGAGGCCCAAGCAAGACGCGCCCCGAGGATTGTCTTGCCACATGTCACCACTTGGTCTGACTGAGCGCCTCCAGGAGAGAGGCCCAGGCAACACGCGCCCCGAGGAGCGTCAGGCCAGATGTCACTACTCAGTCTGACTGAGCGCCTCCAGGAGAGAGGCCCAAGCAAGACGGGCCCCGAGGGGCGTCTTGCCACGTGTCAACACTGGGTCTGATTGAGGGCCTTCTGGAGAAAGGCCCAAGCAAGACGCGCCCCGAGGAGTGTCTTGCCACATGTCACCACTGGGTCTGACTGAGGGCCTCCTGGAGAGAGGCCCAAATAAGACGCGCCCCGAGGAGCATCTTGCCACATGTCAACACTGGGTCTGACTGAGGGCCTCCAGGAGAGAAGCCCAAGCAAGACGCGCCCCGAGGAGCGTCTTGCCACATGTCAGCACTCGGTCTGACTGAGCGCCTCCAGGAGAGAGGCCCAAGCAAGACGCGCCCCGAGGAGCGTCTTGCCACATGTCAACAATGGGTCTGACTGAGGGCCTCCAGGAGAGAAGCCCAAGCAACACGCGGCCCGAGGAGCGTCTTGCCACATGTCAGCACTCGGTCTGACTGAGCGCCTCCAGGAGAGAGGCAAAAGCAAGACACGCCCCGAGGAGCGTCTTGCCACATGTCAACAATGGGTCTGACTAAGGGCCTCCAGGAGAGAAGCCCAAGCAAGACGCGCCCCGAGGAGCGTCTTGACACATGTCAACACTGGGTCTGACAGAGGGCCTCCAGGAGAGAGGCCCAAGCAAGACGCGCCCCGAGGAGTGTCTTGCCACATGTCACCACTTGGTCTGAATGAGCGCCTCCAGGAGAGAGGCCCAAGCAACACGCGCCCTCGAGGAGCGTCAGGCCACATGTCACTACTCAGTCTGACTGAGCGCCTCCAGGAGAGAGGCCCAAGCAAGACGCGCCCCGAGGAGCGTCTTGCCACATATCAACAATGGGTCTTACTGAGGGCCTCCAGGAGAGAAGCCCAAGCAAGACGCGCCCCGAGGAGCTTCTTGCCACATGTCAGCACTCGGGCTGACTGAGCGCCTCCAGGAGGAAGGCCAAAGCAAGACGCGCACCGAGGAGCGTCTTGACACATGTCAACACGGGGTCTGACAGAGGGCCTCCATGAGAGAGGCCCAAGCAAGACGCGCCCCGAGGAGTGTCTTGCCACATGTCAACACTGGGTCTGACAGAGGGCCTCAAGGAGAGAGGCCCAAGCAAGACGCGCCCCGAGGATTGTCTTGCCACATGTCACCACTTGGTCTGACTGAGCGCCTCCAGGAGAGAGGCCCAGGCAACACGCGCCCCGAGGAGCGTCAGGCCAGATGTCACTACTCAGTCTGACTGAGCGCCTCCAGGAGAGAGGCCCAAGCAAGACGGGCCCCGAGGGGCGTCTTGCCACGTGTCAACACTGGGTCTGATTGAGGGCCTTCTGGAGAAAGGCCCAAGCAAGACGCGCCCCGAGGAGTGTCTTGCCACATGTCACCACTGGGTCTGACTGAGGGCCTCCAGGAGAGAGGCCCAAATAAGACGCGCCCCGAGGAGCATCTTGCCACATGTCAACACTGGGTCTGACTGAGGGCCTCCAGGAGAGAAGCCCAAGCAAGATGCGCCCCGAGGAGCGTCTTGCCACATGTCAGCACTCGGTCTGACTGAGCGCCTCCAGGAGAGAGGCTCAAGCAAGACGCGCCCCGAAGAGCGTCTTGCCACATATCAACACTGGGTCTGACTGAGCGCCTCCAGGAGAGAGGCCCAAGCAAGACGCGCCCCGAGGAGCGTCTTGCCACATGTGAACACTGGGTCTGACTGAGCGCCTCCAGGAGAGAGGCCCAAGCAAGACTCGCCCGGAGGAGCGTCTTGCAACATGTCAGCACTCGGTCTGACTGAGCGCCTCCAGGAGAGAGGCCCAAGCAAGACGCGCCCCGAGGAGGGTCTTGACACATGTCTCCTCTGGGTCTGACTGAGCGCCTCCAGGAGAGAGGCCCAAGCAAGACGTGCCCCGACGAGCATCTTGCCACATGTCAACACTGGGTCTGACTGAGTGCCTCCATGAGAGAGGCCCAAGCAAGACACACCCCGAGGAGCGTCTTGACACATTTCAACACTGGGTCTGACTGAGGGCCTCCATGAGAGAAGCCCAAGCAAGATGCCTCCCGAGGAGAGTCTTGCCACATGTCAACACTGGGTCTGACAGAGGGCATCCAGGAGAGAGGCCCAAGCAATACGCGCCCCGAGGAGCGTCTTGCCACATGTCAACAATGGGTCTGACTGAGGGCCACCATGAGAGAAGCCCAAGCAAGACGCGCCCCGAGGAGTGTCTTGCCACATGTCAACACTGTGTCTGACTGAGCGCCTCCAGGAGAGAGGCCCAAGCAAGACGCGCCCCGAGGAGCGTCTTGCCACGTGTCAACACTGGGTCTGACTTAGCGCCTCCAGTAGAGAGGCCCAAGCAAGATGCGCCCCGAGGAGCGTCTTGCCACGTGTCACCACTGGGTCTGACTGAGCTCCTCCAGGAGAGAGGCCCAAGCAAGACGCGCCCCGAGGAGCGTCTTGCCACATGTCACTACTCGGTCTAACTGAGCGCCTCCAGGAGAGAGGTCCAAGCAAGACGCGCCCCGAGGAGCGTCTTGCCAAATGTCACTACTCGGTCTGACTGAGCGCCTCCAGGAGAGAGGCCGAAGCAAGACGTGCCCCGAGGAGCGTCTTGCCACATGTCAACAATGGGTCTGACTGAGGGCCTCCAGGAGAGAAGCCCAAGCAAGACGCGCCCAGAGGAGCGTCTTGCCACATGTCAACACTGGGTCTGACTGAGCGCCTCCAGGAGAGAGGCCCAAGCAAGACACGCCCCGAGGAGCGTCTTGACACATGTCAACACTGGGTCGGACTGAGGGCCTCCATGAGAGAAGCCCAAGCAAGACGCGCCCCGAGGAGAGTCTTGCCACATGTCAACACTCGGTCTGACAGAGGGCATTCAGGAGAGATGCCCAAGCAATACGCGCCCCGAGGAGCGTCTTGCCACATGTCACCACTGGGTCTGAATGAGCGCCTCCAAGAGAGAGGCCCAACCAAACGCGCCCCGAGGAATGTCTTTCCACATGCCAACACTGGGTCTGACTGAGCGCCTCCAGGATAGAGGCCCAAGCAAGACGCGCCCCGAGGAGCGTCTTGCCACGTGTCAACACTGGGTCTGACTGAGCGCCTCCGGGAGAGAGGCCCAAGCAAGACGCGCCCCGAGGAGCGTCTTTCCACGTGTCACCACTGGGTCTGACTGAGCGCCTCCAGGAGAGAGGCCCAAGCAAGGCGCGCCCCGAGGAGCGTCTTGCCACATGTCAACACTGGGTCTGACTGAGCGCCTCCAGGAGAGAGGCCCGAGCAAGACGCGCCCCGAGGAGCGTCTTGCCACATGTCAACACTGGGTCTGACTGAGGGCCTCCAGGAGAGAGGCCCAAGCAAAATGCGCCCGGAGGAGCGTCTTGCCACATGTCAACACTGGGTCTGACAGAGGGCCTCCAGGAGAGAGGCCCAAGCAAGATGCGCCCGGAGGAGCGTCTTGCCACATGTCAACACTGGGTCTGACAGAAGGCCTCCAGGAGAGAGGCCCAAGCAAGACGTGCCCCAAGGAGCGTCTTGTCACATGTCAACACTGGGTCTTTTTGAGCGCCTCCAGGAGAGAAGCCCAAGCAAGACGCGCCCCGAGGAGCGTCTTGACACATGTCAACACTGGGTCTGACAGAGGGCCTCCAGGAGAGAGGCCCAAGCAAGACGTGCCCCGAGGAGCGTCTTGCCACATGTCAACAATGGGTCTGACTGAGGGCCTCCAGGAGAGAAGCCCAAACAAGACACGCCCCGAGGAGCGTCTTGCCACATGTCAACACTGGGTCTGACTGAGGGCCCCCAGGAGAGAGGCCCAAGCAAGATGCGCCCCGAGGAGCGTCTTGCCACATGTCAGCACTCGGTCTGACTGAGCGCCTCCAGGAGAGAGGCCCAAGCAAGACGCGCCCGGAGGAGCGTCTTGCCACATGTCAGCACTCGGTCTGACTGAGCGCCTCCAGGAGAGAGGCCCAAGCAAGACGCGCCCCGAGGAGCGTCTTGACACATGTCTCCTCTGGGTCTGACTGAGCGCCTCCAGGAGAGAGGCCCAAGCAAGACGTGCCCCGAGGAGCATCTTGCCACATGTCAACACTGGGTCTGACTGAGTGCCTCCATGAGAGAAGCCCCAGCAAGACGCGCCCCGAGGAGCGTCTTGCCACATGTCACCACTGGGTCTGACTGAGCACCTCCAGGAGAGAGGCCCAAGCAAGACGCGCCCCGAGGAGCGTCTTGCCACATGTCAACACTAGATCTGACTGAGCGCCTCCAGGAGAGAGGCCCGAGGAGCGTCTTGCCACATGTCACGTCTGGGTCTGACTGAGCGCCTCCAGGAGAGAGGCGCAAGCAAGAAACGCCCGAGGAGCGTCTTGACACATGTCAACACTGGGTCTGACTGAGCGCCTCCAGGAGAGAGGCCCCAGCAAGACGCGCACCGAGGAGCGTCTTGCCACATGTCAGCACTCGGTCTGACTGAGCGCCTCCAGGAGAGAGGCCCAAGCAAGAAGCGCCCCGAGGAGCGTCTTGCCACATGTCACTACTCGGTCTGACTGAGCGCCTCCAGGAGAGAGGTCTAAGCAACACGCGCCCCGAGGAGCGTCTTGCCACATGTCAACACTGGGTCTGACTGAGTGCCTCCATGAGAGAAGCCCCAGCAAGACGCGCCCCGAGGAGCGTCTTTCCACATGTCACTACTCGGTCTGACTGAGCGCCTCCAGGAGAGAGGCCCAAGCAAGACGTGCCCCGAGGAGCGTCTTGCCACATGTCAACAATGGGTCTGACTGAGGGCCTCCAGGAGAGAAGCCCAAGCAAGAAGCGCCCCGAGGAGCTTCTTTCCACATGTCAACAATGGGTCTTACTGAGGGCCACCATGAGAGAAGCCCAAGCAAGACGCGCCCCGAGGAGTGTCTTGCCACATGTCAACACTGTGTCTGACTGAGCGCCTCCAGGAGAGAGGCCCAAGCAAGACGCGCCCCGAGGAGCGTCTTGCCACGTGTCAACACTGGGTCTGACTTAGCGTCTCCAGTAGAGAGGCCCAAGCAAGATGCGCCCCGAGGAGCGTCTTGCCACGTGTCACCACTGGGTCTCACTGAGCTCCTCCAGGAGAGAGTTCCAAGCAAGACGCGCCCCGAGGAGCGTCTTGCCACATGACACTACTCGGTCTAACTGAGCGCCTCCAGGAGAGAGGCCCGAGCAAGACGCGCCCCGAGGAGCGTCTTGCCACATGTCAACACTGGGTCTGACTGAGGGCCTCCAGGAGAGAGGCACAAGCAAGATGCGCCCGGAGGAGCGTCTTGACACATGTCAACACTGGGTCTGACAGAGGGCCTCCAGGAGAGAGGCCCAAGCAAGACGCGCCCCAAGGAGCGTCTTGTCACATGTCAACACTGGGTCTTTTTGAGCGCCTCCAGGAGAGAACCCCAAGCAAGACGCGCCCCGAGGAGCGTCTTGCCACATGTCAGCACTCGGTCTGACTGAGCGCCTCCAGGAGAGAGGCCCAAGCAAGACGCGCCCCGAGGAGCGTCTTGCCACATGTCAACAATGGGTCTGACTGAGGGCCTCCAGGAGAGAAGCCCAAGCAACACGCGGCCCGAGGAGCGTCTTGCCACATGTCAGCACTCGGTCTGACTGAGCGCCTCCAGGAGAGAGGCAAAAGCAAGACACGCCCCGAGGAGCATCTTGCCACATGTCAACAATGGGTCTGACTAAGGGCCTCCAGGAGAGAAGCCCAAGCAAGACGCGCCCCGAGGAGCGTCTTGACACATGTCAACACTGGGTCTGACAGAGGGCCTCCAGGAGAGAGGCCCAAGCAAGACGCGCCCCGAGGAGTGTCTTGCCACATGTCACCACTTGGTCTGAATGAGCGCCTCCAGGAGAGAGGCCCAAGCAACACGCGCCCTCGAGGAGCGTCAGGCCACATGTCACTACTCAGTCTGACTGAGCGCCTCCAGGAGAGAGGCCCAAGCAAGACGCGCCCCGAGGAGCGTCTTGCCACATATCAACAATGGGTCTTACTGAGGGCCTCCAGGAGAGAAGCCCAAGCAAGACGCGCCCCGAGGAGCTTCTTGCCACATGTCAGCACTCGGGCTGACTGAGCGCCTCCAGGAGAGAGGCCAAAGCAAGACGCGCCCCGAGGAGCGTCTTGACACATGTCAACACGGGGTCTGACAGAGGGCCTCCATGAGAGAGGCCCAAGCAAGACGCGCCCCGAGGAGTGTCTTGCCACATGTCAACACTGGGTCTGACAGAGGGCCTCAAGGAGAGAGGCCCAAGCAAGACGCGCCCCGAGGATTGTCTTGCCACATGTCACCACTTGGTCTGACTGAGCGCCTCCAGGAGAGAGGCCCAGGCAACACGCGCCCCGAGGAGCGTCAGGCCAGATGTCACTACTCAGTCTGACTGAGCGCCTCCAGGAGAGAGGCCCAAGCAAGACGGGCCCCGAGGGGCGTCTTGCCACGTGTCAACACTGGGTCTGATTGAGGGCCTTCTGGAGAAAGGCCCAAGCAAGACGCGCCCCGAGGAGTGTCTTGCCACATGTCACCACTGGGTCTGACTGAGGGCCTCCTGGAGAGAGGCCCAAATAAGACGCGCCCCGAGGAGCATCTTGCCACATGTCAACACTGGGTCTGACTGAGGGCCTCCAGGAGAGAAGCCCAAGCAAGACGCGCCCCGAGGAGCGTCTTGCCACATGTCAGCACTCGGTCTGACTGAGCGCCTCCAGGAGAGAGGCCCAAGCAAGACGCGCCCCGAGGAGCGTCTTGCCACATGTCAACAATGGGTCTGACTGAGGGCCTCCAGGAGAGAAGCCCAAGCATCACGCGGCCCGAGGAGCGTCTTGCCACATGTCAGCACTCGGTCTGACTGAGCGCCTCCAGGAGAGAGGCAAAAGCAAGACACTCCCCGAGGAGCGTCTTGACACATGTCAACAATGGGTCTGACAGAGGGCCTCCAGGAGAGAGGCCCAAGCAAGACGCGCCCCGAGGAGTGTCTTGCCACATGTCACCACTTGGTCTGAATGAGCGCCTCCAGGAGAGAGGCCCAAGCAACACGCGCCCTCGAGGAGCGTCAGGCCACATGTCACTACTCAGTCTGACTGAGCGCCTCCAGGAGAGAGGCCCAAGCAAGACGCGCCCCGAGGAGCGTCTTGCCACATATCAACAATGGGTCTTACTGAGGGCCTCCAGGAGAGAAGCCCAAGCAAGACGCGCCCCGAGGAGCTTCTTGCCACATGTCAGCACTCGGGCTGACTAAGCGCCTCCAGGAGAGAGGCCAAAGCAAGACGCGCCCCGAGGAGCGTCTTGACACATGTCAACACGGGGTCTGACAGAGGGCCTCCATGAGAGAGGCCCAAGCAAGACGCGCCCCGAGGAGTGTCTTGCCACATGTCAACACTGGGTCTGACAGAGGGCCTCAAGGAGAGAGGCCCAAGCAAGACGCGCCCCGAGGATTGTCTTGCCACATGTCACCACTTGGTCTGACTGAGCACCTCCAGGAGAGAGGCCCAGGCAACACGCGCCCCGAGGAGCGTCAGGCCAGATGTCACTACTCAGTCTGACTGAGCGCCTCCAGGAGAGAGGTCCAAGCAAGACGGGCCCCGAGGGGCGTCTTGCCACGTGTCAACACTGGGTCTGATTGAGGGCCTTCTGGAGAAAGGCCCAAGCAAGACGCGCCCCGAGGAGTGTCTTGCCACATGTCACCACTGGGTCTGACTGAGGGCCTCCAGGAGAGAGGCCCAAATAAGACGCGCCCCGAGGAGCATCTTGCCACATGTCAACACTGGGTCTGACTGAGGGCCTCCAGGAGAGAAGCCCAAGCAAGATGCGCCCCGAGGAGCGTCTTGCCACATGTCAGCACTCGGTCTGACTGAGCGCCTCCAGGAGAGAGGCTCAAGCAAGACGCGCCCCGACGAGCGTCTTGCCACATGTCAACACTGGGTCTGACTGAGCGCCTCCAGGAGAGAGGCTCAAGCAAGACGCGCCCCGAGGAGCGTCTTGCCACATGTGAACACTGGGTCTGACTGAGCGCCTCCAGGAGAGAGGCCCAAGCAAGACTCGCCCGGAGGAGCGTCTTGCAACATGTCAGCACTCGGTCTGACTGAGCGCCTCCAGGAGAGAGGCCCAAGCAAGACGCGCCCCGAGGAGGGTCTTGACACATGTCTCCTCTGGGTCTGACTGAGCGCCTCCAGGAGAGAGGCCCAAGCAAGACGTGCCCCGACGAGCATCTTGCCACATGTCAACACTGGGTCTGACTGAGTGCCTCCATGAGAGAAGCCCCAGCAAGACGCGCCCCGAGGAGCGTCTTGCCACATGTCAACACTGGGTCTGACAGAGGACCTCCAGGAGAGAGGCCCAAGCAAGACGCGCCCCGAGGAGCATCTTGCCACATGTCACCTCTGGTTCTGACTGAGCGCCTCCAGGAGAGAGGCCCAAGCAAGACGCGCCCCGAGGAGCGTCTTGTCACATGTCAACACTGGGTCTTTTTGAGCGCCTCCAGGAGAGAAGCCCAAGCAAGACGCGCCCCGAGGAGCGTCTTGCCACGTGTCAACACTGGTTCTGATTGAGGGCCTTCTGGAAAAAGGCCCAAGCAAGACGCGCCCCGAGGAGCGTCTTGCCACATGTCAACAATGGTTCTTACTGAGGGCCTCCGGGAGAGAAGCCCAAGCAAGACGCGCCCCGAGGAGCTTCTTGCCACATGTCAGCACTCGGTCTGACTGAGCGCCTCCAGGAGAGAGGCCAAAGCAAGACGCCCCCCGAGGAGCGTCTTGACACATGTCAACACTGGGTCTGACAGAGGGCCTCCATGAGAGAGGCCCAAGCAAGACGCGCCCCAAGGAGTGTCTTGCCAAATGTCAATACTGGGTCTGACTGAGCGCCTCAGGGAGAGAGGTCCAAGCAAGACGCGCCCCGAGGAGCGTCTTGCCACATGTCAACACTGGGTCTGACTGAGTGCCTCCATGAGAGAAGCCCCAGCAAGTTGCGCCCCGAGGAGCGTCTTGCCACATGTCACTACTCGGTCTGTTTGAGCGCCTCCAGGAGAGAGGCCCAAGCAAGACGTGCCCCGAGGAGCGTCTTGCCACATGTCAACACTGGGTCTGACTGAGCACCTCCAGGAGAGAGGCCCAAGCAAGACACGCCCCGAGGAGCGTCTTGACACATGTCAACACTGGGTCTGACTCAGGGCCTCCATGAGAGAAGCCGAAGCAAGACGCGCCCCGAGGAGAGTCTTGCCACATGTCAACACTCGGTCTTGACAGAGGTTATCCAGGAGAGAGGCCCAAGCAATACGCGCCCCGAGGAGCGTCTTGCCACATGTCACCACTGGGTCTGACTGAGCGCCTCCAGGAGAGAGGCCCAACCAAGACACGCCCTGAGGAGCGTCCTGCCACATGCCAACACTGGGTCTGACAGAGGGCCTCCAGGAGAGAGGCCCAAGCAAGACGCGCCCCGAGGAGTGTCTTGCCACATGTCACCACTGGGTCTGACTGAGCGCCTCCAGGAGAGAGGCCCAAGCAAGACGCGCCCCGAGGAGCGTCTTGTCACATGTCAACACTGGGTCTTTCTGAGCGCCTCCAGGAGAGAAGCCCAAGCAAGACGCGCCCCGAGGAGCGTCTTTCCTCATGTTAGCACTCGGTCTGACTGAGCGCCTCCAGGAGAGAGGCCCAAGCAAGACACGCCCCGAGGAGCGTCTTGACACATGTCAACACTGGGTCTGACTCAGGGCCTCCATGAGAGAAGCCGAAGCAAGACGCATCCCGAGGAGAGTCTTGCCACATGTCAACACTCGGTCTTGACAGAGGTTATCCAGGAGAGAGGCCCAAGCAATACGCGCCCCGAGGAGCGTCTTGCCACATGTCACCACTGGGTCTGACTGAGCGCCTCCAGGAGAGAGGCCCAACCAAGAAACGCCCTGAGGAGCGTCTTGCCACATGCCAACACTGGGTCTGACAGAGGGCCTCCAGGAGAGAGGCCCAAGCAAGACGCGCCCCGAGGAGTGTCTTGACACATGTCAACACTGGGTCTGACTCAGGGCCTCCATGAGAGAAGCCGAAGCAAGACGCGGCCCGAGGAGAGTCTTGCCACATGTCAACACTCGGTCTTGACAGAGGTTATCCAGGAGAGAGGCCCAAGCAATACGCGCCCCGAGGAGCGTCTTGCCACATGTCACCACTGGGTCTGACTGAGCGCCTCCAGGAGAGAGGCCCAACCAAGACACGCCCTGAGGAGCGTCTTGCCACATGCCAACACTGGGTCTGACAGAGGGCCTCCAGGAGAGAGGCCCAAGCAAGACGCGCCCCGAGGAGTGTCTTGCCACATGTCACCACTGGGTCTGACTGAGCGCCTCCAGGAGAGAGGCCCAAGCAAGACGCGCCCCGAGGAGCGTCTTGTCACATGTCAACACTGGGTCTTTCTGAGCGCCTCCAGGAGAGAAGCCCAAGCAAGACGCGCCCCGAGGAGCGTCTTTCCTCATGTTAGTACTCGGTCTGACTGAGCGCCTCCAGGAGAGAGGCCCAAGCAAGACACGCCCCGAGGAGCGTCTTGACACATGTCAACACTGGGTCTGACTCAGGGCCTCCATGAGAGAAGCCGAAGCAAGAATCACCCCGAGGAGAGTCTTGCCACATGTCAACACTCGGTCTTGACAGAGGTTATCCAGGAGAGAGGCCCAAGCAATACGCGCCCCGAGGAGCGTCTTGCCACATGTCACCACTGGGTCTGACTGAGCGCCTCCAGGAGAGAGGCCCAACCAAGAAACGCCCTGAGGAGCGTCTTGCCACATGCAAACACTGGGTCTGACAGAGGGCCTCCAGGAGAGAGGCCCAAGCAAGACGCGCCCCGAGGAGTGTCTTGCCACATGTCACCACTGGGTCTGACTGAGCGCCTCTAGGAGAGAGGCCCAAGCAAGACGCGCCCCGAGGAGCGTCTTGTCACATGTCAACACTGGGTCTTTCTGAGTGCCTCCAGGAGAGAAGCCCAAGCAAGACGCGCCCCGAGGAGCGTCTTTCCTCATGTCAGCACTCGGTCTGACTGAGCGCCTCCAGGAGAGAGGCCAAAGCAAGACGCGCCCCGAGGAGCATCAGGCCACATGTCACTACTCAGTCTGACAGAGGGCCTCCAGGAGAGAGGCCAAAGCAAGACGCGCCCCAAGGATTGTCTTGCCACATGTCACCACTTGGTCTGACTGAGCTCCTCCAGGAGAGAGGCCCAAGCAACACGCGCCCCGAGGAGCATCAGGCCACATGTCACTACTCAGTCTGACTGAGCGCCTCCAGGAGAGAGGCCCAAGTAAGACGCGCCCCGAGGAGCGTCTTGCCACGTGTCAACACTGGGTCTGATTGAGGGCCTTCTGGAGAGAGGCCCAAGCAAGACGCGCCCCGAGGAGCGTCTTGCCACATGTCACTACTAGGTCTGACTGAGCGCCTCCAGGAGAGAGGCCCAAGCAAGACGTGCCCCGAGGAGCGTCTTGCCACATGTCAACAATGGGTCTGACTGAGGGCCTCCAGGAGAGAAGCCCAAGCAAGACGCGCCCCGAGGAGCGTCTTGCCACATGTCAACACTGGGTCTGACTGAGGGCCTCCAGGAGAGAGGCCCAAATAAGACGCGCCCCGAGGAGCGTCTTGCCACATGTCAACACTGGGTCTGACTGAGGGCCTCCAGGAGAGAAGCCCAAGCAAGATGCGCCCCGAGGAGCGTCTTGCCACATGTCAGCACTCGGTCTGACTGAGCGCCTCCAGGAGAGAGGCCCAAGCAAGACGCGCCCCGAGGAGCGTCTTGCCACATGTCAACACTGGGTCTGACTGAGCGCCTCCAGGAGAGAGGCCCAAGCAAGACGCGCCCCGAGGAGCGTCTTGCCACGTGACAACACTGGGTCTGATTGAGGGCCTTCTGGAGAGATGCCCAAGCAAGACGCGCCCCGAGGAGCGTCTTGCCACATGTCACTACTAGGTCTGACTGAGCGCCTCCAGGAGAGAGGCCCAAGCAAGACGTGCCCCGAGGAGCGTCTTGCCACATGTCAACAATGGGTCTGACTGAGGGCCTCCAGGAGAGAAGCCCAAGCAAGACGCGCCCCGAGGAGCGTCTTGCCACATGTCAACACTGGGTCTGACTGAGGGCCTCCAGGAGAGAGGCCCAAATAAGACGCGCCCCGAGGAGCGTCTTGCCACATGTCAACACTGGGTCTGACTGAGGGCCTCCAGGAGAGAAGCCCAAGCAAGATGCGCCCCGAGGAGAGTCTTGCCACATGTCAGCACTCGGTCTGACTGAGCGCCTCCAGGAGAGAGGCCCAAGCAAGACGCGCCCCGAGGAGCGTCTTGCCACATGTCAACACTGGGTCTGACTGAGCGCCTCCAGGAGAGAGGCCCAAGCAAGACGCGCCCCGAGGAGCGTCTTGCCACATGTGAACACTGGGTCTGACTGAGCGCCTCCAGGAGAGAGGCCCAAGCAAGACTCGCCCGGAGGAGCGTCTTGCAACATGTCAGCACTCGGTCTGACTGAGCGCCTCCAGGAGAGAGGCCCAAGCAAGACGCGCCCCGAGGAGGGTCTTGACACATGTCTCCTCTGGGTCTGACTGAGCGCCTCCAGGAGAGAGGCCCAAGCAAGACTCGCCCGGAGGAGCGTCTTGCAACATGTCAGCACTCGGTCTGACTGAGCGCCTCCAGGAGAGAGGCCCAAGCAAGACCCGCCCCGAGGAGCGTCTTGCCACATGTCAACACTGGGTCTGACAGAGGACCTCCAGGAGAGAGGCCCAAGCAAGACGCGCCCCGAGGAGCGTCTTGCCACATGTCACCTCTGGTTCTGACTGAGCGCCTCCAGGAGAGAGGCCCAAGCAAGACACGCCCCGAGGAGCGTCTTGTCACATGTCAACACTGGGTCTTTTTGAGCGCCTCCAGGAGAGAAGCCCAAGCAAGACGCGCCCCGAGGAGCGTCTTTCCCCATGTCAGCACTCGGTCTGACTGAGCGCCTCCAGGAGAGAGGCCCAAGCAAGACACGCCCCGAGGAGCGTCTTGCCACATGTGAACACTGGGTCTGACTGAGCGCCTCCAGGAGAGAGGCCCAAGCAAGACTCGCCCGGAGGAGCGTCTTGCAACATGTCAGCACTCGGTCTGACTGAGCGCCTCCAGGAGAGAGGCCCAAGCAAGACGCGCCCCGAGGAGGGTCTTGACACATGTCTCCTCTGGGTCTGACTGAGCGCCTCCAGGAGAGAGGCCCAAGCAAGACTCGCCCGGAGGAGCGTCTTGCAACATGTCAGCACTCGGTCTGACTGAGCGCCTCCAGGAGAGAGGCCCAAGCAAGACCCGCCCCGAGGAGCGTCTTGCCACATGTCAACACTGGGTCTGACAGAGGACCTCCAGGAGAGAGGCCCAAGCAAGACGCGCCCCGAGGAGCGTCTTGCCACATGTCACCTCTGGTTCTGACTGAGCGCCTCCAGGAGAGAGGCCCAAGCAAGACACGCCCCGAGGAGCGTCTTGTCACATGTCAACACTGGGTCTTTTTGAGCGCCTCCAGGAGAGAAGCCCAAGCAAGACGCGCCCCGAGGAGCGTCTTTCCTCATGTCAGCACTCGGTCTGACTGAGCGCCTCCAGGAGAGAGGCCAAAGCAAGACGCGCCCCGAGGAGCGTCTTGACACATGTCAACAATGGGTATGACTGAGGGCCTCCAGGAGAGAAGCCCAAGGAAGACACGCCCCGAGGAGCGTCTTGACACATGTCAACACTGGGTCTGACAGAGGGCCTCCAGGAGAGAGGCCCAAGCAAGACGCGCCCCAAGGATTGTCTTGCCACATGTCACCACTTGGTCTGACTGAGCGCCTCCAGGAGAGAGGCCCAAGCAACACGCGCCCCGAGGAGCATCAGGCCACATGTCACTACTCAGTCTGACTGAGCGCCTCCAGGAGAGAGGCCCAAGTAAGACGCGCCCCGAGGAGCGTCTTGCCACGTGTCAACACTGGGTCTGATTGAAGGCCTTCTGGAGAGAGGCCCAAGCAAGACGCGCCCCGAGGAGCGTCTTGCCACATGTCACTACTAGGTCTGACTGAGCGCCTCCAGGAGAGAGGCCCAAGCAAGACGTGCCCCGAGGAGCGTCTTGTCACATGTCAACAATGGGTCTGACTGAGGGCCTCCAGGAGAGAAGCCCAAGCAAGACGCGCCCCGAGGAGCGTCTTGCCACATGTCAACACTGGGTCTGACTGAGGGCCTCCAGGAGAGAGGCCCAAATAAGACGCGCCCCGAGGAGCGTCTTGCCACATGTCAACACTGGGTCTGACTGAGGGCCTCCAGGAGAGAAGCCCAAGCAAGATGCGCCCCGAGGAGCGTCTTGCCACATGTCAGCACTCGGTCTGACTGAGCGCCTCCAGGAGAGAGGCCCAAGCAAGACGCGCCCCGAGGAGCGTCTTGCCACATGTCAACACTG
Source organism: Nothobranchius furzeri (assembly GCF_043380555.1). Lineage (NCBI taxonomy): Eukaryota > Metazoa > Chordata > Actinopteri > Cyprinodontiformes > Nothobranchiidae > Nothobranchius > Nothobranchius furzeri. The sequence continues at coordinate 1,963,444 of NW_027223043.1, forward strand.
GGTCTGACTGAGCGCCTCCAGGAGAGAGGCCCAAGCAAGACGCGCCCCGAGGAGCGTCTTGCCACGTGACAACACTGGGTCTGATTGAGGGCCTTCTGGAGAGAGGCCCAAGCAAGACGCGCCCCGAGGAGCGTCTTGCCACATGTCACTACTAGGTCTGACTGAGCGCCTCCAGGAGAGAGGCCCAAGCAAGACGTGCCCCGAGGAGCGTCTTGCCACATGTCAACAATGGGTCTGACTGAGGGCCTCCAGGAGAGAAGCCCAAGCAAGACGCGCCCCGAGGAGAGTCTTGCCACATGTCAACACTGGGTCTGACTGAGGGCCTCCAGGAGAGAGGCCCAAATAAGACGCGCCCCGAGGAGCGTCTTGCCACATGTCAACACTGGGTCTGACTGAGGGCCTCCAGGAGAGAAGCCCAAGCAAGATGCGCCCCGAGGAGCGTCTTGCCACATGTCAGCACTCGGTCTGACTGAGCGCCTCCAGGAGAGAGGCCCAAGCAAGACGAGCCCCGAGGAGCATCTTGCCACATGTCAACACTGGGTCTGACTGATCGCCTCCAGGAGAGAGGCCCAAGCAAGACGCGCCCCGAGGAGCGTCTTGCCACATGTGAACACTGGGTCTGACAGAGGACCTCCAGGAGAGAGGCCCAAGCAAGACGCGCCCCGAGGAGCGTCTTGCCACATGTCACCTCTGGTTCTGACTGAGCGCCTCCAGGAGAGAGGCCCAAGCAAGACGCGCCCCGAGGAGCGTCTTGTCACATGTCAACACTGGGTCTTTTTGAGCGCCTCCAGGAGAGAAGCCCAAGCAAGACGCTCCCCGAGGAGCGTCTTGCCACATGTCAGCACTCGGTCTGACTGAGCGCCTCCAGGAGAGAGGCCCAAGCAAGACGCGCCCTGATGAGCGTCTTGCCACATGTCAACAATGGGTCTGACTGAGGGCCTCCAGGAGAGAAGCCCAAGCAACACGCGGCCCGAGGAGCGTCTTGCCAAATGTCAGCACTCGGTCTGACTGAGCGCCTCCAGGAGAGAGGCCCAAGCAAGACGCGCCCCGAGGAGCGTCTTGCCACATGTCAACAATGGGTCTGACTGAGGGCCTCCAGGAGAGAAGCCCAAGCAAGACGTGCCCCGAGGAGCGTCTTGACACATGTCAACACTGGGTCTGACAGAGGGCCTCCAGGAGAGAGGCCCAAGCAAGACGCGCCCCGAGGAGTGTCTTGCCACATGTCACCACTTGGTCTGACTGAGTGCCTCCAGGAGAGAGGCCCAAGCAAGACGCGCCCCGAGGAGCGTCTTCCCACATGTCAGCACTCGGTCTGACTGAGCGCCTCCAGGAGAGAGGCCCAAGCAAGACGCGCCCCGAGGAGCGTCTTGCAACATGTCAGCACTCGGTCTGACTGAGCGCCTCCAGGAGAGAGGCCCAAGCAAGACTCGCCCGGAGGAGCGTCTTGCAACATGTCAGCACTCGGTCTGACTGAGCGCCTCCAGGAGAGAGGCCCAAGCAAGACGCGCCCCGAGGAGGGTCTTGACACATGTCTCCTCTGGGTCTGACTGAGCGCCTCCAGGAGAGAGGCCCAAGCAAGACTCGCCCGGAGGAGTGTCTTGCAACATGTCAGCACTCGGTCTGACTGAGCGCCTCCAGGAGAGAGGCCCAAGCAAGACGCGCCCCAAGGAGTGTCTTGCCAAATGTCAATACTGGGTCTGACTGAGCGCCTCAGGGAGAGAGGTCCAAGCAAGACGCGCCCCGAGGAGCGTCTTGCCACATGTCAACACTGGGTCTGACTGAGTGCCTCCATGAGAGAAGCCCCAGCAAGTCGCGCCCCGAGGAGCGTCTTGCCACATGTCACTACTCGGTCTGTTTGAGCGCCTCCAGGAGAGAGGCCCAAGCAAGACGTGCCCCGAGGAGCGTCTTGCCACATGTCAACACTGGGTCTGACTGAGCACCTCCAGGAGAGAGGCCCAAGCAAGACACGCCCCGAGGAGCGTCTTGACACATGTCAACACTGGGTCTGACTCAGGGCCTCCATGAGAGAAGCCGAAGCAAGACGCGCCCCGAGGAGAGTCTTGCCACATGTCAACACTCGGTCTTGACAGAGGTTATCCAGGAGAGAGGCCCAAGCAATACGCGCCCCGAGGAGCGTCTTGCCACATGTCACCACTGGGTCTGACTGAGCGCCTCCAGGAGAGAGGCCCAACCAAGACACGCCCTGAGGAGCGTCTTGCCACATGCCAACACTGGGTCTGACAGAGGGCCTCCAGGAGAGAGGCCCAAGCAAGACGCGCCCCGAGGAGTGTCTTGCCACATGTCACCACTGGGTCTGACTGAGCGCCTCCAGGAGAGAGGCCCAAGCAAGACTCGCCCGGAGGAGCGTCTTGCAACATGTCAGCACTCGGTCTGACTGAGCGCCTCCAGGAGAGAGGCCCAAGCAAGACGCGCCCCGAGGAGGGTCTTGACACATGTCTCCTCTGGGTCTGACTGAGCGCCTCCAGGAGAGAGGCCCAAGCAAGACTCGCCCGGAGGAGCGTCTTGCAACATGTCAGCACTCGGTCTGACTGAGCGCCTCCAGGAGAGAGGCCCAAGCAAGACCCGCCCCGAGGAGCGTCTTGCCACATGTCAACACTGGGTCTGACAGAGGACCTCCAGGAGAGAGGCCCAAGCAAGACGCGCCCCGAGGAGCGTCTTGCCACATGTCAGCACTCGGTCTGACTGAGCGCCTCCAGGAGAGAGGCCCAAGCAAGACCCGCCCCGAGGAGCGTCTTGCCACATGTCAACACTGGGTCTGACAGAGGACCTCCAGGAGAGAGGCCCAAGCAAGACGCGCCCCGAGGAGCGTCTTGCCACATGTCACCTCTGGTTCTGACTGAGCGCCTCCAGGAGAGAGGCCCAAGCAAGACGCGCCCCGAGGAGCGTCTTGCCACATGTCAACACTGGGTCTGACTGAGCGCCTCCAGGAGAGAGGCCCAAGCAAGACGCGCCCCGAGGAGCGTCTTGCCACATGTGAACACTGGGTCTGACTGAGCGCCTCCAGGAGAGAGGCCCAAGCAAGACTCGCCCGGAGGAGCGTCTTGCAACATGTCAGCACTCGGTCTGACTGAGCGCCTCCAGGAGAGAGGCCCAAGCAAGACGCGCCCCGAGGAGGGTCTTGACACATGTCTCCTCTGGGTCTGACTGAGCGCCTCCAGGAGAGAGGCCCAAGCAAGACTCGCCCGGAGGAGTGTCTTGCAACATGTCAGCACTCGGTCTGACTGAGCGCCTCCAGGAGAGAGGCCCAAGCAAGACGCGCCCCAAGGAGTGTCTTGCCAAATGTCAATACTGGGTCTGACTGAGCGCCTCAGGGAGAGAGGTCCAAGCAAGACGCGCCCCGAGGAGCGTCTTGCCACATGTCAACACTGGGTCTGACTGAGTGCCTCCATGAGAGAAGCCCCAGCAAGTCGCGCCCCGAGGAGCGTCTTGCCACATGTCACTACTCGGTCTGTTTGAGCGCCTCCAGGAGAGAGGCCCAAGCAAGACGTGCCCCGAGGAGCGTCTTGCCACATGTCAACACTGGGTCTGACTGAGCACCTCCAGGAGAGAGGCCCAAGCAAGACACGCCCCGAGGAGCGTCTTGACACATGTCAACACTGGGTCTGACTCAGGGCCTCCATGAGAGAAGCCGAAGCAAGACGCGCCCCGAGGAGAGTCTTGCCACATGTCAACACTCGGTCTTGACAGAGGTTATCCAGGAGAGAGGCCCAAGCAATACGCGCCCCGAGGAGCGTCTTGCCACATGTCACCACTGGGTCTGACTGAGCGCCTCCAGGAGAGAGGCCCAACCAAGACACGCCCTGAGGAGCGTCTTGCCACATGCCAACACTGGGTCTGACAGAGGGCCTCCAGGAGAGAGGCCCAAGCAAGACGCGCCCCGAGGAGTGTCTTGCCACATGTCACCACTGGGTCTGACTGAGCGCCTCCAGGAGAGAGGCCCAAGCAAGACTCGCCCGGAGGAGCGTCTTGCAACATGTCAGCACTCGGTCTGACTGAGCGCCTCCAGGAGAGAGGCCCAAGCAAGACGCGCCCCGAGGAGGGTCTTGACACATGTCTCCTCTGGGTCTGACTGAGCGCCTCCAGGAGAGAGGCCCAAGCAAGACTCGCCCGGAGGAGCGTCTTGCAACATGTCAGCACTCGGTCTGACTGAGCGCCTCCAGGAGAGAGGCCCAAGCAAGACCCGCCCCGAGGAGCGTCTTGCCACATGTCAACACTGGGTCTGACAGAGGACCTCCAGGAGAGAGGCCCAAGCAAGACGCGCCCCGAGGAGCATCTTGCCACATGTCACCTCTGGTTCTGACTGAGCGCCTCCAGGAGAGAGGCCCAAGCAAGACACGCCCCGAGGAGCGTCTTGTCACATGTCAACACTGGGTCTTTTTGAGCGCCTCCAGGAGAGAAGCCCAAGCAAGACGCGCCCCGAGGAGCGTCTTTCCCCATGTCAGCACTCGGTCTGACTGAGCGCCTCCAGGAGAGAGGCCCAAGCAAGACGCGCCCCGAGGAGCGTCTTGCCACATGTGAACACTGGGTCTGACTGAGGGCCTCCAGGAGAGAGGCCCAAGCAAGACTCGCCCGGAGGAGCGTCTTGCAACATGTCAGCACTCGGTCTGACTGAGCGCCTCCAGGAGAGAGGCCCAAGCAAGACGCGCCCCGAGGAGGGTCTTGACACATGTCTCCTCTGGGTCTGACTGAGCGCCTCCAGGAGAGAGGCCCAAGCAAGACTCGCCCGGAGGAGCGTCTTGCAACATGTCAGCACTCGGTCTGACTGAGCGCCTCCAGGAGAGAGGCCCAAGCAAGACCCGCCCCGAGGAGCGTCTTGCCACATGTCAACACTGGGTCTGACAGAGGACCTCCAGGAGAGAGACCCAAGCAAGACGCGCCCCGAGGAGCGTCTTGCCACATGTCACCTCTGGTTCTGACTGAGCGCCTCCAGGAGAGAGGCCCAAGCAAGACACGCCCCGAGGAGCGTCTTGTCACATGTCAACACTGGGTCTTTTTGAGCGCCTCCAGGAGAGAAGCCCAAGCAAGACGCGCCCCGAGGAGCGTCTTTCCTCATGTCAGCACTCGGTCTGACTGAGCGCCTCCAGGAGAGAGGCCAAAGCAAGACGCGCCCCGAGGAGCGTCTTGACACATGTCAACAATGGGTATGACTGAGGGCCTCCAGGAGAGAAGCCCAAGCAAGACACGCCCCGAGGAGCGTCTTGACACATGTCAACACTGGGTCTGACAGAGGGCCTCCAGGAGAGAGGCCCAAGCAAGACGCGCCCCAAGGATTGTCTTGCCACATGTCACCACTTGGTCTGACTGAGCGCCTCCAGGAGAGAGGCCCAAGCAACACGCGCCCCGAGGAGCATCAGGCCACATGTCACTACTCAGTCTGACTGAGCGCCTCCAGGAGAGAGGCCCAAGTAAAGCGCGCCCCGAGGAGCGTCTTGCCACGTGTCAACACTGGGTCTGATTGAAGGCCTTCTGGAGAGAGGCCCAAGCAAGACGCGCCCCGAGGAGCGTCTTGCCACATGTCACTACTAGGTCTGACTGAGCGCCTCCAGGAGAGAGGCCCAAGCAAGACGTGCCCCGAGGAGCGTCTTGTCACATGTCAGCAATGGGTCTGACTGAGGGCCTCCAGGAGAGAAGCCCAAGCAAGACGCGCCCCGAGGAGCGTCTTGCCACATGTCAACACTGGGTCTGACTGAGGGCCTCCAGGAGAGAGGCCCAAATAAGACGCGCCCCGAGGAGCGTCTTGCCACATGTCAACACTGGGTCTGACTGAGGGCCTCCAGGAGAGAAGCCCAAGCAAGATGCGCCCCGAGGAGCGTCTTGCCACATGTCAGCACTCGGTCTGACTGAGCGCCTCCAGGAGAGAGGCCCAAGCAAGACGCGCCCCGAGGAGCGTCTTGCCACATGTCAACACTGGGTCTGACTGAGCGCCTCCAGGAGAGAGGCCCAAGCAAGACGCGCCCCGAGGAGCGTCTTGCCACGTGACAACACTGGGTCTGATTGAGGGCCTTCTGGAGAGAGGCCCAAGCAAGACGCGCCCCGAGGAGCGTCTTGCCACATGTCACTACTAGGTCTGACTGAGCGCCTCCAGGAGAGAGGCCCAAGCAAGACGTGCCCCGAGGAGCGTCTTGCCACATGTCAACAATGGGTCTGACTGAGGGCCTCCAGGAGAGAAGCCCAAGCAAGACGCGCCCCGAGGAGCGTCTTGCCACATGTCAACACTGGGTCTGACTGAGGGCCTCCAGGAGAGAGGCCCAAATAAGACGCGCCCCGAGGAGCGTCTTGCCACATGTCAACACTGGGTCTGACTGAGGGCCTCCAGGAGAGAAGCCCAAGCAAGATGCTCCCCGAGGAGCGTCTTGCCACATGTCAGCACTCGGTCTGACTGAGCGCCTCCAGGAGAGAGGCCCAAGCAAGACGAGCCCCGAGGAGCGTCTTGCCACATGTCAACACTGGGTCTGACTGATCGCCTCCAGGAGAGAGGCCCAAGCAAGACGCGCCCCGAGGAGCGTCTTGCCACATGTGAACACTGGGTCTGACTGAGCGCCTCCAGGAGAGAGGCCCAAGCAAGACTCGCCCGGAGGAGCGTCTTGCAACATGTCAGCACTCGGTCTGACTGAGCGCCTCCAGGAGAGAGGCCCAAGCAAGACGCGCCCCGAGGAGGGTCTTGACACATGTCTCCTCTGGGTCTGACTGAGCGCCTCCAGGAGAGAGGCCCAAGCAAGACGTGCCCCGGCGAGCATCTTGCCACATGTCAACACTGTGTCTGACTGAGTGCCTCCATGAGAGAAGCCCCAGCAAGACGCGCCCCGAGGAGCGTCTTGCCACATGTCAACACTGGGTCTGACAGAGGACCTCCAGGAGAGAGGCCCAAGCAAGACGCGCCCCGAGGAGCGTCTTGCCACATGTCACCTCTGGTTCTGACTGAGCGCCTCCAGGAGAGAGGCCCAAGCAAGACGCGCCCCGAGGAGCGTCTTGTCACATGTCAACACTGGGTCTTTTTGAGCGCCTCCAGGAGAGAAGCCCAAGCAAGACGCTCCCCGAGGAGCGTCTTGCCACATGTCAGCACTCGGTCTGACTGAGCGCCTCCAGGAGAGAGGCCCAAGCAAGACGCGCCCTGATGAGCGTCTTGCCACATGTCAACAATGGGTCTGACTGAGGGCCTCCAGGAGAGAAGCCCAAGCAACACGCGGCCCGAGGAGCGTCTTGCCAAATGTCAGCACTCGGTCTGACTGAGCGCCTCCAGGAGAGAGGCCCAAGCAAGACGCGCCCCGAGGAGCGTCTTGCCACATGTCAACAATGGGTCTGACTGAGGGCCTCCAGGAGAGAAGCCCAAGCAAGACGTGCCCCGAGGAGCGTCTTGACACATGTCAACACTGGGTCTGACAGAGGGCCTCCAGGAGAGAGGCCCAAGCAAGACGCGCCCCGAGGAGTGTCTTGCCACATGTCACCACTTGGTCTGACTGAGTGCCTCCAGGAGAGAGGCCCAAGCAAGACGCGCCCCGAGGAGCGTCTTGCCACATGTCAACACTGGGTCTGACTGAGGGCCTCCAGGAGAGAAGCCCAAGCAAGATGCGCCCCGAGGAGCGTCTTCCCACATGTCAGCACTCGGTCTGACTGAGCGCCTCCAGGAGAGAGGCCCAAGCAAGACGCGCCCCGAGGAGCGTCTTGCCACATGTCAACACTGGGTCTGACTGAGCGCCTCCAGGAGAGAGGCCCAAGCAAGACGCGCCCCGAGGAGCGTCTTGCCACATGTGAACACTGGGTCTGACTGAGCGCCTCCAGGAGAGAGGCCCAAGCAAGACTCGCCCGGAGGAGCGTCTTGCAACATGTCAGCACTCGGTCTGACTGAGCGCCTCCAGGAGAGAGTCCCAAGCAAGACGCGCCCCGAGGAGGGTCTTGACACATGTCTCCTCTGGGTCTGACTGAGCGCCTCCAGGAGAGAGGCCCAAGCAAGACTCGCCCGGAGGAGTGTCTTGCAACATGTCAGCACTCGGTCTGACTGAGCGCCTCCAGGAGAGAGGCCCAAGCAAGACGCGCCCCAAGGAGTGTCTTGCCAAATGTCAATACTGGGTCTGACTGAGCGCCTCAGGGAGAGAGGTCCAAGCAAGACGCGCCCCGAGGAGCGTCTTGCCACATGTCAACACTGGGTCTGACTGAGTGCCTCCATGAGAGAAGCCCCAGCAAGTCGCGCCCCGAGGAGCGTCTTGCCACATGTCACTACTCGGTCTGTTTGAGCGCCTCCAGGAGAGAGGCCCAAGCAAGACGTGCCCCGAGGAGCGTCTTGCCACATGTCAACACTGGGTCTGACTGAGCACCTCCAGGAGAGAGGCCCAAGCAAGACACGCCCCGAGGAGCGTCTTGACACATGTCAACACTGGGTCTGACTCAGGGCCTCCATGAGAGAAGCCGAAGCAAGACGCGCCCCGAGGAGAGTCTTGCCACATGTCAACACTCGGTCTTGACAGAGGTTATCCAGGAGAGAGGCCCAAGCAATACGCGCACCGAGGAGCGTCTTGCCACATGTCACCACTGGGTCTGACTGAGCGCCTCCAGGAGAGAGGCCCAACCAAGACACGCCCTGAGGAGCGTCTTGCCACATGCCAACACTGGGTCTGACAGAGGGCCTCCAGGAGAGAGGCCCAAGCAAGACGCGCCCCGAGGAGTGTCTTGCCACATGTCACCACTGGGTCTGACTGAGCGCCTCCAGGAGAGAGGCCCAAGCAAGACGCGCCCCGAGGAGCGTCTTGTCACATGTCAACACTGGGTCTTTCTGAGCGCCTCCAGGAGAGAAGCCCAAGCAAGACGCGCCCCGAGGAGCGTCTTTCCTCATGTTAGCACTCGGTCTGACTGAGCGCCTCCAGGAGAGAGGCCCAAGCAAGACACGCCCCGAGGAGCGTCTTGACACATGTCAACACTGGGTCTGACTCAGGGCCTCCATGAGAGAAGCCGAAGCAAGACGCACCCCGAGGAGAGTCTTGCCACATGTCAACACTCGGTCTTGACAGAGGTTATCCAGGAGAGAGGCCCAAGCAATACGCGCCCCGAGGAGCGTCTTGCCACATGTCACCACTGGGTCTGACTGAGCGCCTCCAGGAGAGAGGCCCAACCAAGAAACGCCCTGAGGAGCGTCTTGCCACTTTCCAACACTGGGTCTGACAGAGGGCCTCCAGGAGAGAGGCCCAAGCAAGACGCGCCCCGAGGAGTGTCTTGACACATGTCAACACTCGGTCTTGACAGAGGTTATCCAGGAGAGAGGCCCAAGCAATACGCGCCCCGAGGAGCTTCTTGCCACATGTCACCACTGGGTCTGACTGAGCGCCTCCAGTAGAGAGGCCCAACCAAGACACGCCCTGAGGAGCGTCTTGCCACATGCCAACACTGGGTCTGACAGAGGGCCTCCAGGAGAGAGGCCCAAGCAAGACGCGCCCCGAGGAGTGTCTTGCCACATGTCACCACTGGGTCTGACTGAGCGCCTCCAGGAGAGAGGCCCAAGCAAGACGCGCCCCGAGGAGCGTCTTGTCACATGTCAACACTGGGTCTTTCTGAGCGCCTCCAGGAGAGAAGCCCAAGCAAGACGCGCCCCGAGGAGCGTCTTTCCTCATGTTAGCACTCGGTCTGACTGAGCGCCTCCAGGAGAGAGGCCCAAGCAAGACGCGCCCCGAGGAGCGTCTAGCCACGTGACAACACTGGGTCTGATTGAGGGCCTTCTGGAGAGAGGCCCAAGCAAGACGCGCCCCGAGGAGCGTCTTGCCACATGTCACTACTAGGTCTGACTGAGCGCCTCCAGGAGAGAGGCCCAAGCAAGACGTGCCCCGAGGAGCGTCTTGCCACATGTCAACAATGGGTCTGACTGAGGGCCTCCAGGAGAGAAGCCCAAGCAAGACGCGCCCCGAGGAGCGTCTTGCCACATGTCAACACTGGGTCTGACTGAGGGCCTCCAGGAGAGAGGCCCAAATAAGACGCGCCCCGAGGAGCGTCTTGCCACATGTCAACACTGGGTCTGACTGAGGGCCTCCAGGAGAGAAGCCCAAGCAAGATGCGCCCCGAGGAGCGTCTTGCCACATGTCAGCACTCGGTCTGACTGAGCGCCTCCAGGAGAGAGGCCCAAGCAAGACGAGCCCCGAGGAGCGTCTTGCCACATGTCAACACTGGGTCTGACTGATCGCCTCCAGGAGAGAGGCCCAAGCAAGACGCGCCCCGAGGAGCGTCTTGCCACATGTCAACACTGGGTCTGACTGATCGCCTCCAGGAGAGAGGCCCAAGCAAGACGCGCCCCGAGGAGCGTCTTGCCACATGTGAACACTGGGTCTGACTGAGCGCCTCCAGGAGAGAGGCCCAAGCAAGACTCGCCCGGAGGAGCGTCTTGCAACATGTCAGCACTCGGTCTGACTGAGCGCCTCCAGGAGAGAGGCCCAAGCAAGACGCGCCCCGAGGAGGGTCTTGACACATGTCTCCTCTGGGTCTGACTGAGCGCCTCCAGGAGAGAGGCCCAAGCAAGACGTGCCCCGGCGAGCATCTTGCCACATGTCAACACTGTGTCTGACTGAGTGCCTCCATGAGAGAAGCCCCAGCAAGACGCGCCCCGAGGAGCGTCTTGCCACATGTCAACACTGGGTCTGACAGAGGACCTCCAGGAGAGAGGCCCAAGCAAGACGCGCCCCGAGGAGCGTCTTGCCACATGTCACCTCTGGTTCTGACTGAGCGCCTCCAGGAGAGAGGCCCAAGCAAGACGCGCCCCGAGGAGCGTCTTGTCACATGTCAACACTGGGTCTTTTTGAGCGCCTCCAGGAGAGAAGCCCAAGCAAGACGCGCCCTGATGAGCGTCTTGCCACATGTCAACAATGGGTCTGACTGAGGGCCTCCAGGAGAGAAGCCCAAGCAACACGCGGCCCGAGGAGCGTCTTGCCAAATGTCAGCACTCGGTCTGACTGAGCGCCTCCAGGAGAGAGGCCCAAGCAAGACGCGCCCCGAGGAGCATCTTGCCACATGTCAACAATGGGTCTGACTGAGGGCCTCCAGGAGAGAAGCCCAAGCAAGACGTGCCCCGAGGAGCGTCTTGACACATGTCAACACTGGGTCTGACAGAGGGCCTCCAGGAGAGAGGCCCAAGCAAGACGCGCCCCGAGGAGTGTCTTGCCACATGTCACCACTTGGTCTGACTGAGTGCCTCCAGGAGAGAGGCCCAAGCAAGACGCGCCCCGAGGAGCGTCTTGCCACATGTCAACACTGGGTCTGACTGAGGGCTTCCAGGAGAGAAGCCCAAGCAAGATGCGCCCCGAGGAGCGTCTTCCCACATGTCAGCACTCGGTCTGACTGAGCGCCTCCAGGAGAGAGGCCCAAGCAAGACGCGCCCCGAGGAGCGTCTTGCCACATGTCAACACTGGGTCTGACTGAGCGCCTCCAGGAGAGAGGCCCAAGCAAGACGCGCCCCGAGGAGCGTCTTGCCACATGTGAACACTGGGTCTGACTGAGCGCCTCCAGGAGAGAGGCCCAAGCAAGACTCGCCCGGAGGAGCGTCTTGCAACATGTCAGCACTCGGTCTGACTGAGCGCCTCCAGGAGAGAGGCCCAAGCAAGACGCGCCCCGAGGAGGGTCTTGACACATGTCTCCTCTGGGTCTGACTGAGCGCCTCCAGGAGAGAGGCCCAAGCAAGACTCGCCCGGAGGAGTGTCTTGCAACATGTCAGCACTCGGTCTGACTGAGCGCCTCCAGGAGAGAGGCCCAAGCAAGACGCGCCCCAAGGAGTGTCTTGCCAAATGTCAATACTGGGTCTGACTGAGCGCCTCAGGGAGAGAGGTCCAAGCAAGACGCGCCCCGAGGAGCGTCTTGCCACATGTCAACACTGGGTCTGACTGAGTGCCTCCATGAGAGAAGCCCCAGCAAGTCGCGCCCCGAGGAGCGTCTTGCCACATGTCACTACTCGGTCTGTTTGAGCGCCTCCAGGAGAGAGGCCCAAGCAAGACGTGCCCCGAGGAGCGTCTTGCCACATGTCAACACTGGATCTGACTGAGCACCTCCAGGAGAGAGGCCCAAGCAAGACACGCCCCGAGGAGCGTCTTGACACATGTCAACACTGGGTCTGACTCAGGGCCTCCATGAGAGAAGCCGAAGCAAGACGCGCCCCGAGGAGAGTCTTGCCACATGTCAACACTCGGTCTTGACAGAGGTTATCCAGGAGAGAGGCCCAAGCAATACGCGCCCCGAGGAGCGTCTTGCCACATGTCACCACTGGGTCTGACTGAGCGCCTCCAGGAGAGAGGCCCAACCAAGACACGCCCTGAGGAGCGTCTTGCCACATGCCAACACTGGGTCTGACAGAGGGCCTCCAGGAGAGAGGCCCAAGCAAGACGCGCCCCGAGGAGTGTCTTGCCACATGTCACCACTGGGTCTGACTGAGCGCCTCCAGGAGAGAGGCCCAAGCAAGACTCGCCCGGAGGAGCGTCTTGCAACATTTCAGCACTCGGTCTGACTGAGCGCCTCCAGGAGAGAGGCCCAAGCAAGACGCGCCCCGAGGAGGGTCTTGACACATGTCTCCTCTGGGTCTGACTGAGCGCCTCCAGGAGAGAGGCCCAAGCAAGACTCGCCCGGAGGAGCGTCTTGCAACATGTCAGCACTCGGTCTGACTGAGCGCCTCCAGGAGAGAGGCCCAAGCAAGACCCGCCCCGAGGAGCGTCTTGCCACATGTCAACACTGGGTCTGACAGAGGACCTCCAGGAGAGAGGCCCAAGCAAGACGCGCCCCGAGGAGCGTCTTGCCACATGTCACCTCTGGTTCTGACTGAGCGCCTCCAGGAGAGAGGCCCAAGCAAGACACGCCCCGAGGAGCGTCTTGTCACATGTCAACACTGGGTCTTTTTGAGCGCCTCCAGGAGAGAAGCCCAAGCAAGACGCGCCCCGAGGAGCGTCTTTCCCCATGTCAGCACTCGGTCTGACTGAGCGCCTCCAGGAGAGAGGCCCAAGCAAGACGCGCCCCGAGGAGCGTCTTGCCACATGTGAACACTGGGTCTGACTGAGGGCCTCCAGGAGAGAGGCCCAAGCAAGACTCGCCCGGAGGAGCGTCTTGCAACATGTCAGCACTCGGTCTGACTGAGCGCCTCCAGGAGAGAGGCCCAAGCAAGACGCGCCCCGAGGAGGGTCTTGACACATGTCTCCTCTGGGTCTGACTGAGCGCCTCCAGGAGAGAGGCCCAAGCAAGACTCGCCCGGAGGAGCGTCTTGCAACATGTCAGCACTCGGTCTGACTGAGCGCCTCCAGGAGAGAGGCCCAAGCAAGACCCGCCCCGAGGAGCGTCTTGCCACATGTCAACACTGGGTCTGACAGAGGACCTCCAGGAGAGAGGCCCAAGCAAGACGCGCCCCGAGGAGCGTCTTGCCACATGTCACCTCTGGTTCTGACTGAGCGCCTCCAGGAGAGAGGCCCAAGCAAGACACGCCCCGAGGAGCGTCTTGTCACATGTCAACACTGGGTCTTTTTGAGCGCCTCCAGGAGAGAAGCCCAAGCAAGACGCGCCCCGAGGAGCGTCTTTCCTCATGTCAGCACTCGGTCTGACTGAGCGCCTCCAGGAGAGAGGCCAAAGCAAGACGCGCCCCGAGGAGCGTCTTGACACATGTCAACAATGGGTATGACTGAGGGCCTCCAGGAGAGAAGCCCAAGCAAGACACGCCCCGAGGAGCGTCTTGACACATGTCAACACTGGGTCTGACAGAGGGCCTCCAGGAGAGAGGCCCAAGCAAGACGCGCCCCAAGGATTGTCTTGCCACATGTCACCACTTGGTCTGACTGAGCGCCTCCAGGAGAGAGGCCCAAGCAACACGCGCCCCGAGGAGCATCAGGCCACATGTCACTACTCAGTCTGACTGAGCGCCTCCAGGAGAGAGGCCCAAGTAAGACGCGCCCCGAGGAGCGTCTTGCCACGTGTCAACACTGGGTCTGATTGAAGGCCTTCTGGAGAGAGGCCCAAGCAAGACGCGCCCCGAGGAGCGTCTTGCCACATGTCACTACTAGGTCTGACTGAGCGCCTCCAGGAGAGAGGCCCAAGCAAGACGTGCCCCGAGGAGCGTCTTGTCACATGTCAACAATGGGTCTGACTGAGGGCCTCCAGGAGAGAAGCCCAAGCAAGACGCGCCCCGAGGAGCGTCTTGCCACATGTCAACACTGGGTCTGACTGAGGGCCTCCAGGAGAGAGGCCCAAATAAGACGCGCCCCGAGGAGCGTCTTGCCACATGTCAACACTGGGTCTGACTGAGGGCCTCCAGGAGAGAAGCCCAAGCAAGATGCGCCCCGAGGAGCGTCTTGCCACATGTCAGCACTCGGTCTGACTGAGCGCCTCCAGGAGAGAGGCCCAAGCAAGACGCGCCCCGAGGAGCGTCTTGCCACATGTCAACACTGGGTCTGACTGAGCGCCTCCAGGAGAGAGGCCCAAGCAAGACGCGCCCCGAGGAGCGTCTTGCCACGTGACAACACTGGGTCTGATTGAGGGCCTTCTGGAGAGAGGCCCAAGCAAGACGCGCCCCGAGGAGCGTCTTGCCACATGTCACTACTAGGTCTGACTGAGCGCCTCCAGGAGAGAGGCCCAAGCAAGACGTGCCCCGAGGAGCGTCTTGCCACATGTCAACAATGGGTCTGACTGAGGGCCTCCAGGAGAGAAGCCCAAGCAAGACGCGCCCCGAGGAGCGTCTTGCCACATGTCAACACTGGGTCTGACTGAGGGCCTCCAGGAGAGAGGCCCAAATAAGACGCGCCCCGAGGAGCGTCTTGCCACATGTCAACACTGGGTCTGACTGAGGGCCTCCAGGAGAGAAGCCCAAGCAAGATGCTCCCCGAGGAGCGTCTTGCCACATGTCAGCACTCGGTCTGACTGAGCGCCTCCAGGAGAGAGGCCCAAGCAAGACGAGCCCCGAGGAGCGTCTTGCCACATGTCAACACTGGGTCTGACTGATCGCCTCCAGGAGAGAGGCCCAAGCAAGACGCACCCCGAGGAGCGTCTTGCCACATGTGAACACTGGGTCTGACTGAGCGCCTCCAGGAGAGAGGCCCAAGCAAGACTCGCCCGGAGGAGCGTCTTGCAACATGTCAGCACTCGGTCTGACTGAGCGCCTCCAGGAGAGAGGCCCAAGCAAGACGCGCCCCGAGGAGGGTCTTGACACATGTCTCCTCTGGGTCTGACTGAGCGCCTCCAGGAGAGAGGCCCAAGCAAGACGTGCCCCGGCGAGCATCTTGCCACATGTCAACACTGTGTCTGACTGAGTGCCTCCATGAGAGAAGCCCCAGCAAGACGCGCCCCGAGGAGCGTCTTGCCACATGTCAACACTGGGTCTGACAGAGGACCTCCAGGAGAGAGGCCCAAGCAAGACGCGCCCCGAGGAGCGTCTTGCCACATGTCACCTCTGGTTCTGACTGAGCGCCTCCAGGAGAGAGGCCCAAGCAAGACGCGCCCCGAGGAGCGTCTTGTCACATGTCAACACTGGGTCTTTTTGAGCGCCTCCAGGAGAGAAGCCCAAGCAAGACGCTCCCCGAGGAGCGTCTTGCCACATGTCACCACTGGGTCTGACTGAGCGCCTCCAGGAGAGAGGCCCAACCAAGACACGCCCTGAGGAGCGTCTTGCCACATGCCAACACTGGGTCTGACAGAGGGCCTCCAGGAGAGAGGCCCAAGCAAGACGCGCCCCGAGGAGTGTCTTGCCACATGTCACCACTGGGTCTGACTGAGCGCCTCCAGGAGAGAGGCCCAAGCAAGACGCGCCCTGATGAGCGTCTTGCCACATGTCAACAATGGGTCTGACTGAGGGCCTCCAGGAGAGAAGCCCAAGCAACACGCGGCCCGAGGAGCGTCTTGCCACATGTCAACAATGGGTCTGACTGAGGGCCTCCAGGAGAGAAGCCCAAGCAAGACGTGCCCCGAGGAGCGTCTTGACACATGTCAACACTGGGTCTGACAGAGGGCCTCCAGGAGAGAGGCCCAAGCAAGACGCGCCCCGAGGAGTGTCTTGCCACATGTCACCACTTGGTCTGACTGAGTGCCTCCAGGAGAGAGGCCCAAGCAAGACGCGCCCCGAGGAGCGTCTTGCCACATGTCAACACTGGGTCTGACTGAGGGCCTCCAGGAGAGAAGCCCAAGCAAGATGCGCCCCGAGGAGCGTCTTCCCACATGTCAGCACTCGGTCTGACTGAGCGCCTCCAGGAGAGAGGCCCAAGCAAGACGCGCCCCGAGGAGCGTCTTGCCACATGTCAACACTGGGTCTGACTGAGCGCCTCCAGGAGAGACGCCCAAGCAAGACGCGCCCCGAGGAGCGTCTTGCCACATGTGAACACTGGGTCTGACTGAGCGCCTCCAGGAGAGAGGCCCAAGCAAGACTCGCCCGGAGGAGCGTCTTGCAACATGTCAGCACTCGGTCTGACTGAGCGCCTCCAGGAGAGAGGCCCAAGCAAGACGCGCCCCGAGGAGGGTCTTGACACATGTCTCTTCTGGGTCTGACTGAGCGCCTCCAGGAGAGAGGCCCAAGCAAGACTCGCCCGGAGGAGTGTCTTGCAACATGTCAGCACTCGGTCTGACTGAGCGCCTCCAGGAGAGAGGCCCAAGCAAGACGCGCCCCAAGGAGTGTCTTGCCAAATGTCAATACTGGGTCTGACTGAGCGCCTCAGGGAGAGAGGTCCAAGCAAGACGCGCCCCGAGGAGCGTCTTGCCACATGTCAACACTGGGTCTGACTGAGTGCCTCCATGAGAGAAGCCCCAGCAAGTCGCGCCCCGAGGAGCGTCTTGCCACATGTCACTACTCGGTCTGTTTGAGCGCCTCCAGGAGAGAGGCCCAAGCAAGACGTGCCCCGAGGAGCGTCTTGCCACATGTCAACACTGGGTCTGACTGAGCACCTCCAGGAGAGAGGCCCAAGCAAGACACGCCCCGAGGAGCGTCTTGACACATGTCAACACTGGGTCTGACTCAGGGCCTCCATGAGAGAAGCCGAAGCAAGACGCGCCCCGAGGAGAGTCTTGCCACATGTCAACACTCGGTCTTGACAGAGGTTATCCAGGAGAGAGGCCCAAGCAATACGCGCCCCGAGGAGCGTCTTGCCACATGTCACCACTGGGTCTGACTGAGCGCCTCCAGGAGAGAGGCCCAACCAAGACACGCCCTGAGGAGCGTCTTGCCACATGCCAACACTGGGTCTGACAGAGGGCCTCCAGGAGAGAGGCCCAAGCAAGACGCGCCCCGAGGAGTGTCTTGCCACATGTCACCACTGGGTCTGACTGAGCGCCTCCAGGAGAGAGGCCCAAGCAAGACGCGCCCCGAGGAGCGTCTTGTCACATGTCAACACTGGGTCTTTCTGAGCGCCTCCAGGAGAGAAGCCCAAGCAAGACGCGCCCCGAGGAGCGTCTTTCCTCATGTTAGCACTCGGTCTGACTGAGCGCCTCCAGGAGAGAGGCCCAAGCAAGACACGCCCCGAGGAGCGTCTTGACACATGTCAACACTGGGTCTGACTCAGGGCCTCCATGAGAGAAGCCGAAGCAAGACGCACCCCGAGGAGAGTCTTGCCACATGTCAACACTCGGTCTTGACAGAGGTTATCCAGGAGAGAGGCCCAAGCAATACGCGCCCCGAGGAGCGTCTTGCCACATGTCACCACTGGGTCTGACTGAGCGCCTCCAGGAGAGAGGCCCAACCAAGAAACGCCCTGAGGAGCGTCTTGCCACTTGCCAACACTGGGTCTGACAGAGGGCCTCCAGGAGAGAGGCCCAAGCAAGACGCGCCCCGAGGAGTGTCTTGACACATGTCAACACTGGGTCTGACTCAGGGCCTCCATGAGAGAAGCCGAAGCAAGACGCGCCCCGAGGAGAGTCTTGCCACATGTCAACACTCGGTCTTGACAGAGGTTATCCAGGAGAGAGGCCCAAGCAATACGCGCCCCGAGGAGCGTCTTGCCACATGTCACCACTGGGTCTGACTGAGCGCCTCCAGTAGAGAGGCCCAACCAAGACACGCCCTGAGGAGCGTCTTGCCACATGCCAACACTGGGTCTGACAGAGGGCCTCCAGGAGAGAGGCCCAAGCAAGACGCGCCCCGAGGAGTGTCTTGCCACATGTCACCACTGGGTCTGACTGAGCGCCTCCAGGAGAGAGGCCCAAGCAAGACGCGCCCCGAGGAGCGTCTTGTCACATGTCAACACTGGGTCTTTCTGAGCGCCTCCAGGAGAGAAGCCCAAGCAAGACGCGCCCCGAGGAGCGTATTTCCTCATGTTAGCACTCGGTCTGACTGAGCGCCTCCAGGAGAGAGGCCCAAGCAAGACGCGCCCCGAGGAGCGTCTTGCCACGTGACAACACTGGGTCTGATTGAGGGCCTTCTGGAGAGAGGCCCAAGCAAGACGCGCCCCGAGGAGCGTCTTGCCACATGTCACTACTAGGTCTGACTGAGCGCCTCCAGGAGAGAGGCCCAAGCAAGACGTGCCCCGAGGAGCGTCTTGCCACATGTCAACAATGGGTCTGACTGAGGGCCTCCAGGAGAGAAGCCCAAGCAAGACGCGCCCCGAGGAGCGTCTTGCCACATGTCAACACTGGGTCTGACTGAGGGCCTCCAGGAGAGAGGCCCAAATAAGACGCGCCCCGAGGAGCGTCTTGCCACATGTCAACACTGGGTCTGACTGAGGGCCTCCAGGAGAGAAGCCCAAGCAAGATGCGCCCCGAGGAGCGTCTTGCCACATGTCAGCACTCGGTCTGACTGAGCGCCTCCAGGAGAGAGGCCCAAGCAAGACGAGCCCCGAGGAGCGTCTTGCCACATGTCAACACTGGGTCTGACTGATCGCCTCCAGGAGAGAGGCCCAAGCAAGACGCGCCCCGAGGAGCGTCTTGCCACATGTGAACACTGGGTCTGACTGAGCGCCTCCAGGAGAGAGGCCCAAGCAAGACTCGCCCGGAGGAGTGTCTTGCAACATGTCAGCACTCGGTCTGACTGAGCGCCTCCAGGAGAGAGGCCCAAGCAAGACGCGCCCCGAGGAGGGTCTTGACACATGTCTCCTCTGGGTCTGACTGAGCGCCTCCAGGAGAGAGGCCCAAGCAAGACGTGCCCCGGCGAGCATCTTGCCACATGTCAACACTGTGTCTGACTGAGTGCCTCCATGAGAGAAGCCCCAGCAAGACGCGCCCCGAGGAGCGTCTTGCCACATGTCAACACTGGGTCTGACAGAGGACCTCCAGGAGAGAGGCCCAAGCAAGACGCGCCCCGAGGAGCGTCTTGCCACATGTCACCTCTGGTTCTGACTGAGCGCCTCCAGGAGAGAGGCCCAAGCAAGACGCGCCCCGAGGAGCGTCTTGTCACATGTCAACACTGGGTCTTTTTGAGCGCCTCCAGGGGAGAAGCCCAAGCAAGACGCGCCCTGATGAGCGTCTTGCCACATGTCAACAATGGTTCTGACTGAGCGCCTCCAGGAGAGAGGCCCAAGCAAGACGCGCCCCGAGGAGCGTCTTGCCACATGTCAGCACTCGGTCTGACTGAGCGCCTCCAGGAGAGAGGCCCAAGCAAGACGCGCCCTGATGAGCGTCTTGCCACATGTCAACAATGGGTCTGACTGAGGGCCTCCAGGAGAGAAGCCCAAGCAACACGCGGCCCGAGGAGCGTCTTGCCAAATGTCAGCACTCGGTCTGACTGAGCGCCTCCAGGAGAGAGGCCCAAGCAAGACGCGCCCCGAGGAGCGTCTTGCCACATGTCAACAATGGGTCTGACTGAGGGCCTCCAGGAGAGAAGCCCAAGCAAGACGTGCCCCGAGGAGCGTCTTGACACATGTCAACACTGGGTCTGACAGAGGGCCTCCAGGAGAGAGGCCCAAGCAAGACGCGCCCCGAGGAGTGTCTTGCCACATGTCACCACTTGGTCTGACTGAGTGCCTCCAGGAGAGAGGCCCAAGCAAGACGCGCCCCGAGGAGCGTCTTGCCACATGTCAACACTGGGTCTGACTGAGGGCCTCCAGGAGAGAAGCCCAAGTAAGATGCGCCCCGAGGAGCGTCTTCCCACATGTCAGCACTCGGTCTGACTGAGCGCCTCCAGGAGAGAGGCCCAAGCAAGACGCGCCCCGAGGAGCGTCTTGCCACATGTCAACACTGGGTCTGACTGAGCGCCTCCAGGAGAGAGGCCCAAGCAAGACGCGCCCCGAGGAGCGTCTTGCCACATGTGAACACTGGGTCTGACTGAGCGCCTCCAGGAGAGAGGCCCAAGCAAGACTCGCCCGGAGGAGCGTCTTGCAACATGTCAGCACTCGGTCTGACTGAGCGCCTCCAGGAGAGAGGCCCAAGCAAGACGCGCCCCGAGGAGGGTCTTGACACATGTCTCCTCTGGGTCTGACTGAGCGCCTCCAGGAGAGAGGCCCAAGCAAGACTCGCCCGGAGGAGTGTCTTGCAACATGTCAGCACTCGGTCTGACTGAGCGCCTCCAGGAGAGAGGCCCAAGCAAGACGCGCCCCAAGGAGTGTCTTGCCAAATGTCAATACTGGGTCTGACTGAGCGCCTCAGGGAGAGAGGTCCAAGCAAGACGCGCCCCGAGGAGCGTCTTGCCACATGTCAACACTGGGTCTGACTGAGTGCCTCCATGAGAGAAGCCCCAGCAAGTCGCGCCCCGAGGAGCGTCTTGCCACATGTCACTACTCGGTCTGTTTGAGCGCCTCCAGGAGAGAGGCCCAAGCAAGACGTGCCCCGAGGAGCGTCTTGCCACATGTCAACACTGGGTCTGACTGAGCACCTCCAGGGGAGAGGCCCAAGCAAGACACGCCCCGAGGAGCGTCTTGACACATGTCAACACTGGGTCTGACTCAGGGCCTCCATGAGAGAAGCCAAAGCAAGACGCGCCCCGAGGAGAGTCTTGCCACATGTCAACACTCGGTCTTGACAGAGGTTATCCAGGAGAGAGGCCCAAGCAATACGCGCCCCGAGGAGCGTCTTGCCACATGTCACCACTGGGTCTGACTGAGCGCCTCCAGGAGAGAGGCCCAACCACGAAACGCCCTGAGGAGCGTCTTGCCACTTGCCAACACTGGGTCTGACAGAGGGCCTCCAGGAGAGAGGCCCAAGCAAGACGCGCCCCGAGGAGTGTCTTGACACATGTCAACACTGGGTCTGACTCAGGGCCTCCATGAGAGAAGCCGAAGCAAGACGCGCCCCGAGGAGAGTCTTGCCACATGTCAACACTCGGTCTTGACAGAGGTTATCAAGGAGAGAGGCCCAAGCAATACGCGCCCCGAGGAGCGTCTTGCCACATGTCACCACTGGGTCTGACTGAGCGCCTCCAGTAGAGAGGCCCAACCAAGACACGCCCTGAGGAGCGTCTTGCCACATGCCAACACTGGGTCTGACAGAGGGCCTCCAGGAGAGAGGCCCAAGCAAGACGCGCCCCGAGGAGTGTCTTGCCACATGTCACCACTGGGTCTGACTGAGCGCCTCCAGGAGAGAGGCCCAAGCAAGACGCGCCCCGAGGAGCGTCTTGTCACATGTCAACACTGGGTCTTTCTGAGCGCCTCCAGGAGAGAAGCCCAAGCAAGACGCGCCCCGAGGAGCGTCTTTCCTCATGTTAGCACTCGGTCTGACTGAGATCCTCCAGGAGAGAGGCCCAAGCAAGACACGCCCCGAGGAGCGTCTTGACACATGTCAACACTGGGTCTGACTCAGGGCCTCCATGAGAGAAGCCGAAGCAAGACGCACCCCGAGGAGAGTCTTGCCACATGTCAACACTCGGTCTTGACAGAGGTTATCCAGGAGAGAGGCCCAAGCAATACGCGCCCCGAGGAGCGTCTTGCCACATGTCACCACTGGGTCTGACTGAGCGCCTCCAGGAGAGAGGCCCAACCAAGAAACGCCCTGAGGAGCGTCTTGCCACATGCCAACACTGGGTCTGACAGAGGGCCTCCAGGAGAGAGGCCCAAGCAAGACGCGCCCCGAGGAGTGTCTTGCCACATGTCACCACTGGGTCTGACTGAGCGCCTCTAGGAGAGAGGCCCAAGCAAGACGCGCCCCGAGGAGCGTCTTGTCACATGTCAACACTGGGTCTTTCTGAGCGCCTCCAGGAGAGAAGCCCAAGCAAGACGCGCCCCGAGGAGCGTCTTTCCTCATGTCAGCACTCGGTCTGACTGAGCGCCTCCAGGAGAGAGGCCAAAGCAAGACGCGCCCCGAGGAGCATCAGGCCACATGTCACTACTCAGTCTGACAGAGGGCCTCCAGGAGAGAGGCCCAAGCAAGACGCGCCCCAAGGATTGTCTTGCCACATGTCACCACTTGGTCTGACTGAGCTCCTCCAGGAGAGAGGCCCAAGCAACACGCGCCCCGAGGAGCATCAGGCCACATGTCACTACTCAGTCTGACTGAGCGCCTCCAGGAGAGAGGCCCAAGTAAGACGCGCCCCGAGGAGCGTCTTGCCACGTGTCAACACTGGGTCTGATTGAGGGCCTTCTGGAGAGAGGCCCAAGCAAGACGCGCCTCGAGGAGCGTCTTGTCACATGTCAACAATGGGTCTGACTGAGGGCCTCCAGGAGAGAAGCCCAAGCAAGACGCGCCCCGAGGAGCGTCTTGCCACATGTCAACACTGGGTCTGACTGAGGGCCTCCAGGAGAGAGGCCCAAATAAGACGCGCCCCGAGGAGCGTCTTGCCACATGTCAACACTGGGTCTGACTGAGGGCCTCCAGGAGAGAAGCCCAAGCAAGATGCGCCCCGAGGAGCGTCTTGCCACATGTCAGCACTCGGTCTGACTGAGCGCCTCCAGGAGAGAGGCCCAAGCAAGACGCGCCCCGAGGAGCGTCTTGCCACATGTCAACACTGGGTCTGACTGAGCGCCTCCAGGAGAGAGGCCCAAGCAATACGCGCCCCGAGGAGCGTCTTGCCACGTGACAACACTGGGTCTGATTGAGGGCCTTCTGGAGAGAGGCCCAAGCAAGACGCGCCCCGAGGAGCGTCTTGCCACGTGTCACTACTAGGTCTGACTGAGCGCCTCCAGGAGAGAGGCCCAAGCAAGACGTGCCCCGAGGAGCGTCTTGCCACATGTCAACAATGGGTCTGACTGAGGGCCTCCAGGAGAGAAGCCCAAGCAAGACGCGCCCCGAGGAGCGTCTTGCCACATGTCAACACTGGGTCTGACTGAGGGCCTCCAGGAGAGAGGCCCAAATAAGACGCGCCCCGAGGAGCGTCTTGCCACATGTCAACACTGGGTCTGACTGAGGGCCTCCAGGAGAGAAGCCCAAGCAAGATGCGCCCCGAGGAGCGTCTTGCCACATGTCAGCACTCGGTCTGACTGAGCGCCTCCAGGAGAGAGGCCCAAGCAAGACGCGCCCCGAGGAGCGTCTTGCCACATGTCAACACTGGGTCTGACTGAGCGCCTCCAGGAGAGAGGCCCAAGCAAGACGCGCCCCGAGGAGCGTCTTGCCACATGTGAACACTGGGTCTGACTGAGCGCCTCCAGGAGAGAGGCCCAAGCAAGACTCGCCCGGAGGAGCGTCTTGCAACATGTCAGCACTCGGTCTGACTGAGCGCCTCCAGGAGAGAGGCCCAAGCAAGACGCGCCCCGAGGAGGGTCTTGACACATGTCTCCTCTGGGTCTGACTGAGCGCCTCCAGGAGAGAGGCCCAAGCAAGACTCGCCCGGAGGAGCGTCTTGCAACATGTCAGCACTCGGTCTGACTGAGCGCCTCCAGGAGAGAGGCCCAAGCAAGACCCGCCCCGAGGAGCGTCTTGCCACATGTCAACACTGGGTCTGAAAGAGGACCTCCAGGAGAGAGGCCCAAGCAAGACGCGCCCCGAGGAGCGTCTTGCCACATGTCACCTCTGGTTCTGACTGAGCGCCTCCAGGAGAGCGGCCCAAGCAAGACACGCCCCGAGGAGCGTCTTGTCACATGTCAACACTGGGTCTTTTTGAGCGCCTCCAGGAGAGAAGCCCAAGCAAGACGCGCCCCGAGGAGCGTCTTTCCTCATGTCAGCACTCGGTCTGACTGAGCGCCTCCAGGAGAGAGGCCCAAGCAAGACGCGCCCCGAGGAGCGTCTTGCCACATGCGAACACTGGGTCTGACTGAGCGCCTCCAGGAGAGAGGCCCAAGCAAGACTCGCCCGGAGGAGCGTCTTGCAACATGTCAGCACTCGGTCTGACTGAGCGCCTCCAGGAGAGAGGCCCAAGCAAGACGCGCCCCGAGGAGGGTCTTGACACATGTCTCCTCTGGGTCTGACTGAGCGCCTCCAGGAGAGAGGCCCAAGCAAGACTCGCCCGGAGGAGCGTCTTGCAACATGTCAGCACTCGGTCTGACTGAGCGCCTCCAGGAGAGAGGCCCAAGCAAGACCCGCCCCGAGGAGCGTCTTGCCACATGTCAACACTGGGTCTGACAGAGGACCTCCAGGAGAGAGGCCCAAGCAAGACGCGCCCCGAGGAGCGTCTTGCCACATGTCACCTCTGGTTCTGACTGAGCGCCTCCAGGAGAGAGGCCCAAGCAAGACACGCCCCGAGGAGCGTCTTGTCACATGTCAACACTGGGTCTTTTTGAGCACCTCCAGGAGAGAAGCCCAAGCAAGACGCGCCCCGAGGAGCGTCTTTCCTCATGTCAGCACTCGGTCTGACTGAGCGCCTCCAGGAGAGAGGCCAAAGCAAGACGCGCCCCGAGGAGCGTCTTGACACATGTCAACAATGGGTATGACTGAGGGCCTCCAGGAGAGAAGCCCAAGCAAGACACGCCCCGAGGAGCGTCTTGACACATGTCAACACTGGGTCTGACAGAGGGCCTCCAGGAGAGAGGCCCAAGCAAGACGCGCCCCAAGGATTGTCTTGCCACATGTCACCACTTGGTCTGACTGAGCGCCTCCAGGAGAGAGGCCCAAGCAACACGCGCCCCGAGGAGCATCAGGCCACATGTCACTACTCAGTCTGACTGAGCGCCTCCAGGAGAGAGGCCCAAGTAAGACGCGCCCCGAGGAGCGTCTTGCCACGTGTAAACACTGGGTCTGATTGAAGGCCTTCTGGAGAGAGGCCCAAGCAAGACGCGCCCCGAGGAGCGTCTTGCCACATGTCACTACTAGGTCTGACTGAGCGCCTCCAGGAGAGAGGCCCAAGCAAGAAGTGCCCCGAGGAGCGTCTTGTCACATGTCAACAATGGGTCTGACTGAGGGCCTCCAGGAGAGAAGCCCAAGCAAGACGCGCCCCGAGGAGCGTCTTGCAACATGTCAACACTGGGTCTGACTGAGGGCCTCCAGGAGAGAGGCCCAAATAAGACGCGCCCCGAGGAGCGTCTTGCCACATGTCAACACTGGGTCTGACTGAGGGCCTCCAGGAGAGAAGCCCAAGCAAGATGCGCCCCGAGGAGCGTCTTGCCACATGTCAGCACTCGGTCTGACTGAGCGCCTCCAGGAGAGAGGCCCAAGCAAGACGCGCCCCGAGGAGCGTCTGCCACATGTCAACACTGGGTCTGACTGAGCGCCTCCAGGAGAGAGGCCCAAGCAAGACGCGCCCCGAGGAGCGTCTTGCCACGTGACAACACTGGGTCTGATTGAGGGCCTTCTGGAGAGAGGCCCAAGCAAGACGCGCCCCGAGGAGCGTCTTGCCACATGTCACTACTAGGTCTGACTGAGCGCCTCCAGGAGAGAGGCCCAAGCAAGACGTGCCCCGAGGAGCGTCTTGCCACATGTCAACAATGGGTCTGACTGAGGGCTTCCAGGAGAGAAGCCCAAGCAAGACGCGCCCCGAGGAGCGTCTTGCCACATGTCAACACTGGGTCTGACTGAGGGCCTCCAGGAGAGAGGCCCAAATAAGACGCGCCCCGAGGAGCGTCTTGCCACATGTCAACACTGGGTCTGACTGAGGGCCTCCAGGAGAGAAGCCCAAGCAAGATGCGCCCCGAGGAGCGTCTTGCCACATGTCAGCACTCGGTCTGACTGAGCGCCTCCAGGAGAGAGGCCCAAGCAAGACGAGCCCCGAGGAGCGTCTTCCAACATGTCAACACTGGGTCTGACTGATCGCCTCCAGGAGAGAGGCCCAAGCAAGACGCGCCCCGAGGAGCGTCTTGCCACATGTGAACACTGGGTCTGACTGAGCGCCTCCAGGAGAGAGGCCCAAGCAAGACTCGCCCGGAGGAGCGTCTTGCAACATGTCAGCACTCGGTCTGACTGAGCGCCTCCAGGAGAGAGGCCCAAGCAAGACGCGCCCCGAGGAGGGTCTTGACACGTCTCCTCGGGGTCTGACTGAGCGCCTCCAGGAGAGAGGCCCAAGCAAGACGTGCCCCGGCGAGCATCTTGCCACATGTCAACACTGTGTCTGACTGAGTGCCTCCATGAGAGAAGCCCCAGCAAGACGCGCCCCGAGGAGCGTCTTGCCACATGTCAACACTGGGTCTGACAGAGGACCTCCAGGAGAGAGGCCCAAGCAAGACGCGCCCCGAGGAGCGTCTTGCCACATGTCACCTCTGGTTCTGACTGAGCGCCTCGAGGAGAGAGGCCCAAGCAAGACGCGCCCTGATGAGCGTCTTGCCACATGTCAACAATGGGTCTGACTGAGGGCCTCCAGGAGAGAAGCCCAAGCAACACGCGGCCCGAGGAGCGTCTTGCCAAATGTCAGCACTCGGTCTGACTGAGTGCCTCCAGGAGAGAGGCCCAAGCAAGACGCGCCCCGAGGAGCGTCTTGCCACATGTCAACAATGGGTCTGACTGAGGGCCTCAAGGAGAGAAGCCCAAGCAAGACGTGCCCCGAGGAGCGTCTTGACACATGTCAACACTGGGTCTGACAGAGGGCCTCCAGGAGAGAGGCCCAAGCAAGACGCGCCCCGAGGAGTGTCTTGCCACATGTCACCACTTGGTCTGACTGAGTGCCTCCAGGAGAGAGGCCCAAGCAAGACGCGCCCCGAGGAGCGTCTTGCCACATGTCAACACTGGGTCTGACTGAGGGCCTCCAGGAGAGAAGCCCAAGCAAGATGCGCCCCGAGGAGCGTCTTCCCACATGTCAGCACTCGGTCTGACTGAGCGCCTCCAGGAGAGAGGCCCAAGCAAGACGCGCCCCGAGGAGCGTCTTGCCACATGTCAACACTGGGTCTGACTGAGCGCCTCCAGGAGAGAGGCCCAAGCAAGACGCGCCCCGAGGAGCGTCTTGCCACATGTGAACACTGGGTCTGACTGAGCGCCTCCAGGAGAGAGGCCCAAGCAAGACTCGCCCGGAGGAGCGTCTTGCATCATGTCAGCACTCGGTCTGACTGAGCGCCTCCAGGAGAGAGGCCCAAGCAAGACGCGCCCCGAGGAGGGTCTTGACACATGTGTCCTCTGGGTCTGACTGAGCGCCTCCAGGAGAGAGGCCCAAGCAAGACTCGCCCGGAGGAGTGTCTTGCAACATGTCAGCACTCGGTCTGACTGAGCGCCTCCAGGAGAGAGGCCCAAGCAAGACGCGCCCCGAGGAGCGTCTTGCCACATGTCAACACTGGGTCTGACAGAGGACCTCCAGGAGAGAGGCCCAAGCAAGACGCGCCCCGAGGAGCGTCTTGCCACATGTCACCTCTGGTTCTGACTGAGCGCCTCCAGGAGAGAGGCCCAAGCAAGACACGCCCCGAGGAGCGTCTTGTCACATGTCAACACTGGTTCTTTTTGAGCGCCTCCAGGAGAGAAGCCCAAGCAAGACGCGCCCCGAGGAGCGTCTTTCCTCATGTCAGCACTCGGTCTGACTGAGCGCCTCCAGGAGAGAGGCCAAAGCAAGACGCGCCCCGAGGAGCGTCTTGACACATGTCAACAATGGGTATGACTGAGGGCCTCCAGGAGAGAAGCCCAAGCAAGACAAGCCCCGAGGAGCGTCTTGACACATGTCAACACTGGGTCTGACAGAGGGCCTCCAGGAGAGAGGCCCAAGCAAGACGCGCCCCAAGGATTGTCTTGCCACATGTCACCACTTGGTCTGACTGAGCGCCTCCAGGAAAGAGGCCCAAGCAACACGCGCCCCGAGGAGCATCAGGCCACATGTCACTACTCAGTCTGACTGAGCGCCTCCAGGAGAGAGGCCCAAGTAAGACGCGCCCCGAGGAGCGTCTTGCCACGTGTCAACACTGGGTCTGATTGAGGGCCTTCTGGAGAGAGGCCCAAGCAAGACGCGCCCCGAGGAGCGTCTTGCCACATGTCACTACTAGGTCTGACTGAGCGCCTCCAGGAGAGAGGCCCAAGCAAGACGTGCCCCGAGGAGCGTCTTGTCACATGTCAACAATGGGTCTGACTGTGGGCCTCCAGGAGAGAAGCCCAAGCAAGACGCGCCCCGAGGAGCGTCTTGCCACATGTCAACACTGGGTCTGACTGAGGGCCTCCAGGAGAGAGGCCCAAATAAGACGCGCCCCGAGGAGCGTCTTGCCACATGTCAACACTGGGTCTGACTGAGGGCCTCCAGGAGAGAGGCCCAAGCAAGACGCGCCCCGAGGAGCGTCTTGCCACATGTCAACACTGGGTCTGACAGAGGACCTCCAGGAGAGAGGCCCAAGCAAGACGCGCCCCGAGGAGCGTCTTACCACATGTCACCTCTGGTTCTGACTGAGCGCCTCCAGGAGAGAGGCCCAAGCAAGACACGCCCCGAGGAGCGTCTTGTCACATGTCAACACTGGGTCTTTTTGAGCGCCTCCAGGAGAGAAGCCCAAGCAAGACGCGCCCCGAGGAGCGTCTTTCCTCATGTCAGCACTCGGTCTGACTGAGCGCCTCCAGGAGAGAGGCCAAAGCAAGACGCGCCCCGAGGAGCGTCTTGACACATGTCAACAATGGGTATGACTGAGGGCCTCCAGGAGAGAAGCCCAAGCAAGACACGCCCCGAGGAGCGTCTTGCCACATGTCAGCACTCGGTCTGACTGAGCGCCTCCAGGAGAGAGGCCCAAGCAAGACGCGCCCCGAGGAGCGTCTTGCCACATGTCAACACTGGGTCTGACTGAGCGCCTCCAGGAGAGAGGCCCAAGCAAGACGCGCCCCGAGGAGCGTCTTGCCACGTGACAACACTGGGTCTGATTGAGGGCCTTCTGGAGAGAGGCCCAAGCAAGACGCGCCCCGAGGAGCGTCTTGCCACATGTCACTACTAGGTCTGACTGAGCGCCTCCAGGAGAGAGGCCCAAGCAAGACGTGCCCCGAGGAGCGTCTTGCCACATGTCAACAATGGGTCTGACTGAGGGCTTCCAGGAGAGAAGCCCAAGCAAGACGCGCCCCGAGGAGCGTCTTGCCACATGTCAACACTGCGTCTGACTGAGGGCCTCCAGGAGAGAGGCCCAAATAAGACGCGCCCCGAGGAGCGTCTTGCCACATGTCAACACTGGGTCTGACTGAGGGCCTCCAGGAGAGAAGCCCAAGCAAGATGCGCCCCGAGGAGCGTCTTGCCACATGTCAGCACTCGGTCTGACTGAGCGCCTCCAGGAGAGAGGCCCAAGCAAGACGAGCCCCGAGGAGCGTCTTGCCACATGTCAACACTGGGTCTGACTGATCGCCTCCAGGAGAGAGGCCCAAGCAAGACGCGCCCCGAGGAGCGTCTTGCCACATGTGAACACTGGGTCTGACTGAGCGCCTCCAGGAGAGAGGCCCAAGCAAGACTCGCCTGGAGGAGCGTCTTGCAACATGTCAGCACTCGGTCTGACTGAGCGCCTCCAGGAGAGAGGCCCAAGCAAGACGCGCCCCGAGGAGGGTCTTGACACATGTCTCCTCTGGGTCTGACTGAGCGCCTCCAGGAGAGAGGCCCAAGCAAGACGTGCCCCGGCGAGCATCTTGCCACATGTCAACACTGTGTCTGACTGAGTGCCTCCATGAGAGAAGCCCCAGCAAGACGCGCCCCGAGGAGCGTCTTGCCACATGTCAACACTGGGTCTGACAGAGGACCTCCAGGAGAGAGGCCCAAGCAAGACGCGCCCCGAGGAGCGTCTTGCCACATGTCACCTCTGGTTCTGACTGAGCGCCTCCAGGAGAGAGGCCCAAGCAAGATGCGCCCTGATGAGCGTCTTGCCACATGTTAACAATGGGTCTGACTGAGGGCCTCCAGGAGAGAAGCCCAAGCAACACGCGGCCCGAGGAGCGTCTTGCCAAATGTCAGCACTCGGTCTGACTGAGTGCCTCCAGGAGAGAGGCCCAAGCAAGACGCGCCCCGAGGAGCGTCTTGCCACATGTCAACAATGGGTCTGACTGAGGGCCTCAAGGAGAGAAGCCCAAGCAAGACGTGCCCCGAGGAGCGTCTTGACACATGTCAACACTGGGTCTGACAGAGGGCCTCCAGGAGAGGGGCCCAAGCAAGACGCGCCCCGAGGAGTGTCTTGCCACATGTCACCACTTGGTCTGACTGAGTGCCTCCAGGAGAGAGGCCCAAGCAAGACGCGCCCCGAGGAGCGTCTTGCCACATGTCAACACTGGGTCTGACTGAGGGCCTCCAGGAGAGAAGCCCAAGCAAGATGCGCCCCGAGGAGCGTCTTCCCACATGTCAGCACTCGGTCTGACTGAGCGCCTCCAGGAGAGAGGCCCAAGCAAGACGCGCCCCGAGGAGCGTCTTGCCACATGTCAACACTGGGTCTGACTGAGCGCCTCCAGGAGAGAGGCCCAAGCAAGACGTGCCCCGGCGAGCATCTTGCCACATGTCAACACTGTGTCTGACTGAGTGCCTCCATGAGAGAAGCCCCAGCAAGACGCGCCCCGAGGAGCGTCTTGCCACATGTCAACACTGGGTCTGACAGAGGACCTCCAGGAGAGAGGCCCAAGCAAGACGCGCCCCGAGGAGCGTCTTGCCACATGTCAACAATGGGTCTGACTGAGGGCCTCAAGGAGAGAAGCCCAAGCAAGACGTGCCCCGAGGAGCGTCTTGACACATGTCAACACTGGGTCTGACAGAGGCCCTCCAGGAGAGAGGCCCAAGCAAGACGCGCCCCGAGGAGTGTCTTGCCACATGTCACCACTTGGTCTGACTGAGTGCCTCCAGGAGAGAGGCCCAAGCAAGACGCGCCCCGAGGAGCGTCTTGCCACATGTCAACACTGGGTCTGACTGAGGGCCTCCAGGAGAGAAGCCCAAGCAAGATGCGCCCCGAGGAGCGTCTTCCCACATGTCAGCACTCGGTCTGACTGAGCGCCTCCAGGAGAGAGGCCCAAGCAAGACGCGCCCCGAGGAGCGTCTTGCCACATGTCAACACTGGGTCTGACTGAGCGCCTCCAGGAGAGAGGCCCAAGCAAGACGCGCCCCGAGGAGCGTCTTGCCACATGTGAACACTGGGTCTGACTGAGCGCCTCCAGGAGAGAGGCCCAAGCAAGACTCGCCCGGAGGAGCGTCTTGCAACATGTCAGCACTCGGTCTGACTGAGCGCCTCCAGGAGAGAGGCCCAAGCAAGACGCGCCCCGAGGAGGGTCTTGACACATGTCTCCTCTGGGTCTGACTGAGCGCCTCCAGGAGAGAGGCCCAAGCAAGACTCGCCCGGAGGAGTGTCTTGCAACATGTCAGCACTCGGTCTGACTGAGCGCCTCCAGGAGAGAGGCCCAAGCAAGACGCGCCCCGAGGAGCGTCTTGCCACATGTCAACACTGGGTCTGACAGAGGACCTCCAGGAGAGAGGCCCAAGCAAGACGCGCCCCGAGGAGCGTCTTGCCACATGTCACCTCTGGTTCTGACTGAGCGCCTCCAGGAGAGAGGCCCAAGCAAGACACGCCCCGAGGAGCGTCTTGTCACATGTCAACACTGGGTCTTTTTGAGCGCCTCCAGGAGAGAAGCCCAAGCAAGACGCGCCCCGAGGAGCGTCTTTCCTCATGTCAGCACTCGGTCTGACTGAGCGCCTCCAGGAGAGAGGCCAAAGCAAGACGCGCCCCGAGGAGCGTCTTGACACATGTCAACAATGGGTATGACTGAGGGCCTCCAGGAGAGAAGCCCAAGCAAGACAAGCCCCGAGGAGCGTCTTGACACATGTCAACACTGGGTCTGACAGAGGGCCTCCAGGAGAGAGGCCCAAGCAAGACGCGCCCCAAGGATTGTCTTGCCACATGTCACCACTTGGTCTGACTGAGCGCCTCCAGGAGAGAGGCCCAAGCAACACGCGCCCCGAGGAGCATCAGGCCACATGTCACTACTCAGTCTGACTGAGCGCCTCCAGGAGAGAGGCCCAAGTAAGACGCGCCCCGAGGAGCGTCTTGCCACGTGTCAACACTGGGTCTGATTGAGGGCCTTCTGGAGAGAGGCCCAAGCAAGACGCGCCCCGAGGAGCGTCTTGCCACATGTCACTACTAGGTCTGACTGAGCGCCTCCAGGAGAGAGGCCCAAGCAAGACGTGCCCCGAGGAGCGTCTTGTCACATGTCAACAATGGGTCTGACTGTGGGCCTCCAGGAGAGAAGCCCAAGCAAGACGCGCCCCGAGGAGCGTCTTGCCACATGTCAACACTGGGTCTGACTGAGGGCCTCCAGGAGAGAGGCCCAAATAAGACGCGCCCCGAGGAGCGTCTTGCCACATGTCAACACTGGGTCTGACTGAGGGCCTCCAGGAGAGAGGCCCAAGCAAGACGCGCCCCGAGGAGCGTCTTGCCACATGTCAACACTGGGTCTGACAGAGGACCTCCAGGAGAGAGGCCCAAGCAAGACGCGCCCCGAGGAGCGTCTTGCCACATGTCACCTCTGGTTCTGACTGAGCGCCTCCAGGAGAGAGGCCCAAGCAAGACACGCCCCGAGGAGCGTCTTGTCACATGTCAACACTGGGTCTTTTTGAGCGCCTCCAGGAGAGAAGCCCAAGCAAGACGCGCCCCGAGGAGCGTCTTTCCTCATGTCAGCACTCGGTCTGACTGAGCGCCTCCAGGAGAGAGGCCAAAGCAAGACGCGCCCCGAGGAGCGTCTTGACACATGTCAACAATGGGTATGACTGAGGGCCTCCAGGAGAGAAGCCCAAGCAAGACACGCCCCGAGGAGCGTCTTGCCACATGTCAGCACTCGGTCTGACTGAGCGCCTCCAGGAGAGAGGCCCAAGCAAGACGCGCCCCGAGGAGCGTCTTGCCACATGTCAACACTGGGTCTGACTGAGCGCCTCCAGGAGAGAGGCCCAAGCAAGACGCGCCCCGAGGAGCGTCTTGCCACGTGACAACACTGGGTCTGATTGAGGGCCTTCTGGAGAGAGGCCCAAGCAAGACGCGCCCCGAGGAGCGTCTTGCCACATGTCACTACTAGGTCTGACTGAGCGCCTCCAGGAGAGAGGCCCAAGCAAGACGTGCCCCGAGGAGCGTCTTGCCACATGTCAACAATGGGTCTGACTGAGGGCTTCCAGGAGAGAAGCCCAAGCAAGACGCGCCCCGAGGAGCGTCTTGCCACATGTCAACACTGGGTCTGACTGAGGGCCTCCAGGAGAGAGGCCCAAATAAGACGCGCCCCGAGGAGCGTCTTGCCACATGTCAACACTGGGTCTGACTGAGGGCCTCCAGGAGAGTAGCCCAAGCAAGATGCGCCCCGAGGAGCGTCTTGCCACATGTCAGCACTCGGTCTGACTGAGCGCCTCCAGGAGAGAGGCCCAAGCAAGACGAGCCCCGAGGAGCGTCTTGCCACATGTCAACACTGGGTCTGACTGATCGCCTCCAGGAGAGAGGCCCAAGCAAGACGCGCCCCGAGGAGCGTCTTGCCACATGTGAACACTGGGTCTGACTGAGCGCCTCCAGGAGAGAGGCCCAAGCAAGACTCGCCCGGAGGAGCGTCTTGCAACATGTCAGCACTCGGTCTGACTGAGCGCCTCCAGGAGAGAGGCCCAAGCAAGACGCGCCCCGAGGAGGGTCTTGACACATGTCTCCTCTGGGTCTGACTGAGCGCCTCCAGGAGAGAGGCCCAAGCAAGACGTGCCCCGGCGAGCATCTTGCCACATGTCAACACTGTGTCTGACTGAGTGCCTCCATGAGAGAAGCCCCAGCAAGACGCGCCCCGAGGAGCGTCTTGCCACATGTCAACACTGGGTCTGACAGAGGACCTCCAGGAGAGAGGCCCAAGCAAGACGCGCCCCGAGGAGCGTCTTGCCACATGTCACCTCTGGTTCTGACTGAGCGCCTCCAGGAGAGAGGCCCAAGCAAGATGCGCCCTGATGAGCGTCTTGCCACATGTTAACAATGGGTCTGACTGAGGGCCTCCAGGAGAGAAGCCCAAGCAACACGCGGCCCGAGGAGCGTCTTGCCAAATGTCAGCACTCGGTCTGACTGAGTGCCTCCAGGAGAGAGGCCCAAGCAAGACGCGCCCCGAGGAGCGTCTTGCCACATGTCAACAATGGGTCTGACTGAGGGCCTCAAGGAGAGAAGCCCAAGCAAGACGTGCCCCGAGGAGCGTCTTGACACATGTCAACACTGGGTCTGACAGAGGGCCTCCAGGAGAGGGGCCCAAGCAAGACGCGCCCCGAGGAGTGTCTTGCCACATGTCACCACTTGGTCTGACTGAGTGCCTCCAGGAGAGAGGCCCAAGCAAGACGCGCCCCGAGGAGCGTCTTGCCACATGTCAACACTGGGTCTGACTGAGGGCCTCCAGGAGAGAAGCCCAAGCAAGATGCGCCCCGAGGAGCGTCTTCCCACATGTCAGCACTCGGTCTGACTGAGCGCCTCCAGGAGAGAGGCCCAAGCAAGACGCGCCCCGAGGAGCGTCTTGCCACATGTCAACACTGGGTCTGACTGAGCGCCTCCAGGAGAGAGGCCCAAGCAAGACGCGCCCCGAGGAGCGTCTTGCCACATGTGAACACTGGGTCTGACTGAGCGCCTCCAGGAGAGAGGCCCAAGCAAGACTCGCCCGGAGGAGCGTCTTGCAACATGTCAGCACTCGGTCTGACTGAGCGCCTCCAGGAGAGAGGCCCAAGCAAGACGCGCCCCGAGGAGGGTCTTGACACATGTCTACTCTGGGTCTGACTGAGCTCCTCCAGGAGAGAGGCCCAAGCAAGACTCGCCCGGAGGAGTGTCTTGCAACATGTCAGCACTCGGTCTGACTGAGCGCCTCCAGGAGAGAGGCCCAAGCAAGACGCGCCCCGAGGAGCGTCTTGCCAAATGTCAACACTGGGTCTGACAGAGGACCTCCAGGAGAGAGGCCCAAGCAAGACGCGCCCCGAGGAGCGTCTTGCCACATGTCACCTCTGGTTCTGACTGAGCGCCTCCAGGAGAGAGGCCCAAGCAAGACACGCCCCGAGGAGCGTCTTGTCACATGTCAACACTGGGTCTTTTTGAGCGCCTCCAGGAGAGAAGCCCAAGCAAGACGCGCCCCGAGGAGCGTCTTTCCTCATGTCAGCACTCGGTCTGACTGAGCGCCTCCAGGAGAGAGGCCAAAGCAAGACGCGCCCCGAGGAGCGTCTTGACACATGTCAACAATGGGTATGACTGAGGGCCTCCAGGAGAGAAGCCCAAGCAAGACAAGCCCCGAGGAGCGTCTTGACACATGTCAACACTGGGTCTGACAGAGGGCCTCCAGGAGAGAGGCCCAAGCAAGACGCGCCCCAAGGATTGTCTTGCCACATGTCACCACTTGGTCTGACTGAGCGCCTCCAGGAGAGAGGCCCAAGCAACACGCGCCCCGAGGAGCATCAGGCCACATGTCACTACTCAGTCTGACTGAGCGCCTCCAGGAGAGAGGCCCAAGTAAGACGCGCCCCGAGGAGCGTCTTGCCACGTGTCAACACTGGGTCTGATTGAGGGCCTTCTGGAGAGAGGCCCAAGCAAGACGCGCCCTGAGGAGCGTCTTGCCACATGTCACTACTAGGTCTGACTGAGCGCCTCCAGGAGAGAGGCCCAAGCAAGACGTGCCCCGAGGAGCGTCTTGTCACATGTCAACAATGGGTCTGACTGAGGGCCTCCAGGAGAGAAGCCCGAGCAAGACGCGCCCCGAGGAGCGTCTTGCCACATGTAAACACTGGGTCTGACTGAGGGCCTCCAGGAGAGAGGCCCAAATAAGACGCGCCCCGAGGAGCGTCTTGCCACATGTCAACACTGGGTCTGACTGAGGGCCTCCAGGAGAGAAGCCCAAGCAAGACGCGCCCCGAGGAGCGTCTTGCCACATGTCAGCACTCGGTCTGACAGAGGACCTCCAGGAGAGAGGCCCAAGCAAGACGCGCCCCGAGGAGCGTCTTGCCACATGTCAACACTGGGTCTGACTGAGCGCCTCCAGGAGAGAGGCCCAAGCAAGACGCGCCCCGAGGAGCGTCTTGCCACGTGACAACACTGGGTCTGATTGAGGGCCTTCTGGAGAGAGGCCCAAGCAAGACGCGCCCCGAGGAGCGTCTTGCCACATGTCACTACTAGGTCTGACTGAGCGCCTCCAGGAGAGAGGCCCAAGCAAGACGTGCCCCAAGGAGCTTCTTGCCACATGTCAACAATGGGTCTGACTGAGGGCCTCCAGGAGAGAAGCCCAAGCAAGACGCGCCCCGAGGAGCGTCTTGCCACATGTCAACACTGGGTCTGACTGAGGGCCTCCAGGAGAGAGGCCCAAATAAGACCCGCCCCGAGGAGCGTCTTGCCACATGTCAACACTGGGTCCGACTGAGGGCCTCCAGGAGAGAAGCCCAAGCAAGATGCGCCCCGAGGAGCGTCTTGCCACATGTCAGCACTCGGTCTGACTGAGCGCCTCCAGGAGAGAGGCCCAAGCAAGACGAGCCCCGAGGATCGTCTTGCAACATGTCAGCACTCGGTCTGACTGAGCGCCTCCAGGAGAGAGGCCCAAGCAAGACGCGCCCCGAGGAGGGTCTTGACACATGTCTCCTCTGGGTCTGACTGAGCGCCTCCAGGAGAGAGGCCCAAGCAAGACGTGCCCCGGCGAGCATATTGCCACATGTCAACACTGTGTCTGACTGAGTGCCTCCATGAGAGAATCCCCAGCAAGACGCGCCCCGAGGAGCGTCTTGCCACATGTCAACACTGGGTCTGACAGAGGACCTCCAGGAGAGAGGCCCAAGCAAGACGCGCCCCGAGGAGCGTCTTGCCACATGTCACCTCTGGTTCTGACTGAGCGCCTCCAGGAGAGAGGCCCAAGCAAGACGCGCCCCGAGGAGCGTCTTGCCACATGTCACCTCTGGTTCTGACTGAGCGCCTCCAGGAGAGAGGCCCAAGCAAGACGCGCCCCGAGGAGCGTCTTGCCACATGTCAACACTGGGTCTGACTGAGGGCCTCCAGGAGAGAAGCCCAAGCAAGACGCGCCCTGATGAGCGTCTTGCCACATGTCAACAATGGGTCTGACTGAGGGCCTCCAGGAGAGAAGCCCAAGCAACACGCGGCCCGAGGAGCGTCTTGCCACATGTCAGCACTCGGTCTGACTGAGCGCCTCCAGGAGAGAGGCCCAAGCAAGACGCGCCCCGAGGAGCGTCTTGCCACATGTCAACAATGGGTCTGACTGAGGGCCTCCAGGAGAGAAGCCCAAGCAAGACGTGCCCCGAGGAGCGTCTTGACACATGTCAACACTG
Organism: Nothobranchius furzeri; assembly: GCF_043380555.1. NCBI lineage: Eukaryota > Metazoa > Chordata > Actinopteri > Cyprinodontiformes > Nothobranchiidae > Nothobranchius > Nothobranchius furzeri. The sequence goes on from NW_027223043.1 coordinate 2,000,798, forward strand.
GGTCTGACAGAGGGCCTCCAGGAGAGAGGCCCAAGCAAGACGCGCCCCGAGGAGTGTCTTGCCACATGTCACCACTTGGTCTGACTGAGTGCCTCCAGGAGAGAGGCCCAAGCAAGACGCGCCCCGAGGAGCGTCTTGCCTTATGTCAGCACTCGGTCTGACTGAGCGCCTCCAGGAGAGAGGCCCAAGCAAGACGCGCCCCGAGGAGCGTCTTGCCACATGTCAACAATGGGTCTGACTGAGGGCCTCCAGGAGAGAGGCCCAAGCAAGATGCGCCCGGAGGAGCGTCTTGCCACATGTCAACACTGGGTCTGACAGTGGGCCTCCAGGAGAGAGGCCCAAGCAAGACGCGCCCCAAGGAGCGTCTTGTCACATGTCAACACTGGGTCTTTTTGAGCGCCTCCAGGAGAGAAGCCCAAGCAAGACGCGGACTGAGGAGCGTCTTGCCACATGTCAGCACTCGGTCTGACTGAGCGCCTCCAGGAGAGAGGCCCAAGCAAGACGCGCCCCGAGGAGCGTCTTGCCACATGTCAACAATGGGTCTGACTAAGGGCCTCCAGGAGAGAAGCCCAAGCAAGACGCGCCCCGAGGAGCGTCTTGACACATGTCAACACTGGGTCTGACAGAGGGCCTCCAGGAGAGAGGCCCAAGCAAGACGCGCCCCGAGGAGTGTCTTGCCACATGTCACCACTTGGTCTGACTGAGCGCCTCCAGGAGAGAGGCCCAAGCAAGACGCGCCCCGAGGAGCGTCTTGCCACATGTCAACAATGGGTCTTACTGAGGGCCTCCAGGAGAGAAGCCCAAGCAAGACGCGCCCCGAGGAGCTTCTTGCCACATGTCAGCACTCGGTCTGACTGAGCGCCTCCAGGAGAGAGGCCCAAGCAAGACGCGCCCCGAGGAGTGTCTTGCCACATGTCACCACTTGGTCTGACTGAGCGCCTCCAGGAGAGAGGCCCAAGCAACACGCGCCCCGAGGAGCGTCAGGCCACATGTCACTACTCAGTCTGACTGAGCGCCTCCAGGAGAGAGGCCCAAGTAAGACGCGCCCCGAGGAGCGTCTTGCCACGTGTCAACACTGGGTCTGATTGAGGGCCTTCTGGAGAGAGGCCCAAGTGAAATGCGCCCCGAGGAGCGTCTTGCCACATGTCAGCACTCGGTCTGACTGAGCGCCTCCAGGAGAGAGGCCCAAGCAAGACGCGGCCCGAGGAGCGTCTTGCCACATGTCAACACTGGGTCTGACTGAGCGCCTCCAGGAGAGAGGCCCAAGCAAGACGCGCCCGGAGGAGCGTCTTGCAACATGTCAGCACTCGGTCTGACTGAGCGCCTCCAGGAGAGAGGCCCAAGAAAGACGCGCCCCGAGGAGGGTCTTGACACATGTCTCCTCTGGGTCTGACTGAGCGCCTCCAGGAGAGAGGCCCAAGCAAGACGTGCCCCGACGAGCATCTTGCCACATGTCAACACTGGGTCTGACTGAGTGCCTCCATGAGAGAAGCCCCAGCAAGACGCGCCCCGAGGAGCGTCTTGACACATGTCAACCCTGGGTCTGACAGAGGGCCTCCATGAGAGAGGCCCAAGCAAAACGCGCCCCGAGGAGTGTCTTGCCAAATGTAAACACTGGGTCTGACTGAGCGCCTCAGGGAGAGAGGTCCAAGCAAGATGCGCCCCGAGGAGCGTCTTGCCACATGTCAACACTGGGTCTGACTGAGTGCCTCCATGAGAGAAGCCCCAGCAAGATGCGCCCCGAGGAGCGTCTTGCCACATGTCACTACTCGGTCTGTTTGAGCGCCTCCAGGAGAGAGGCCCAAGCAAGACATGCCCCGAGGAGCGTCTTGCCACATGTCAACACTGGGTCTGACTGAGCGCCTCCAGGAGAGAAGCCCAAGCAAGAAGCGCCCCGAGGAGCGTCTTGCCACATGTCAACACTGGGTCTGACAGAAGACATCCAGGAGAGAGGCCCAAGCAAGACGCGCCCCGAGGAGCGTCTTGCCACATGTCACCTCTGGTTCTGACTGAGCGCCTCCAGGAGAGAGGCCCAAGCAAGACGCGCCCCGAGGAGCGTCTTGTCACATGTCAACACTGGGTCTTTTTGAGCGCCTCCAGGAGAGAAGCCCAAGCAAGACGCGCCCCGAGGAGCGTCTTGCCACATGTCAGCACTCGGTCTGACTGAGCGCCTCCAGGAGAGAGGCCCAAGCAAGACGCGCCCCGAGGAGCGTCTTGCCACATGTCAACAATGGGTCTGACTGAGGGCCTCCAGGAGAGAAGCCCAAGCAACACGCGGCCCGAGGAGCGTCTTGCCACATGTCAGCACTCGCTCTGACTGAGCGCCTCCAGGAGAGAGGCCCAAGCAAGACGCGCCCCGAGGAGCGTCTTGCCACATGTCAACAATGGGTCTGACTGAGGGCCTCCAGGAGAGAAGCCCAAGCAAGACGTGCCCCGAGGAGCGTCTTGACACATGTCAACACTGGGTCTGACAGAGGGCCTCCAGGAGAGAGGCCCAAGCAAGACGCGCACCGAGGAGTGTCTTGCCACATGTCACCACTTGGTCTGACTGAGTGCCTCCAGGAGAGAGGCCCAAGCAAGACGCGCCCCGAGGAGCGTCTTGCCTCATGTCAGCACTCGGTCTGACTGAGCGCCTCCAGGAGAGAGGCCCAAGCAAGACGCGCCCCGAGGAGCGTCTTGCCACATGTCAACAATGGGTCTGACTGAGGGACTCCAGGAGAGAGGCCCAAGCAAGATGCGCCCGGAGGAGCGTCTTGCCACATGTCAACACTGGGTCTGACAGAGGGCCTCCAGGAGAGAGGCCCAAGCAAGACGCGCCCCGAGGAGCATCTTGCCACATGTCAGCACTCGGTCTGACTGAGCGCCTCCAGGAGAGGGGCCCAAGCAAGACGCGCCCCGAGGAGCGTCTTGCCACATGTCAACAATGGGTCTGACTGAGGGCCTCCAGGAGAGAAGCCCAAGCAACACGCGGCCCGAGGAGCGTCTTGCCACATGTCAGCACTTGGTCTGACTGAGCGCCTCCAGGAGAGAGGCCCAAGCAAGACGCGCCCCGAGGAGCGTCTTGCCACATGTCAACAATGGGTCTGACTAAGGGCCTCCAGGAGAGAAGCCCAAGCAAGACGTGCCCCGAGGAGCGTCTTGACACATGTCAACACTGTGTCTGACAGAGGGCCTCCAGGAGAGAGGCCCAAGCAAGAAGCGCCCCGAGGAGCGTCTTGCCACATGTCAGCACTCTTTCTGACTGAGCGCCTCCAGGAGAGAGGCCAAAGCAAGACGCCCCCCGAGGAGCGTCTTGACACATGTCAACCCTGGGTCTGACAGAGGGCCTCCATGAGAGAGGCCCAAGCAAGACGCGCCCCGAGGAGTGTCTTGCCAAATGTCAACACTGGGTCTGACTGAGCGCCTCAGGGAGAGAGGTCCAAGCAAGATGCGCCCCGAGGAGCGTCTTGCCACATGTCAACACTGGGTCTGACTGAGTGCCTCCATGAGAGAAGCCCCAGCAAGATGCGCCCCGAGGAGCGTCTTGCCACATGTCACTACTCGGTCTGTTTGAGCGCCTCCAGGAGAGAGGCCCAAGCAAGACATGCCCCGAGGAGCGTCTTGCCACATGTCAACACTGGGTCTGACTGAGCGCCTCCAGGAGAGAAGCCCAAGCAAGAAGCGCCCCGAGGAGCGTCTTGCCACATGTCAACACTGGGTCTGACAGAGGACATCCAGGAGAGAGGCCCAAGAAAGACGCGCCCCGAGGAGCGTCTTGCCACATGTCACCTCTGGTTCTGACTGAGCGCCTCCAGGAGAGAGGCCCAAGCAAGACGCGCCCCGAGGAGCGTCTTGTCACATGTCAACACTGGGTCTTTTTGAGCGCCTCCAGGAGAGAAGCCCAAGCAAGACGCGCCCCGAGGAGCGTCTTGCCACATGTCAGCACTCGGTCTGACTGAGCGCCTCCAGGAGAGAGGCCCAAGCAAGACGCGCCCCGAGGAGCGTCTTGCCACATGTCAACAATGGGTCTGACTGAGGGCCTCCAGGAGAGAAGCCCAAGCAACACGCGGCCCGAGGAGCGTCTTGCCACATGTCAGCACTCGCTCTGACTGAGCGCCTCCAGGAGAGAGGCCAGAGCAAGACGCGCCCCGAGGAGCGTCTTGCCACATGTCAACAATGGGTCTGACTGAGGGCCTCCAGGAGAGAAGCCCAAGCAAGACGTGCCCCGAGGAGCGTCTTGACACATGTCAACACTGGGTCTGACAGAGGGCCTCCAGGAGAGAGGCCCAAGCAAGACGCGCACCGAGGAGTGTCTTGCCACATGTCACCACTTGGTCTGACTGAGTGCCTCCAGGAGAGAGGCCCAAGCAAGACGCGCCCCGAGGAGCGTCTTGCCTTATGTCAGCACTCGGTCTGACTGAGCGCCTCCAGGAGAGAGGCCCAAGCAAGACGCGCCCCGAGGAGCGTCTTGCCACATGTCAACAATGGGTCTGACTGAGGGACTCCAGGAGAGAGGCCCAAGCAAGATGCGCCCGGAGGAGCGTCTTGCCACATGTCAACACTGGGTCTGACAGAGGGCCTCCAGGAGAGAGGCCCAAGTAAGACGCGCCCCGAGGAGCGTCTTGCCACGTGTCAACACTGGGTCTGATTGAGGGCCTTCTGGAGAGAGGCCCAAGTGAAATGCGCCCCGAGGAGCGTCTTGCCACATGTCAGCACTCGGTCTGACTGAGCGCCTCCAGGAGAGAGGCCCAAGCAAGACGCGGCCCGAGGAGCGTCTTGCCACATGTCAACACTGGGTCTGACTGAGCGCCTCCAGGAGAGAGGCCCAAGCAAGACGCGCCCGGAGGAGCGTCTTGCAACATGTCAGCACTCGGTCTGACTGAGCGCCTCCAGGAGAGAGGCCCAAGAAAGACGCGCCCCGAGGAGGGTCTTGACACATGTCTCCTCTGGGTCTGACTGAGCGCCTCCAGGAGAGAGGCCCAAGCAAGACGTGCCCCGACGAGCATCTTGCCACATGTCAACACTGGGTCTGACTGAGTGCCTCCATGAGAGAAGCCCCAGCAAGACGCGCCCCGAGGAGCGTCTTGACACATGTCAACCCTGGGTCTGACAGAGGGCCTCCATGAGAGAGGCCCAAGCAAAACGCGCCCCGAGGAGTGTCTTGCCAAATGTAAACACTGGGTCTGACTGAGCGCCTCAGGGAGAGAGGTCCAAGCAAGATGCGCCCCGAGGAGCGTCTTGCCACATGTCATCACTGGGTCTGACTGAGTGCCTCCATGAGAGAAGCCCCAGCAAGATGCGCCCCGAGGAGCGTCTTGCCACATGTCACTACTCGGTCTGTTTGAGCGCCTCCAGGAGAGAGGCCCAAGCAAGACATGCCCCGAGGAGCGTCTTGCCACATGTCAACACTGGGTCTGACTGAGCGCCTCCAGGAGAGAAGCCCAAGCAAGAAGCGCCCCGAGGAGCGTCTTGCCACATGTCAACACTGGGTCTGACAGAAGACATCCAGGAGAGAGGCCCAAGCAAGACGCGCCCCGAGGAGCGTCTTGCCACATGTCACCTCTGGTTCTGACTGAGCGCCTCCAGGAGAGAGGCCCAAGCAAGACGCGCCCCGAGGAGCGTCTTGTCACATGTCAACACTGGGTCTTTTTGAGCGCCTCCAGGAGAGAAGCCCAAGCAAGACGCGCCCCGAGGAGCGTCTTGCCACATGTCAGCACTCGGTCTGACTGAGCGCCTCCAGGAGAGAGGCCCAAGCAAGACGCGCCCCGAGGAGCGTCTTGCCACATGTCAACAATGGGTCTGACTGAGGGCCTCCAGGAGAGAAGCCCAAGCAACACGCGGCCCGAGGAGCGTCTTGCCACATGTCAGCACTCGCTCTGACTGAGCGCCTCCAGGAGAGAGGCCCAAGCAAGACGCGCCCCGAGGAGCGTCTTGCCACATGTCAACAATGGGTCTGACTGAGGGCCTCCAGGAGAGAAGCCCAAGCAAGACGTGCCCCGAGGAGCGTCTTGACACATGTCAACACTGGGTCTGACAGAGGGCCTCCAGGAGAGAGGCCCAAGCAAGACGCGCACCGAGGAGTGTCTTGCCACATGTCACCACTTGGTCTGACTGAGTGCCTCCAGGAGAGAGGCCCAAGCAAGACGCGCCCCGAGGAGCGTCTTGCCTCATGTCAGCACTCGGTCTGACTGAGCGCCTCCAGGAGAGAGGCCCAAGCAAGACGCGCCCCGAGGAGCGTCTTGCCACATGTCAACAATGGGTCTGACTGAGGGACTCCAGGAGAGAGGCCCAAGCAAGATGCGCCCGGAGGAGCGTCTTGCCACATGTCAACACTGGGTCTGACAGAGGGCCTCCAGGAGAGAGGCCCAAGCAAGACGCGCCCCGAGGAGCATCTTGCCACATGTCAGCACTCGGTCTGACTGAGCGCCTCCAGGAGAGGGGCCCAAAGAAGACGCGCCCCGAGGAGCGTCTTGCCACATGTCAACAATGGGTCTGACTGAGGGCCTCCAGGAGAGAAGCCCAAGCAACACGCGGCCCGAGGAGCGTCTTGCCACATGTCAGCACTTGGTCTGACTGAGCGCCTCCAGGAGAGAGGCCCAAGCAAGACGCGCCCCGAGGAGCGTCTTGCCACATGTCAACAATGGGTCTGACTAAGGGCCTCCAGGAGAGAAGCCCAAGCAAGACGTGCCCCGAGGAGCGTCTTGACACATGTCAACACTGTGTCTGACAGAGGGCCTCCAGGAGAGAGGCCCAAGCAAGAAGCGCCCCGAGGAGCGTCTTGCCACATGTCAGCACTCTTTCTGACTGAGCGCCTCCAGGAGAGAGGCCAAAGCAAGACGCCCCCCGAGGAGCGTCTTGACACATGTCAACCCTGGGTCTGACAGAGGGCCTCCATGAGAGAGGCCCAAGCAAGACGCGCCCCGAGGAGTGTCTTGCCAAATGTCAACACTGGGTCTGACTGAGCGCCTCAGGGAGAGAGGTCCAAGCAAGATGCGCCCCGAGGAGCGTCTTGCCACATGTCAACACTGGGTCTGACTGAGTGCCTCCATGAGAGAAGCCCCAGCAAGATGCGCCCCGAGGAGCGTCTTGCCACATGTCACTACTCGGTCTGTTTGAGCGCCTCCAGGAGAGAGGCCCAAGCAAGACATGCCCCGAGGAGCGTCTTGCCACATGTCAACACTGGGTCTGACTGAGCGCCTCCAGGAGAGAAGCCCAAGCAAGAAGCGCCCCGAGGAGCGTCTTGCCACATGTCAACACTGGGTCTGACAGAGGACATCCAGGAGAGAGGCCCAAGAAAGACGCGCCCCGAGGAGCGTCTTGCCACATGTCACCTCTGGTTCTGACTGAGCGCCTCCAGGAGAGAGGCCCAAGCAAGACGCGCCCCGAGGAGCGTCTTGTCACATGTCAACACTGGGTCTTTTTGAGCGCCTCCAGGAGAGAAGCCCAAGCAAGACGCGCCCCGAGGAGCGTCTTGCCACATGTCAGCACTCGGTCTGACTGAGCGCCTCCAGGAGAGAGGCCCAAGCAAGACGCGCCCCGAGGAGCGTCTTGCCACATGTCAACAATGGGTCTGACTGAGGGCCTCCAGGAGAGAAGCCCAAGCAACACGCGGCCCGAGGAGCGTCTTGCCACATGTCAGCACTCGCTCTGACTGAGCGCCTCCAGGAGAGAGGCCAGAGCAAGACGCGCCCCGAGGAGCGTCTTGCCACATGTCAACAATGGGTCTGACTGAGGGCCTCCAGGAGAGAAGCCCAAGCAAGACGTGCCCCGAGGAGCGTCTTGACACATGTCAACACTGGGTCTGACAGAGGGCCTCCAGGAGAGAGGCCCAAGCAAGACGCGCACCGAGGAGTGTCTTGCCACATGTCACCACTTGGTCTGACTGAGTGCCTCCAGGAGAGAGGCCCAAGCAAGACGCGCCCCGAGGAGCGTCTTGCCTTATGTCAGCACTCGGTCTGACTGAGCGCCTCCAGGAGAGAGGCCCAAGCAAGACGCGCCCCGAGGAGCGTCTTGCCACATGTCAACAATGGGTCTGACTGAGGGACTCCAGGAGAGAGGCCCAAGCAAGATGCGCCCGGAGGAGCGTCTTGCCACATGTCAACACTGGGTCTGACAGAGGGCCTCCAGGAGAGAGGCCCAAGCAAGACGCGCCCCAAGGAGCGTCTTGTCACATGTCAATACTGGGTCTTTGTGAGCGCCTCCAGGAGAGAAGCCCAAGCAAGACGCGCCCCGAGGAGCGTCTTGCCACATGTCAGCACTCGGTCTGACTGAGCGCCTCCAGGAGAGGGGCCCAAGCAAGACGCGCCCCGAGGAGCGTCTTGCCACATGTCAACAATGGGTCTGACTGAGGGCCTCCAGGTGAGAAGCCCAAGCAACACGCGGCCCGAGGAGCGTCTTGCCACATGTCAGCACTTGGTCTGACTGAGCGCCTCCAGGAGAGAGGCCCAAGCAAGACGCGCCCCGAGGAGCGTCTTGCCACATGTCAACAATGGGTCTGACTAAGGGCCTCCAGGAGAGAAGCCCAAGCAAGACGTGCCCCGAGGAGCGTCTTGACACATGTCAACACTGTGTCTGACAGAGGGCCTCCAGGAGAGAGGCCCAAGCAAGACGCGCCCCGAGGAGCGTCTTGCCACATGTCAACAATGGGTCTTACTGAGGGCCTCCAGGAGAGACCCCCAAGCAAGACGCACCCCGAGGAGCTTCTTGCCACATGTCAGCACTCGTTCTGACTGAGCGCCTCCAGGAGAGGGGCCCAAGCAAGACGCGCCCCGAGGAGCGTCTTGCCACATGTCAACAATGGGTATGACTGAGGGCCTCCAGGAGAGAAGCCCAAGCAACACGCGGCCCGAGGAGCGTCTTGCCACATGTCAGCACTTGGTCTGACTGAGCGCCTCCAGGAGAGAGGCCCAAGCAAGACGCGCCCCGAGGAGCGTCTTGCCACATGTCAACAATGGGTCTGACTAAGGGCCTCCAGGAGAGAAGCCCAAGCAAGACGTGCCCCGAGGAGCGTCTTGACACATGTCAACACTGTGTCTGACAGAGGGCCTCCAGGAGAGAGGCCCAAGCAAGACGCGCCCCGAGGAGCGTCTTGCCACATGTCAACAATGGGTCTTACTGAGGGCCTCCAGGAGAGACCCCCAAGCAAGACGCACCCCGAGGAGCTTCTTGCCACATGTCAGCACTCGTTCTGACTGAGCGCCTCCAGGAGAGAGGCCAAAGCAAGACGCCCCCCGAGGAGCGTCTTGACACATGTCAACCCTGGGTCTGACAGAGGGCCTCCATGAGAGAGGCCCAAGCAAGACGCGCCCCGAGGAGTGTCTTGCCAAATGTCAACACTGGGTCTGACTGAGCGCCTCAGGGAGAGAGGTCCAAGCAAGATGCGCCCCGAGGAGCGTCTTGCCACATGTCAACACTGGGTCTGACTGAGTGCCTCCATGAGAGAAGCCCCAGCAAGATGCGCCCCGAGGAGCGTCTTGCCACATGTCACTACTCGGTCTGTTTGAGCGCCTCCAGGAGAGAGGCCCAAGCAAGACATGCCCCGAGGAGCGTCTTGCCACATGTCAACACAGGGTCTGACTGAGCGCCTCCAGGAGAGAAGCCCAAGCAAGAAGCGCCCCGAGGAGCGTCTTGCCACATGTCAACACTGGGTCTGAAAGAGGACATCCAGGAGAGAGGCCCAAGCAAGACGCGCCCCGAGGAGCGTCTTGCCACATGTCACCTCTGGTTCTGACTGAGCGCCTCCAGGAATGAGGCCCAAGCAAGACGCGCCCCGAGGAGCGTCTTGTCACATGTCAACACTGGGTCTTTTTGAGCGCCTCCAGGAGAGAAGCCCAAGCAAGACGCGCCCCGAGGAGCGTCTTGCCACATGTCAGCACTCGGTCTGACTGAGCGCCTCCAGGAGAGAGGCCCAAGCAAGACGCGCCCCGAGGAGCGTCTTGCCACATGTCAACAATGGGTCTGACTGAGGGCTTCCAGGAGAGAAGCCCAAGCAACACGCGGCCCGAGGAGCGTCTTGCCACATGTCAGCACTCGCTATGACTGAGCGCCTCCAGGAGAGAGGCCCAAGCAAGACGCGCCCCGAGGAGCGTCTTGCCACATGTCAACAATGGGTCTGACTGAGGGCCTCCAGGAGAGAAGCCCAAGCAAGACGTGCCCCGAGGAGCGTCTTGACACATGTCAACACTGGGTCTGACAGAGGGCCTCCAGGAGAGAGGCCCAAGCAAGACGCGCACCGAGGAGTGTCTTGCCACATGTCACCACTTGGTCTGACTGAGTGCCTCCAGGAGAGAGGCCCAAGCAAGACGCGCCCCGAGGAGCGTCTTGCCTTATGTCAGCACTCGGTCTGACTGAGCGCCTCCAGGAGAGAGGCCCAAGCAAGACGCGCCCCGAGGAGCGTCTTGCCACATGTCAACAATGGGTCTGACTGAGGGACTCCAGGAGAGAGGCCCAAGCAAGATGCGCCCGGAGGAGCGTCTTGCCACATGTCAACACTGGGTCTGACAGAGGGCCTCCAGGAGAGAGGCCCAAGCAAGACGCGCCCCAAGGAGCGTCTTGTCACATGTCAATACTGGGTCTTTGTGAGCGCCTCCAGGAGAGAAGCCCAAGCAAGACGCGCCCCGAGGAGCGTCTTGCCACATGTCAGCACTCGGTCTGACTGAGCGCCTCCAGGAGAGGGGCCCAAGCAAGACGCGCCCCGAGGAGCGTCTTGCCACATGTCAACAATGGGTCTGACTGAGGGCCTCCAGGAGAGAAGCCCAAGCAACACGCGGCCCGAGGAGCGTCTTGCCACATGTCAGCACTTGGTCTGACTGAGCGCCTCCAGGAGAGAGGCCCAAGCAAGACGCGCCCCGAGGAGCGTCTTGCCACATGTCAACAATGGGTCTGACTAAGGGCCTCCAGGAGAGAAGCCCAAGCAAGACGTGCCCCGAGGAGCGTCTTGACACATGTCAACACTGTGTCTGACAGAGGGCCTCCAGGAGAGAGGCCCAAGCAAGACGCGCCCCGAGGAGCGTCTTGCCACATGTCAACAATGGGTCTTACTGAGGGCCTCCAGGAGAGACCCCCAAGCAAGACGCACCCCGAGGAGCTTCTTGCCACATGTCAGCACTCGTTCTGACTGAGAGCCTCCAGGAGAGAGGCCAAAGCAAGACGCCCCCCGAGGAGCGTCTTGACACATGTCAACCCTGGGTCTGACAGAGGGCCTCCATGAGAGAGGCCCAAGCAAGACGCGCCCCGAGGAGTGTCTTGCCAAATGTCAACACTGGGTCTGACTGAGCGCCTCAGGGAGAGAGGTCCAAGCAAGATGCGCCCCGAGGAGCGTCTTGCCACATGTCAACACTGGGTCTGACTGAGTGCCTCCATGAGAGAAGCCCCAGCAAGATGCGCCCCGAGGAGCATCTTGCCACATGTCACTACTCGGTCTGTTTGAGCGCCTCCAGGAGAGAGGCCCAAGCAAGACATGCCCCGAGGAGCGTCTTGCCACATGTCAACACTGGGTCTGACTGAGCGCCTCCAGGAGAGAAGCCCAAACAAGAAGCGCCCCGAGGAGCGTCTTGCCACATGTCAACACTGGGTCTGACATAGGGCATGCAGGAGAGAGGCCCAAGCAATACGCGCCCCGAGGAGCGTCTTGCCACATGTCAACAATGGGTCTGACTGAGGGCCTCCAGGAGAGAAGCCAAAGCAAGACGCGCCCCGAGGAGCTTCTTTCCACATGTCAACAATGGGTCTTACTGAGGGCCACCATGAGAGAAGCCCAAGCAAGACGCGCCCCGAGGAGTGTCTTGCCACATGTCAACACTGTGTCTGACTGAGCGCCTCCAGGAGAGAGGCCCAAGCAAGATGCGCCCCGAGGAGCGTCTTGCCACGTGTCACCACTGGGTCTGACTGAGCTCCTCCAGGAGAGAGGCCCAAGCAAGACCCGCCCCGAGGAGCGTCTTGCCACATGTCACTACTCGGTCTAACTGAGCGCCTCCAGGAGAGAGGTCCAAGCAAGACGCGCCCCGAGGAGCGTCTTGCCAAATGTCACTACTCGGTCTGACTGAGCGCCTCCAGGAGAGAGGCCCAAGCAAGACGTGCCCCGAGGAGCGTCTTGCCACATGTCAACAATGGGTCTGACTGAGGGCCTCCAGGAGAGAAGCCCAAGCAAGACGCGCCCAGAGGAGCGTCTTGCCACATGTCAACACTGGGTCTGACTGAGCGCCTCCAGGAGAGAGGCCCAAGCAAGACACGCCCCGAGGAGCGTCTTGCCACATGTCAACAATGGGTCTGACTAAGGGCCTCCAGGAGAGAAGCCCAATTAAGACGTGCCCCGAGGAGCGTCTTGACACATGTCAACACTGTGTCTGACAGAGGGCCTCCAGGAGAGAGGCCCAAGCAAGACGCGCCCCGAGGAGCGTCTTGCCACATGTCAACAATGGGTCTTACTGAGGGCCTCCAGGAGAGACCCCCAAGCAAGACGCACCCCGAGGAGCTTCTTGCCACATGTCAGCACTCGTTCTGACTGAGCGCCTCCAGGAGAGAGGCCAAAGCAAGACGCCCCCCGAGGAGCGTCTTGACACATGTCAACCCTGGGTCTGACAGAGGGCCTCCATGAGAGAGGCCCAAGCAAGACGCGCCCCGAGGAGTGTCTTGCCAAATGTCAACACTGGGTCTGACTGAGCGCCTCAGGGAGAGAGGTCCAAGCAAGATGCGCCCCGAGGAGCGTCTTGCCACATGTCAACACTGGGTCTGACTGAGTGCCTCCATGAGAGAAGCCCCAGCAAGATGCGCCCCGAGGAGCGTCTTGCCACATGTCACTACTCGGTCTGTTTGAGCGCCTCCAGGAGAGAGGCCCAAGCAAGACATGCCCCGAGGAGCGTCTTGCCACATGTCAACACTGGGTCTGACTGAGCGCCTCCAGGAGAGAAGCCCAAGCAAGAAGAGCCCCGAGGAGCGTCTTGCCACATGTCAACACTGGGTCTGACATAGGGCATGCAGGAGAGAGGCCCAAGCAATACGCGCCCCGAGGAGCGTCTTGCCACATGTCAACAATGGGTCTGACTGAGGGCCTCCAGGAGAGAAGCCAAAGCAAGACACGCCCCGAGGAGCTTCTTTCCACATGTCAACAATGGGTCTTACTGAGGGCCACCATGAGAGAAGCCCAAGCAAGACGCGCCCCGAGGAGTGTCTTGCCACATGTCAACACTGTGTCTGACTGAGCGCCTCCAGGAGAGAGGCCCAAGCAAGATGCGCCCCGAGGAGCGTCTTGCCACGTGTCACCACTGGGTCTGACTGAGCTCCTCCAGGAGAGAGGCCCAAGCAAGACGCGCCCCGAGGAGCGTCTTGTCACATGTCACTACTCGGTCTAACTGAGCGCCTCCAGGAGAGAGGTCCAAGCAAGACGCGCCCCGAGGAGCGTCTTGCCAAATGTCACTACTCGGTCTGACTGAGCGCCTCCAGGAGAGAGGCCCAAGCAAGACGTGCCCCGAGGAGCGTCTTGCCACATGTCAACAATGGGTCTGACTGAGGGCCTCCAGGAGAGAAGCTTAAGCAAGACGCGCCCAGAGGAGCGTCTTGCCACATGTCAACACTGGGTCTGACTGAGCGCCTCCAGGAGAGAGGCCCAAGCAAGACACGCCCCGAGGAGCTTCTTGACACATGTCAACACTGGGTCGGACTGAGGGCCTCCATGAGAGAAGCCCAAGCAAGACGCTCCCGAGGAGAGTCTTGCCACATGTCAACACTCGGTCTGACAGAGGGCATTCAGGAGAGAGGCCCAAGCAATACGCGCCCCGAGGAGCGTCTTGCCACATGTCACCACTGGGTCTGAATGAGCGCCTCCAAGAGAGAGGCCCAACCAAACGCGCCCCGAGGAATGTCGTGCCACATGCCAACACTGGGTCTGACTGAGCGCCTCCAGGAGAGAGGCCCAAGCAAGACGCGCCCCGAGGAGCGTCTTGCCACGTGTCAACACTGGGTCTGACTGAGCGCCTCCCGGAGAGAGGCCCAAGCAAGATGCGCCCCGAGGAGCGTCTTTCCACGTGTCACCACTGGGTCTGACTGAGCGCCTCCAGGAGAGAGGCTCAAGCAAGACGCGCCCCGAGGAGCGTCTTGCCACATGTCAACACTGGGTCTGACTGAGCGCCTCCAGGAGAGAGGCCCGAGCAAGACGCGCCCCGAGGAGCGTCTTGCCACATGTCAACACTGGGTCTGACTGAGCGCCTCCAGGAGAGAGGCCCAAGCAAGACGCGCCCCGAGAAGCGTCTTACCACATGTTAGCATTGGGTCTGACTAAGCGCCTCCAGGAGAGAGGCCCCAGCAAGACGCGCCCCGAGGAGCGTCTTGCCTTATGTCAGCACTCGGTCTGACTGAGCGCCTCCAGGAGAGAGGCCAAAGCAAGACGCGCCCCGAGGAGCGTCTTGCCACATGTCAACAATGGGTCTGACTGAGGGCCTCCAGGAGAGAGGCCCAAGCAAGATGCGCCCGGAGGAGCGTCTTGCCACATGTCAACACTGGGTCTGACAGAGGGCGTCCAGGAGAGAGGCCCAAGCAAGACGCGCACCGAGGAGCGTCTTGCCCCATGTCACCTCTGGTTCTGACTGAGCGCCTCCAGGAGAGAGGCCCAAGCAAGACGCGCCCCGAGGAGCGTCTTGTCACATGTCCACACTGGGTCTGTCTGAGCGCCTCCAGGAGAGAAGCCCAAGCAAGACGCGCCCAGAGGAGCGTCTTGCCACATGTCAACACTGGGTCTGACTGAGCGCCTCCAGGAGAGAGGCCTAAGCAAGACACGCCCCGAGGAGCGTCTTGACACATGTCAACACTGGGTCGGACTGAGGGCCTCCATGAGAGAAGCCCAAGCAAGACGCGCCCCGAGGAGAGTCTTGCCACATGTCAACACTCGGTCTGACAGAGGGCATTCAGGAGAGAGGCCCAAGCAATACGCGCCCCGAGGAGCGTCTTGCCACATGTCACCACTGGGTCTGACTGAGCGCCTCCAGGAGAGAGGCCCAAGCAACACGCGCCCTCGAGGAGCGTCAGGCCACATGTCACTACTCAGTCTGACTGAGCGCCTCCAGGAGAGAGGCCCAAGCAAGACGCGCCCCGAGGAGCGTCTTGCCACATGTCAACAATGGGTCTTACTGAGGGCCTCCAGGAGAGAAGCCCAAGCAAGACGCGCCCCGAGGAGCTTCTTGCCACATGTCAGCACTCGGTCTGACTGAGCGCCTCCAGGAGAGAGGCCAAAGCAAGACGCGCCCCGAGGATTGTCTTGCCACATGTCACCACTTGGTCTGACTGAGCGCCTCCAGGAGAGAGGCCCAAGCAACACGCGCCCCGAGGAGCGTCAGGCCAGATGTCACTACTCAGTCTGACTGAGCGCCTCCAGGAGAGAGGCCCAAGCAAGACGCGCCCCGAGGGGCGTCTTGCCACGTGTCAACACTGAGTCTGATTGAGGGCCTTCTGGAGAGAGGCCAAAGCAAGACGCGCCCCGAGGAGCGTCTTGCCACATGTCAGCACTCGGTCTGACTGAGCGCCTCCAGGAGAGAAGCCGAAGCAAGAGCCGCCCCGAGGAGAGTCTTGCCACATGTCAACACTGGGTCTGACTGAGGGCCTCCATGAGAGAAGCCGAAGCAAGAGGCGCCCCGAGGAGAGACTTGCCACATGTCAACACTCGGTCTGACAGAGGGCATCCAGGAGAGAGGCCCAAGCAATACGCGCCCCGAGGAGCGTCTTGCCACATGTCACCACTGGGTCTGACTGAGCGCCTCCAGGAGAGAGGCCCAAGCAAGATGCGCCCCGAGGAGCGTCTTGCCACGTGTCACCACTGGGTCTGACTGAGCTCCTCCAGGAGAGAGGCCCAAGCAAGACGCGCCCCGAGGAGCGTCTTGCCACGTGTCACCACTGGGTCTGATTGAGCACCTCCAGGAGATAGGCCCCAGCAAGACGCGCCCCGAGGAGCATCTTGCCTTATGTCAGCACTCGGTCTGACTGAGCGCCTCCAGGAGAGAGGCCCAAGCAAGACCCGCCCCGAGGAGCGTCTTGCCACATGTCACTACTCGGTCTAACTGAGCGCCTCCAGGAGAGAGGTCCAAGCAAGACACGCCCCGAGGAGCGTCTTGCCACATGTCACTACTCGGTCTGACTGAGCGCCTCCAGGAGAGAGGCCCAAGCAAGACGCGCCTGGAGGAGCGTCTTGCCACATGTCAGCACTCGGTCTGACTGAGCGCCTCCAGGAGAGAGGCCCAAGCAAGACGCGCCCCGAGGAGCGTCTTGACACATGTCTCCTCTGGGTCTGACTGAGCTCCTCCAGGAGAGAGGCCCGAGGAGCGTCTTGCCACATGTCACGTCTGGGTCTGACTGAGCGCCTCCAGGAGAGAGGCGCAAGCAAGAAACGCCCGAGGAGTGTCTTGACACATGTCAACACTGGGTCTGACTGAGCGCCTCCAGGAGAGAGGCCCAAGCAAGAAGCGCCCCGAGGAGCGTCTTGCCACATGTCAACAATGGGTCTGACTGAGGGCCTCCAGGAGAGAAGCCCAAGCAAGACGCACCCCGAGGAGCGTCTTGCCACATGTCAACACTGGGTATAATTGAGCGCCTCCAGGAGAGAGGCCCAAGCAAGACGCGCCCCGAGGAGCGTCTTGCCACATGTCACTACTCTGTCTGACTGAGCGCCTCCAGGAGAGAGGTCCAAGCAACACGCGCCCCGAGGAGCGTCTTGCCACATGTCAACACTGGGTCTGACTGAGTGCCTCCATGAGAGAAGCCCCAGCAAGACGCGCCCCGAGGAGCGTCTTTCCACATGTCACTACTCGGTCTGACTGAGCACCTCCAGGAGAGAGGCCCAAGCAAGACGTGCCCCGAGGAGCGTCTTGCCACATGTCAACAATGGGTCTGACTGAGGGCCTCTAGGAGAGAAGCCCAGGAAAGAAGCGCCCCGAGGAGCGTCTTGCCACATGTCAACACTGGGTCTGACTGAGCGCCTCCAGGAGAGAGGCCCAAGCAGGACACGCCCCGAGGAGTGTCTTGACACATTTCAACACTGGGTCTGACTGAGGGCCTCCATGAGAGAAGCCCAAGCAAGACGCGCCCCGAGGAGAGTCTTGCCACATGTCAACACTGGGTCTGACAGAGGGCATCCAGGAGAGAGGCCAAAGCAATACGCGCCCCGAGGAGCGTCTTGCCACATGTCAACAATGGGTCTGACTGAGGGCCTCCAGGAGAGAAGCCAAAGCAAGACGCGCCCCGAGGAGCTTCTTTCCACATGTCAACAATGGGTCTTACTGAGGGCCACCATGAGAGAAGCCCAAGCAAGACGCGCCCCGAGGAGTGTCTTGCCACGTGTCAACACTGGGTCTGACTTAGCGCCTCCAGTAGAGAGGCCCAAGCAAGATGCGCCCCGAGGAGCGTCTTGCCACGTGTCACCACTGGGTCTGACTGAGCTCCTCCAGGAGAGAGGCCCAAGCAAGACGCGCCCCGAGGAGCGTCTTGCCACATGTCACTACTCGGTCTAACTGAGCGCCTCCAGGAGAGAGGTCCAAGCAAGACGCGCCCCGAGGAGCGTCTTGCCAAATGTCACTACTCGGTCTGACTGAGCACCTCCAGGAGAGAGGCCCAAGCAAGACGTGCCCCGAGGAGCGTCTTGCCACATGTCAACAATGGGTCTGACTGAGGGCCTCCAGGAGAGAAGCCCAAGCAAGACGCGCCCAGAGGAGCGTCTTGCCACATGTCAACACTGGGTCTGACTGAGCGCCTCCAGGAGAGAGGCATAAGCAAGACACGCCCCGAGGAGCGTCTTGACACATGTCAACACTGGGTCGGACTGAGGGACTCCATGAGAGAAGCCCAAGCAAGACGCGCCCCGAGGAGAGTCTTTCCACATGTCAACACTCGGTCTGACAGAGGGCATTCAGGAGAGACGCCCAAGCAATACGCTCCCCGAGGAGCGTCTTGCCACATGTCACCACTGGGTCTGAATGAGCGCCTCCAAGAGAGAGGCCCAACCAAACGCGCCCCGAGGAATGTCTTGCCACGTGTCAACACTGGGTCTGACTGAGCGCCTCCAGGAGATAGGCCCAAGCAAGACGCGCCCCGAGGAGCGTCTTTCC
This sequence comes from Nothobranchius furzeri, assembly GCF_043380555.1. Lineage (NCBI taxonomy): Eukaryota > Metazoa > Chordata > Actinopteri > Cyprinodontiformes > Nothobranchiidae > Nothobranchius > Nothobranchius furzeri. The sequence continues at coordinate 2,018,860 of NW_027223043.1, forward strand.
ACGTGTCACCACTGGGTCTGACTGAGCGCCTCCAGGAGAGAGGCCCGAGCAAGACGCGCCCCGAGGAGCGTCTTGCCACATGTCAACACTGGGTCTGACTGAGCGCCTCCAGGAGAGAGGCCCAAGCAAGACGCGCCCCGAGGAGCGTCTTGCCACATGTCAGCACTGGGTCTGACTGAGCGCCTCCAGGAGAGAGGCCCAAGCAAGACGCGCCCCGAAAAGCGTCTTACCACATGTTAGCACTGGGTCTGACTGAGCGCCTCAAGGAGAGAGGCCCCAGCAAGACGCGCCCCGAGGAGCGTCTTGCCTTATGTCAGCACTCGGTCTGACTGAGCGCCTCCAGGAGAGAGGCCAAAGCAAGACGCGCCCCGAGGAGCGTCTTGCCACATGTCAACAATGGGTCTCACTGAGGGCCTCCAGGAGAGAGGCCCAAGCAAGATGCGCCCGGAGGAGCGTCTTGCCACATGTCAACACTGGGTCTGACAGAGGGCCTCCAGGAGAGAGGCCCAAGCAAGACGCGCACCGAGGAGCGTCTTGCCACATGTCACCTCTGGTTCTGACTGAGCGCCTCCAGGAGAGAGGCCCAAGCAAGACGCGCCCCGAGGAGCGTCTTGTCACATGTCCACACTGGGTCTGTCTGAGCGCCTCCAGGAGAGAAGCCCAAGCAAGACGCGCCCAGAGGATCGTCTTGCCACATGTCAACACTGGGTCTGACTGAGCGCCTCCAGGAGAGAGGCCCAAGAAAGACACGCCCCGAGGAGCGTCTTGACACATGTCAACACTGGGTCGGACTGAGGGCCTCCATGAGAGAAGCCCAAGCAAGACGCGCCCCGAGGAGAGTCTTGCCACATGTCAACACTCGGTCTGACAGAGGGCATTCAGGAGAGAGGCCCAAGCAATACGCGCCCCGAGGAGCGTCTTGCCACATGTCACCACTGGGTCTGACTGAGCGCCTCCAGGAGAGAGGCCCAAGCAAGACGCGCCCCGAGGAGCGTCTTGCCACATGTCAGCAATGGGTCTGACTGAGGGCCTCCAGGAGAGAAGCCCAAGCAACACGCGGCCCGAGGAGCGTCTTGCCACATGTCAGCACTCGGTCTGACTGTGCGCCTCCAGGAGAGAGGCCCAAGCAAGACGCGCCCCGAGGAGCGTCTTGCCACTTGTCAACAATGGGTCTGACTAAGGGCCTCCAGGAGAGAAGCCCAAGCAAGACGCGCCCCGAGGAGCGTCTTGACACATGTCAACACTGCGTCTGACAGAGGGCCTCCAGGAGAGAGGCCCAAGCAAGACGCGCCCCGAGGAGTGTCTTGCCACATGTCACCACTTGGTCTGACTGAGCGCCTCCAGGAGAGAGGCCCAAGCAACCCGCGCCCTCGAGGAGCGTCAGGCCACATGTCACTACTCAGTCTGACTGAGCGCCTCCAGGAGAGAGGCCCAAGCAAGACGCGCCCCGAGGAGCGTCTTGCCACATGTCAACAATGGGTCTTACTGAGGGCCTCCAGGAGAGAAGCCCAAGCAAGATCCGCCCCGAGGAGCTTCTTGCCACATGTCAGCACTTGGTCTGACTGAGCGCCTCCAGGAGAGAGGCCAAAGCAAGACGCGCCCCGAGGAGCGTCTTGACACATGTCAACACTGGGTCTGACAGAGGGCCTCCATGAGAGAGGCCCAAGCAAGACGCGCCCCGAGGAGTGTCTTGCCACATGTCAACACTGGGTCTGACAGAGGGCCTCCAGGAGAGAGGCCCAAGCAAGACGCGCCCCGAGGATTGTCTTGCCACATGTCACCACTTGGTCTGACTGAGCGCCTCCAGGAGAGAGGCCCAAGCAAGACGCGCCCCGAGGAGCGTCTTGCCACATGTCAACAATGGTTCTTACTGAGGGCCTCCGGGAGAGAAGCCCAAGCAAGACGCGCCCCGAGGAGCTTCTTGCCACATGTCAACACTCGGTCTGACTGAGCGCCTCCAGGAGAGAGGCCAAAGCAAGACGCCCCCCGAGGAGCGTCTTGACACATGTCAACACTGGGTCTGACAGAGGGCCTCCATGAGAGAGGCCCAAGCAAGACGCGCCCCGAGGAGTGTCTTGCCAAATGTCAACACTGGGTATGACTGAGCGCCTCAGGGAGAGAGGTCCAAGCAAGACGCGCCCCGAGGAGCGTCTTGCCACATGTCAACACTGGGTCTGACTGAGTGCCTCCATGAGAGAAGCCCCAGCAAGACGCGCCCCGAGGAGCGTCTTGCCACATGTCACTACTCGGTCTGTTTGAGCGCCTCCAGGAGAGAGGCCCAAGCAAGACGTGCCCCGAGGAGCGTCTTGCCACATGTCAACACTGGGTCTGACTGAGCGCCTCCAGGAGAGAGGCCCAAGCAAGACACGCCCCGAGGAGCGTCTTGACACATGTCAACACTGGGTCTGACTGAGGGCCTCCATGAGAGAAGCCGAAGCAAGAGGCGCCCCGAGGAGAGTCTTGCCACATGTCAACACTCGGTCTGACAGAGGGCATCCAGGAGAGAGGCCCAAGCAATACGCGACCCGAGGAGCGTCTTGCCACATGTCACCACTGGGTCTGACTGAGCGCCTCCAGGAGAGAGGCCCAACCAAGATGCGCCCTGAGGAGCGTCTTGCCACATGTCAACACTGGGTCTGACTGAGCGCCTCCAGGAGAGAGGCCCAAGCAAGACGCGCCCCGAGGAGCGTCTTGCCACGTGTCAACACTGGGTCTGACTTAGCGCCTCCAGGAGAGAGGCCCAAGCAAGATGCGCCCTGAGGAGCGTCTTGCCACGTGTCACCACTGGGTCTGACTGAGCTCCTCCAGGAGAGAGGCCCAAGCAAGACGCGCCCCGAGGAGCGTCTTGCCACGTGTCACCACTGGGTCTGATTGAGCACCTCCGGGAGAGAGGCCCCAGCAAGATGCGCCCCGAGGAGCATCTTGCCTTATGTCAGCACTCGGTCTGACTGAGCGCCTCCAGGAGAGAGGCCCAAGCAAGACCCGCCCCGAGGAGCGTCTTGCCACATGTTACTACTCGGTCTAACTGAGCGCCTCCAGGAGAGAGGTCCAAGCAAGACACGCCCCAAGGAGCGTCTTGCCACATGTCACTACTCGGTCTGACTGAGCACCTCCAGGAGGGAGGTCCAAGCAAGACGCGCCCCGAGGAGCGTCTTGCCACATGTCACTACTCGGTCTGACTGAGCGCCCCCAGGAGAGAGGCCCAAGCAGGACGTGCCCCGAGGAGCGTCTTGCCACATGTCAACAATGGGTCTGACTGAGGGCCTCCAGGAGAGAAGCCCAAACAAGACGCGCCCCGAGGAGCGAATTGCCACATGTCAACACTGGGTCTGACTGAGGGCGACCAGGAGAGAGGCCCAAATAAGACGCGCCCCGAGGAGCGTCTTGCCACATGTCAACACTGGGTCTGACTGAGGGCCTCCAGGAGAGAAGCCCAAGCAAGATGCGCCCCGAGGAGCGTCTTGCCACATGTCAGCACTCGGTCTGACTGTGCGCCTCCAGGAGAGAGGCCCAAGCAAGACGCGCCCGGAGGAGCGTCTTGCCACATGTCAGCACTCGGTCTGACTGAGCGCCTCCAGGAGAGAGTCCCAAGCAAGACGCGCCCCGAGGAGCGTCTTGACACATGTCTCCTCTGGGTCTGACTGAGCGCCTCCAGGAGAGAGGCCCAAGCAAGACGTGCCCCGAGGAGCATCTTGCCACATGTCAACACTGGGTCTGACTGAGTGCCTCCATGAGAGAAGCCCCAGCAAAACGCGCCCCGAGGAGCGTCTTGCCACATGTCACCACTGGGTCTGACTGAGCACCTCCAGGAGAGAGGCCCAAGCAAGACGCGCCCCGAGGAGCGTCTTGCCACATGTCAACACTGGGTCTGACTGAGCGCCTCCAGGAGAGAGGCCCGAGGAGCGTCTTGCCACATGTCACGTCTGGGTCTGACTGAGCGCCTCCAGGAGAGAGGCGCAAGCAAGAAACGCCCGAGGAGCGTCTTGACACATGTCAACACTGGGTCTGACTGAGCGCCTCCAGGAGAGAGGCCCCAGCAAGACGCGCCCCGAGGAGCGTCTTGCCACATGTCAGCACTCGGTCTGACTGAGCGCCTCCAGGAGAGAGGCCCAAGCAAGAAGCGCCCCGAGGAGCGTCTTGCCACATGTCAACAATGGGTCTGACTGAGGGCCTCCAGGAGAGAAGCCCAAGCAAGACGCGCCCCGAGGAGCGTCTTGCCACATGTCAACACTGGGTATAATTGAGCGCCTCCAGGAGAGAGGCCCAAGCAAGACGCGCCCTGAGGAGCGTCTTGCCACATGTCACTACTCGGTCTGACTGAGCGCCTCCAGGAGAGAGGTCCGAGCAACACGCGCCCCGAGGAGCGTCTTGCCACATGTCAACACTGGGTCTGACTGAGTGCCTCCATGAGAGAAGCCCCAGCAAGACGCGCCCCGAGGAGCGTCTTTCCACATGTCACTACTCGGTCTGACTGAGCGCCTCCAGGAGAGAGGCCCAAGCAAGACGTGCCCCGAGGAGTGTCTTGCCACATGTCAACAATGGGTCTGACTGAGGGCCTCCAGGAGAGAAGCCCAAGCAAGAAGCGCCCCGAGGAGCGTCTTGCCACATGTCAACACTGGGTCTGACTGAGCACCGCCAGGAGAGAGGCCCAAGCAAGACACGCCCCGAGGAGCGTCTTGACACATTTCAACACTGGGTCTGACTGAGGGCCTCCATGAGAGAAGCCCAAGCAAGATGCCTCCCGAGGAGATTCTTGCCACATGTCAACACTGGGTCTGACAGAGGGCATCCAGGAGAGAGGCCCAAGCAATACGCGCCCCGAGGAGCGTCTTGCCACATGTCAACAATGGGTCTGACTGAGGGCCTCCAGGAGAGAAGCCAAACCAAGACGCGCCCCGAGGAGCTTCTTTTCACATGTCAACAATGGGTCTTACTGAGGGCCACCATGAGAGGAGCCCAAGCAAGACGCGCCCCGAGGAGTGTCTTGCCACATGTCAACACTGTGTCTGACTGAGCGCCTCCAGGAGAGAGGCCCAAGCAAGAAGCGCCCCGAGGAGCGTCTTGCCACATGTCAACACTGGGTATAATTGAGCGCCTCCAGGAGAGAGGCCCAAGCAAGATGCGCCCCGAGGAGCGTCTTGCCACATGTCAACACTGTGTCTGACTGAGCGCCTCCAGGAGAGAGGCCCAAGCAAGACGCGCCCCGAGGAGCGTCTTGCCACGTGTCAACACTGGGTCTGACTTAGCGCCTCCAGTAGAGAGGCCCAAGCAAGATGCGCCCCGAGGAGCGTCTTGCCACGTGTCACCACTGGGTCTGACTGAGCTCCTCCAGGAGAGAGGCCCAAGCAAGACGCGCCCCGAGGAGCGTCTTGCCACATATCACTACTCGGTCTAACTGAGCGCCTCCAGGAGAGAGGTCCAAGCAAGACGCGCCCCGAGGAGCGTCTTGCCAAATGTCACTACTCGGTCTGACTGAGCGCCTCCAGGAGAGAGGCCCAAGCAAGACGTGCCCCGAGGAGCGTCTTGCCACATGTCAACAATGGGTCTGACTGAGGGCCTCCAGGAGAGAAGCCCAAGCAAGACGCGCCCAGAGGAGCGTCTTGCCACATGTCAACACTGGGTCTGACTGAGCGCCTCCAGGAGAGAGGCCCAAGCAAGACAAGCCCCGAGGAGCGTCTTGACACATGTCAACACTGGGTCGGACTGAGGGCCTCCATGAGAGAAGCCCAAGCAAGACGCGCCCCGAGGAGAGTCTTGCCACATGTCAACACTCGGTCTGACAGAGGGCATTCAGGAGAGAGGCCCAAGCAATACGCGCCCCGAGGAGCGTCTTGCCACATGTCACCACTGGGTCTGAATGAGCGCCTCCAAGAGAGAGGCCCAACCAAACGCGCCCCGAGGAATGTCTTGCCACATGACAACAATGGGTCTGACTGAGCGCCTCCAGGAGAGAGGCCCAAGCAAGACGCACCCCGAGGAGCGTCTTGCCACATGTCACCACTGGGTCTGACTGAGCGCCTCCAGGAGAGAGGCCCGAGCAAGACGCGCCCCGAGGAGCGTCTTGCCACATGTCAACACTGGGTCTGACTGAGCGCGTCCAGGAGAGAGGCCCGAGCAAGACGCACCCCGAGGAGCGTCTTGCCACATGTCAACACTGGGTCTGACTGAGGGCCTCCAGGAGAGAGGCCCAAGCAAGATGCGCCTGGAGGAGCGTCTTGCCACATGTCAACACTGGGTCTTTTTGAGCGCCTCCAGGAGAGAAGCCCAAGCAAGACGCGCCCCGAGGAGCGTCTTGCCACATGTCAGCACTCGGTCTGACTGAGCGCCTCCAGGAGAGAGGCCCAAGCAAGACGCGCCCCGAGGAGTGTCTTGCCACATGTCAACAATGGGTCTGACTGAGGGCCTCCAGGAGAGAAGCCCAAGCAACACGTGGCCCGAGGAGCGTCTTGCCACATGTCAGCACTCGGTCTGACTGAGCGCCTCCAGGAGAGAGGCCCAAGCAAGACACGCCCCGAGGAGTGTCTTGCCACATGTCAACAATGGGTCTGACTAAGGGCCTCCAGGAGAGAAGCCCAAGCAAGACGCGCCCCGAGGAGCGTCTTGACACATGTCAACAATGGGTCTGACTGAGGGCCTCCAGGAGAGAAGCCCAAGCAACACGTGGCCCGAGGAGCGTCTTGCCACATGTCAGCACTCGGTCTGACTGAGCGCCTCCAGGAGAGAGGTCCAAGCAAGACACGCCCCAAGGAGCGTCTTGCCACATGTCACTACTCGGTCTGACTGAGCACCTCCAGGAGGGAGGTCCAAGCAAGACGCGCCCCGAGGAGCGTCTTGCCACATGTCACTACTCGGTCTGACTGAGCGCCCCCAGGAGAGAGGCCCAAGCAGGACGTGCCCCGAGGAGCGTCTTGCCACATGTCAACAATGGGTCTGACTGAGGGCCTCCAGGAGAGAAGCCCAAACAAGACGCGCCCCGAGGAGCGAATTGCCACATGTCAACACTGGGTCTGACTGAGGGCGACCAGGAGAGAGGCCCAAATAAGACGCGCCCCGAGGAGCGTCTTGCCACATGTCAACACTGGGTCTGACTGAGGGCCTCCAGGAGAGAAGCCCAAGCAAGATGCGCCCCGAGGAGCGTCTTGCCACATGTCAGCACTCGGTCTGACTGTGCGCCTCCAGGAGAGAGGCCCAAGCAAGACGCGCCCGGAGGAGCGTCTTGCCACATGTCAGCACTCGGTCTGACTGAGCGCCTCCAGGAGAGAGTCCCAAGCAAGACGCGCCCCGAGGAGCGTCTTGACACATGTCTCCTCTGGGTCTGACTGAGCGCCTCCAGGAGAGAGGCCCAAGCAAGACGTGCCCCGAGGAGCATCTTGCCACATGTCAACACTGGGTCTGACTGAGTGCCTCCATGAGAGAAGCCCCAGCAAAACGCGCCCCGAGGAGCGTCTTGCCACATGTCACCACTGGGTCTGACTGAGCACCTCCAGGAGAGAGGCCCAAGCAAGACGCGCCCCGAGGAGCGTCTTGCCACATGTCAACACTGGGTCTGACTGAGCGCCTCCAGGAGAGAGGCCCGAGGAGCGTCTTGCCACATGTCACGTCTGGGTCTGACTGAGCGCCTCCAGGAGAGAGGCGCAAGCAAGAAACGCCCGAGGAGCGTCTTGACACATGTCAACACTGGGTCTGACTGAGCGCCTCCAGGAGAGAGGCCCCAGCAAGACGCGCCCCGAGGAGCGTCTTGCCACATGTCAGCACTCGGTCTGACTGAGCGCCTCCAGGAGAGAGGCCCAAGCAAGAAGCGCCCCGAGGAGCGTCTTGCCACATGTCAACAATGGGTCTGACTGAGGGCCTCCAGGAGAGAAGCCCAAGCAAGACGCGCCCCGAGGAGCGTCTTGCCACATGTCAACACTGGGTATAATTGAGCGCCTCCAGGAGAGAGGCCCAAGCAAGACGCGCCCTGAGGAGCGTCTTGCCACATGTCACTACTCGGTCTGACTGAGCGCCTCCAGGAGAGAGGTCCGAGCAACACGCGCCCCGAGGAGCGTCTTGCCACATGTCAACACTGGGTCTGACTGAGTGCCTCCATGAGAGAAGCCCCAGCAAGACGCGCCCCGAGGAGCGTCTTTCCACATGTCACTACTCGGTCTGACTGAGCGCCTCCAGGAGAGAGGCCCAAGCAAGACGTGCCCCGAGGAGTGTCTTGCCACATGTCAACAATGGGTCTGACTGAGGGCCTCCAGGAGAGAAGCCCAAGCAAGAAGCGCCCCGAGGAGCGTCTTGCCACATGTCAACACTGGGTCTGACTGAGCACCGCCAGGAGAGAGGCCCAAGCAAGACACGCCCCGAGGAGCGTCTTGACACATTTCAACACTGGGTCTGACTGAGGGCCTCCATGAGAGAAGCCCAAGCAAGATGCCTCCCGAGGAGATTCTTGCCACATGTCAACACTGGGTCTGACAGAGGGCATCCAGGAGAGAGGCCCAAGCAATACGCGCCCCGAGGAGCGTCTTGCCACATGTCAACAATGGGTCTGACTGAGGGCCTCCAGGAGAGAAGCCAAACCAAGACGCGCCCCGAGGAGCTTCTTTTCACATGTCAACAATGGGTCTTACTGAGGGCCACCATGAGAGGAGCCCAAGCAAGACGCGCCCCGAGGAGTGTCTTGCCACATGTCAACACTGTGTCTGACTGAGCGCCTCCAGGAGAGAGGCCCAAGCAAGAAGCGCCCCGAGGAGCGTCTTGCCACATGTCAACACTGGGTATAATTGAGCGCCTCCAGGAGAGAGGCCCAAGCAAGATGCGCCCCGAGGAGCGTCTTGCCACATGTCAACACTGTGTCTGACTGAGCGCCTCCAGGAGAGAGGCCCAAGCAAGACGCGCCCCGAGGAGCGTCTTGCCACGTGTCAACACTGGGTCTGACTTAGCGCCTCCAGTAGAGAGGCCCAAGCAAGATGCGCCCCGAGGAGCGTCTTGCCACGTGTCACCACTGGGTCTGACTGAGCTCCTCCAGGAGAGAGGCCCAAGCAAGACGCGCCCCGAGGAGCGTCTTGCCACATATCACTACTCGGTCTAACTGAGCGCCTCCAGGAGAGAGGTCCAAGCAAGACGCGCCCCGAGGAGCGTCTTGCCAAATGTCACTACTCGGTCTGACTGAGCGCCTCCAGGAGAGAGGCCCAAGCAAGACGTGCCCCGAGGAGCGTCTTGCCACATGTCAACAATGGGTCTGACTGAGGGCCTCCAGGAGAGAAGCCCAAGCAAGACGCGCCCAGAGGAGCGTCTTGCCACATGTCAACACTGGGTCTGACTGAGCGCCTCCAGGAGAGAGGCCCAAGCAAGACAAGCCCCGAGGAGCGTCTTGACACATGTCAACACTGGGTCGGACTGAGGGCCTCCATGAGAGAAGCCCAAGCAAGACGCGCCCCGAGGAGAGTCTTGCCACATGTCAACACTCGGTCTGACAGAGGGCATTCAGGAGAGAGGCCCAAGCAATACGCGCCCCGAGGAGCGTCTTGCCACATGTCACCACTGGGTCTGAATGAGCGCCTCCAAGAGAGAGGCCCAACCAAACGCGCCCCGAGGAATGTCTTGCCACATGACAACAATGGGTCTGACTGAGCGCCTCCAGGAGAGAGGCCCAAGCAAGACGCACCCCGAGGAGCGTCTTGCCACATGTCACCACTGGGTCTGACTGAGCGCCTCCAGGAGAGAGGCCCGAGCAAGACGCGCCCCGAGGAGCGTCTTGCCACATGTCAACACTGGGTCTGACTGAGCGCGTCCAGGAGAGAGGCCCGAGCAAGACGCACCCCGAGGAGCGTCTTGCCACATGTCAACACTGGGTCTGACTGAGGGCCTCCAGGAGAGAGGCCCAAGCAAGATGCGCCTGGAGGAGCGTCTTGCCACATGTCAACACTGGGTCTTTTTGAGCGCCTCCAGGAGAGAAGCCCAAGCAAGACGCGCCCCGAGGAGCGTCTTGCCACATGTCAGCACTCGGTCTGACTGAGCGCCTCCAGGAGAGAGGCCCAAGCAAGACGCGCCCCGAGGAGTGTCTTGCCACATGTCAACAATGGGTCTGACTGAGGGCCTCCAGGAGAGAAGCCCAAGCAACACGTGGCCCGAGGAGCGTCTTGCCACATGTCAGCACTCGGTCTGACTGAGCGCCTCCAGGAGAGAGGCCCAAGCAAGACACGCCCCGAGGAGTGTCTTGCCACATGTCAACAATGGGTCTGACTAAGGGCCTCCAGGAGAGAAGCCCAAGCAAGACGCGCCCCGAGGAGCGTCTTGACACATGTCAACACTGGGTCTGACAGAGGGCCTCCAGGAGAGAGGCCCAAGCAAGACGTGCCCCGAGGAGCGTCTTGCCACATGTCAACAATGGGTCTGACTGAGGGCCTCCAGGAGAGAAGCCCAAACAAGACGCGCCCCAAGGAGCGTCTTGCCACATGTCAACACTGGGTCTGACTGAGGGCCCCCAGGAGAGAGGCCCAAATAAGACGCGCCCCGAGAAGCGTCTTGCCACATGTCAACACTGGGTCTGACTGAGGGCCTCCAGGAGAGAAGCCCAAGCAAGATGCGCCCCGAGGAGCGTCTTGCCACATGTCAGCACTCGGTCTGACTGAGCGCCTCCAGGAGAGAGGCCCAAGCAAGACGCGCCCGGAGGAGCGTCTTGCCACATGTCAGCACTCGGTCTGACTGAGAGCCTCAAGGAGAGAGGCCCAAGCAAGACGCGCCCCGAGGAGCGTCTTGACACATGTCTCCTCTGGGTCTGACTGAGCGCCTCCAGGAGAGAGGCCCAAGCAAGACGTGCCCCGAGGAGCATCTTGCCACATGTCAACACTGGGTCTGACTGAGAGCCTCCATGAGAGAAGCCCCAGCAAGACGCGCCCCGAGGAGCGTCTTGCCACATGTCACCACTGGGTCTGACTGAGCACCTCCAGGAGAGAGGCCCAAGCAAGACGCGATTTGAGGAGCATCTTGCCACATGTCAACACTGGGTCTGACTGAGCGCCTCCAGGAGAGAGGCCCGAGGAGCGTCTTGCCACATGTCACGTCTGGGTCTGACTGAGCGCCTCCAGGAGAGAGGCGCAAGCAAGAAACGCCCGAGGAGCGTCTTGACACATGTCAACACTGGGTCTGACTGAGCGCCTCCAGGAGAGAGGCCCCAGCAAGACGCGCCCCAAGGAGCGTCTTGCCACATGTCAGCACTCGGTCTGACTGAGCGCCTCCAGGAGAGAGGCCCAAGCAAGAAGCGCCCCGAGGAGCGTCTTTCCACATGTCACTACTCGGTCTGACTGAGCGCCTCCAGGAGAGAGGCCGAAGCAAGACGTGCCCAGAGGAGCGTCTTGCCACATGTCAACAATGGGTCTGACTGAGGGCCTCCAGGAGAGAAGCCCAAGCAAGATACGCCCCGAGGAGCGTCTTGACACATTTCAACACTGGGTCTGACTGAGGGCCTCCATGAGAGAAGCCCAAGCAAGATGCCTCCCGAGGAGAGTCTTGCCACATGTCAACACTGGGTCTGACAGAGGGCATCCAGGAGAGAGGCCCAAGCAATACGCGCCCCGAGGAGCGTCTTGCCACATGTCAACACTGTGTCTGACTGAGCGCCTCCAGGAGAGAGGCCCAAGCAAGACGCGCCCCGAGGAGCGTCTTGCCACGTGTCAACACTGGGTCTGACTTAGCGCCTCCAGTAGAGAGGCCCAAGCAAGATGCGCCCCGAGGAGCGTCTTGCCACGTGTCACCACTGGGTCTGACTGAGCTCCTCCAGGAGAGAGGCCCAAGCAAGACGCGCCCCGAGAAGCGTCTTGCCACATGTCACTACTCGGTCTAACTGAGCGCCTCCAGGAGAGAGGTCCAAGCAAGACGCGCCCCGAGGAGCGTCTTGCCAAATGTCACTACTCGGTCTGACTGAGCGCCTTCAGGAGAGAGGGCCAAGCAAGACGTGCCCCGAGGAGCGTCTTGCCACATGTCAACAATGGGTCTGACTGAGGGCCTCCAGGAGAGAAGCCCAAGCAAGACGCGCCCAGAGGAGCGTCTTGCCACATGTCAACACTGGGTCTGACTGAGCGCCTCCAGGAGAGAGGCCCAAGCAAGACACGCCCCGAGGAGCGTCTTGACACATGTCAACACTGGGTCGGACTGAGGGCCTCCATGAGAGAAGCCCAAGCAAGACGCGCCCCGAGGAGAGTTTTGCCACATGTCAACACTCGGTCTGACAGAGGTCATTCAGGAGAAAGGCCCAAGCAATACGCGCCCCGAGGAGCGTCTTGCCACATGTCACCACTGGGTCTGAATGAGAGCCTCCAAGAGAGAGGCCCAACCAAACGCGCCCCGAGGAATGTCTTGCCACATGCCAACACTGGGTCTGACTGAGCGCCTCCAGGAGAGAGGCCCAAGCAAGACGCGCCCCGAGGAGCGTCTTGCCACGTGTCAACACTGGGTCTTACTGAGCGCCTCCAGGAGAGAGGCCCAAGCAAGACGCGCCCCGAGGAGCGTCTTTCCACGTGTCACCACTGGGTCTGACTGAGCGCCTCCAGGACAGAGGCCCGAGCAAGACGCGCCCCGAGGAGCGTCTTGCCACATGTCAACACTGGGTCTGACTGAGCGCCTCCAGGAGAGAGGCCCGAGCAAGACGCGCCCCGAGGAGCGTCTTGCCACATGTCAACACTGGGTCTGACTGAGGGCCTCCAGGAGAGAGGCCCAAGCAAGATGCGCCCGTAGGAGCGTCTTGTCACATGTCAACACTGGGTCTTTTTGAGCGCCTCCAGGAGAGAAGCCCAAGCAAGACGAGCCCCGAGGAGCGTCTTGCCACATGTCAGCACTCGGTCTGACTGAGCGCCTCCAGGAGAGAGGACCAAGCAAGACGCGCCCCGAGGAGCGTCTTGCCACATGTCAACAATGGGTCTGACTGAGGGCCTCCAGGAGAGAAGCCCAAGCAACACGCGGCCCGAGGAGCGTCTTGCCACATGTCAGCACTCGGTCTGACTGAGCGCCTCCAGGAGAAAGGCCCAAGCAAGACACGCCCCGAGGAGCGTCTTGCCACATGTCAACAATGGGTCTGACTAAGGGCCTCCAGGAGAGAAGCCCAAGCAATACGCGCCCCGAGGAGCGTCTTGACACATGTCAACACTCGGTCTGACAGAGGTCATTCAGGAGAGAGGCCCAAGCAATACGCGCCCCGAGGAGCGTCTTGCCACATGTCACCACTGGGTCTGAATGAGCGCCTCCAAGAGAGAGGCCCAACCAAATGCGCCCCGAGGAATGTCTTGCCACATGCCAACACTGGGTCTGACTGAGCGCCTCCAGGAGAGAGGCCCAAGCAAGACGCGCCCCGAGGAGCGTCTTGCCACGTGTCAACACTGGGTCTGACTGAGCGCCTCCAGGAGAGAGGCCCAAGCAAGACGCGCCCCGAGGAGCGTCTTTCCACGTGTCACCACTGGGTCTGACTGAGCGCCTCCAGGACAGAGGCCCAAGCAAGACGCGCCCCGAGGAGCGTCTTGCCACATGTCAACACTGGGTCTGACTGAGCGCCTCCAGGAGAGAGGCCCGAGCAAGACGCGCCCCGAGGAGCGTCTTGCCACATGTCAACACTGGGTCTGACTGAGGGCCTCCAGGAGAGAGGCCCAAGCAAGATGCGCCCGGAGGAGTGTCTTGTCACATGTCAACACTGGGTCTTTTTGAGCGCCTCCAGGAGAGAAGCCCAAGCAAGACGCGCCCCGAGGAGCGTCTTGCCACATGTCAGCACTCGGTCTGACTGAGCGCCTCCAGGAGAGAGGCCCAAGCAAGACGCGCCCCGAGGAGCGTCTTGCCACATGTCAACAATGGGTCTGACTGAGGGCCTCCAGGAGAGAAGCCCAAGCAACACGCGGCCCGAGGAGCGTCTTGCCACATGTCAGCACTCGGTCTGACTGAGCGCCTCCAGGAGAGAGGCCCAAGCAAGACACGCCCCGAGGAGCGTCTTGCCACATGTCAACAATGGGTCTGACTAAGGGCCTCCAGGAGAGAAGCCCAAGCAAGACACGCCCCGAGGAGCGTCTTGACACATGTCAACACTGGGTCTGACAGAGGGCCTCCAGGAGAGAGGCCCAAGCAAGACGCGCCCCGAGGAGTGTCTTGCCACATGTCACCACTTGGTCTGACTGAGCGCCTCCAGGAGAGAGGCCCAAGCAAGACGCGCCCCGAGGAGCGTCTTGCCACATGTCAACAATGGGTCTTACTGAGGGCCTCCAGGAGAGAAGCCCAAGCAAGACGCGCCCCGAGGAGCTTCTTGCCACATGTCAGCACTCGGGCTGACTGAGCGCCTCCAGGAGAGAGGCCAAAGCAAGACGCGCCCCGAGGAGCGTCTTGACACATGTCAACACTGGGTCTGACAGAGGGCCTCCATGAGAGAGGCCCAAGCAAGACGCGCCCCGAGGAGTGTCTTGCCACATGTCAACACTGGGTCTGACAGAGGGCCTCAAGGAGAGAGGCCCAAGCAAGATGCGCCCCGAGGATTGTCTTGCCACATGTCACCACTTGGTCTGAATGAGCGCCTCCAGGAGAGAGGCCCAAGCAACACGCGCCCCGAGGAGCGTCAGGCCAGATGTCACTACTCAGTCTAACTGAGCGCCTCCAGGAGAGAGGCCCAAGCAAGACGCGCCCCGAGGGGCGTCTTGCCACGTGTCAACACTGGGTCTGATTGAGGGCCTTCTGGAGAAAGGCCCAAGCAAGACGCGCCCCGAGGAGCGTCTTGCCACATGTCAACAATGGTTCTTACTGAGGGCCTCCGGGAGAGAAGCCCAAGCAAGACGCGCCCCGAGGAGCTTCTTGCCACATGTCAGCACTCGGTCTGACTGAGCGCCTCCAGGAGAGAGGCCAAAGCAAGACGCCCCCCGAGGAGCGTCTTGACACATGTCAACACTGGGTCTGACAGAGGGCCTCCATGAGAGAGGCCCAAGCAAGACGCGCCCCGAGGAGTGTCTTGCCAAATGTCAATACTGGGTCTGACTGAGCGCCTCAGGGAGAGAGGTCCAAGCAAGACGCGCCCCGAGGAGCGTCTTGCCACATGTCAACACTGGGTCTGACTGAGTGCCTCCATGAGAGAAGCCCCAGCAAGACGCGCCCCGAGGAGCGTCTTGCCACATGTCACTACTCGGTCTGTTTGAGCGCCTCCAGGAGAGAGGCCCAAGCAAGACGTGCCCCGAGGAGCGTCTTGCCACATGTCAACACTGGGTCTGACTGAGCACCTCCAGGAGAGAGGCCCAAGCAAGACACGCCCCGAGGAGCGTCTTGACACATGTCAACACTGGGTCTGACTCAGGGCCTCCATGAGAGAAGCCGAAGCAAGACGCGCCCCGAGGAGAGTCTTGCCACATGTCAACACTCGGTCTTGACAGAGGTTATCCAGGAGAGAGGCCCAAGCAATACGCGCCCCGAGGAGCGTCTTGCCACATGTCACCACTGGGTCTGACTGAGCGCCTCCAGGAGAGAGGCCCAACCAAGACACGCCCTGAGGAGCGTCTTGCCACATGCCAACACTGGGTCTGACAGAGGGCCTCCAGGAGAGAGGCCCAAGCAAGACACGCCCCGAGGAGCGTCTTGTCACATGTCAACACTGGGTCTTTCTGAGCGCCTCCAGGAGAGAAGCCCAAGCAAGACGCGCCCCGAGGAGCGTCTTTCCTCATGTCAGCACTCGGTCTGACTGAGCGCCTCCAGGAGAGAGGCCAAAGCAAGACGCGCCCCGAGGAGCGTCTTGCCACATGTCAACAATGGGTATCACTGAGGGCCTCCAGGAGAGAAGCCCAAGCAAGACACGCCCCGAGGAGCGTCTTGACACATGTCAACACTGGGTCTGACAGAGGGCCTCCAGGAGAGAGGCCCAAGCAAGACGCGCCCGAAGGATTGTCTTGCCACATGTCACCACTTGGTCTGACTGAGCGCCTCCAGGAGAGAGGCCCAAGCAACACGCGCCCCGAGGAGCGTCAGGCCACATGTCACTACTCAGTCTGACTGAGCGCCTCCAGGAGAGAGGCCCAAGTAAGACGCGCCCCGAGGAGTGTCTTGCCACGTGTCAACACTGGGTCTGATTGAGGGCCTTCTGGAGAGAGGCCCAAGCAAGACGCGCCCCGAGGAGCGTCTTGCCACATGTCACTACTAGGTCTGACTGAGCGCCTCCAGGAGAGAGGCCCAAGCAAGACGTGCCCCGAGGAGCGTCTTTCCACATGTCAACAATGGGTCTGACTGAGGGCCTCCAGGAGAGAAGCCCAAATAAGACGCGCCCCGAGGAGCGTCTTTCCTCATGTCAGCACTCGGTCTGACTGAGCGCCTCCAGGAGAGAGGCCAAAGCAAGACGCGCCCCGAGGAGCGTCTTGCCACATGTCAACAATGGGTATCACTGAGGGCCTCCAGGAGAGAAGCCCAAGCAAGACACGCCCCGAGGAGCGTCTTGACACATGTCAACACTGGGTCTGACAGAGGGCCTCCAGGAGAGAGGCCCAAGCAAGACGCGCCCGAAGGATTGTCTTGCCACATGTCACCACTTGGTCTGACTGAGCGCCTCCAGGAGAGAGGCCCAAGCAACACGCGCCCCGAGGAGCGTCAGGCCACATGTCACTACTCAGTCTGACTGAGCGCCTCCAGGAGAGAGGCCCAAGTAAGACGCGCCCCGAGGAGCGTCTTGCCACGTGTCAACACTGGGTCTGATTGAGGGCCTTCTGGAGAGAGGCCCAAGCAAGACGCGCCCCGAGGAGTGTCTTGCCACATGTCACTACTAGGTCTGACTGAGCGCCTCCAGGAGAGAGGCCCAAGCAAGACGTGCCCCGAGGAGCGTCTTGCCACATGTCAACAATGGGTCTGACTGAGGGCCTCCAGGAGAGAAGCCCAAATAAGACGCGCCCCGAGGAGCGTCTTGCCACATGTCAACACTGGGTCTGACTGAGGGCCTCCAGGAGAGAAGCCCAAGCAAGATGCGCCCCGAGGAGCGTCTTGCCACATGTCAGCACTCGGTCTGACTGAGCGCCTCCAGGAGAGAGGCCCAAGCAAGACGCGCCCCGAGGAGCGTCTTGCCACATGTCAACACTGGGTCTGACTGAGCGCCTCAAGGAGAGAGGCCCAAGCAAGACGCGCCACGAGGAGCGTCAGGCCACATGTCACTACTCAGTCTGACTGAGCGCCTCCAGGAGAGAGGCCCAAGTAAGACGCTCCTCGGGGCGCGTCTTGCCACGTGTCAACACTGGGTCTGATTGAGGGCCTTCTGGAGAGAGGCCCAAGCAAGACGCGCCCCGAGGAGCGTCTTGCCACATTTCACTACTAGGTCTGACTGAGCGCCTCCAGGAGAGAGGCCCAAGCAAGACGTGCCCCGAGGAGCGTCTTGCCACATGTCAACAATGGGTCTGACTGAGGGCCTCAAGGAGAGAAGCCCAAGCAAGACGCGCCCCGAGGAGCGTCTTGCCACATGTCAACACTGAGTCTGACTGAGGGCCTCCAGGAGAGAGAACCAAATAAGACGCGCCCCGAGGAGCGTCTTGCCACATGTCAACACTGGGTCTGACTGAGGGCCTCCAGGAGAGAAGCCCAAGCAAGATGCGCCCCGAGGAGCGTCTTGCCACATGTCAGCACTCGGTCTGACTGAGCGCCTCCAGGAGAGAGGCCCAAACAAGACGCGCCCCGAGGAGCGTCTTGCCACATGTCAACACTGGGTCTGACTGAGCGCCTCCAGGAGAGAGGCCCAAGCAAGACGCGCCCCGAGGAGCGTCTTGCCACATGTGAACACTGGGTCTGACTGAGCGCCTCCAGGAGAGAGGCCCAAGCAAGACTCGCCCGGAGGAGCGTCTTGCAACATGTCAGCACTCGGTCTGACTGAGCGCCTCCAGGAGAGGCCCAAGCAAGACGCGCCCCGAGGAGAGTCTTGACACATGTCTCCTCTGGGTCTGACTGAGCGCCTCCAGGAGAGAGGCCCAAGCAAGACGTGCCCCGATGAGCATCTTGCCACATGTCAACACTGGGTCTGACTGAGTGCCTCCATGAGAGAAGCCCCAGCAAGACGCGCCCCGAGGAGCGTCTTGCCACATGTCAACACTGGGTCTGACAGAGGACCTCCAGGAGAGAGGCCCAAGCAAGACGCGCCCCGAGGAGCGTCTTGCCACATGTCACCTCTGGTTCTAACTGAGCGCCTCCAGGAGAGAGGCCCAAGCAAGACGCGCCCCGAGGAGCGTCTTGTCACATGTCAACACTGGGTCTTTTTGAGCGCCTCCAGGAGAGAAGCCCAAGCAAGACGCGCCCCGAGGAGCGTCTTGCAACATGTCAGCACTCGGTCTGACTGAGCGCCTCCAGGAGAGAGGCCCAAGCAAGACGCGCCCTGAGGAGCGTCTTGCCACATGTCAGCACTCGGTCTGACTGAGCGCCTCCAGGAGATAGGCCCAAGCAAGACGCGCCCCGAGGAGCGTCTTGCCACATGTCAACAATGGGTCTGACTGAGGGCCTCCAGGAGAGAAGCCCAAGCAAGAAGTGCCCCGAGGAGCGTCTTGACACATGTCAACACTGGGTCTGACAGAGGGCCTCCAGGAGAGAGGCCCAAGCAAGACGCGCCCCGAGGAGTGTCTTGCCACATGTCACCACTTGGTCTGACTGAGTGCCTCCAGGAGAGAGGCCCAAGCAAGACGCGCCCCAAGGAGCATCTTGCCTTATGTCAGCACTCGGTCTGACTGAGCGCCTCCAGGAGAGAGGCCCAAGCAAGACGCGCCCCGAGGAGCGTCTTGCCACATGTCAACAATGGGTCTGACTGAGGGCCTCCAGGAGAGAGGCCCAAGCAAGATGCGCCCGGAGCTGCGTCTTGCCACATGTCAACACTGGGTCTGACAGAGGGCCTCCAGGAGAGAGGCCCAAGCAAGACGCGCCCCAAGGAGCGTCTTGTCACATGTCAACACTGGGTCTTTTTGAGCGCCTCCAGGAGAGAAGCCCAAGCAAGACGCGCCCCGAGGAGCGTCTTGCCACATGTCAGCACTCGGTCTGACTGAGCGCCTCCAGGAGAGAGGCCCAAGCAAGACGCGCCCCGAGGAGCGTCTTGCCACATGTCAACAATGGGTCTGACTGAGGGCCTCCAGGAGAGAAGCCCAAGCAAGACGTGCCCCGAGGAGCGTCTTGACACATGTCAACACTGGGTCTGACAGAGGGCCTCCAGGAGAGAGGCCCAAGCAAGACGCGCCCCGAGGAGTGTCTTGCCACATGTCACCACTTGGTCTGACTGAGTGCCTCCAGGAGAGAGGCCCAAGCAAGACGCGCCCCGAGGAGCGTCTTGTCTTATGTCAGCACTCGGTCTGACTGAGCGCCTCCAGGAGAGAGGCCCAAGCAAGACGCGCCCCGAGGAGCGTCTTGCCACATGTCAACAATGGGTCTGACTGAGGGCCTCCAGGAGAGAGGCCCAAGCAAGATGCGCCCGGAGGAGCGTCTTGCAACATGTCAACACTGGGTCTGACAGAGGGCCTCCAGGAGAGAGGCCCAAGCAAGACGCGCCCCAAGGAGTGTCTTGTCACATGTCAACACTGGGTCTTTTTGAGCGCCTCCAGGAGAGAAGCCCAAGCAAGACGCGCCCCGAGGAGCGTCTTGCCACATGTCAGCACTCGGTCTGACTGAGCGCCTCCAGGAGAGAGGCCCAAGCAAGACGCGCCCCGAGGAGCGTCTTGCCACATGTCAACAATGGGTCTGACTGAGGGCCTCCAGGAGAGAAGCCCAAGCAACACGCGGACCGAGGAGCGTCTTGCCACATGTCAGCACTCGGTCTGACTGAGCGCCTCCAGGAGAGAGGCCCAAGCAAGACGCGCCCCGAGGAGCGTCTTGCCACATGTCACCTCTGGGTCTGACTGAGCGCCTCCAGGAGAGAGGCGCAAGCAAGAAACGCCCGAGGAGCGTCTTGACACATGTCAACACTGGGTTTGACTGAGGGCCTCCAGGAGAGAGGCCCAAGCAAGACGCGCCCCGAGGAGCGTCTTGCCACATGTCAACAATGGGTCTGACTGAGGGCCTCCAGGAGAGAAGCCCAAGCAACACGCGGCCCGAGGAGCGTCTTGCCACATGTCAGCACTCGGTCTGACTGAGCGCCTCCAGGAGAGAGGCCCAAGCAAGACGCGCCCCGAGGAGAGTCTTACCACATGTCAACAATGGGTCTGACTGAGGGCCTCCAGGAGAGAAGCCCAAGCAAGACGTGCCCCGAGGAGCGTCTTGACACATGTCAACACTGGGTCTGACAGAGGGCCTCCAGGAGAGAGGCCCAAGCAAGACGCGCCCCGAGGAGTGTCTTGCCACATGTCACCACTTGGTCTGACTGAGTGCCTCCAGGAGAGAGGCCCAAGCAAGAAGCGCCCCGAGGAGCGTCTTGTATTATGTCAGCACTCGGTCTGACTGAGCGCCTCCAGGAGAGAGGCCCAAGCAAGACGCGCCCCAAGGAGCGTCTTGCCACATGTCAACAATGGGTCTGACTGAGGGCCTCCAGGAGAGAGGCCCAAGCAAGATGCGCCCGGAGGAGCGTCTTGCCACATGTCAACACTGGGTCTGACAGAGGGCCTCCAGGAGAGAGGCCCAAGCAAGACGCGCCCCATGGAGCGTCTTGTCACATGTCAACACTGGGTCTTTTTGAGCGCCTCCAGGAGAGAAGCCCAAGCAAGACGCGCCCCGAGGAGCGTCTTGCCACATGTCAGCACTCGGTCTGACTGAGCGCCTCCAGGAGAGAGGCCCAAGGAAGACGCGCCCCGAGGAGCGTCTTGCCACATGTCAACAATGGGTCTGACTGAGGGCCTCCAGGAGAGAAGCCCAAGCAACACGCGGACCGAGGAGCGTCTTGCCACATGTCAGCACTCGGTCTGACTGAGCGCCTCCAGGAGAGAGGCCCAAGCAAGACGCGCCCCGAGGAGCGTCTTGCCACATGTCAACAATGGGTCTGACTAAGGGCCTCCAGGAGAGAAGCCCAAGCAAGACGCGCCCCGAGGAGCGTCTTGACACATGTCAACACTGGGTCTGACAGAGGGCCTCCAGGAGAGAGGCCCAAGCAAGACGCGCCCCGAGGAGTGTCTTGCCACATGTCACCACTTGGTCTGACTGAGCGCCTCCAGGAGAGAGGCCCAAGAAACACGCGCCCCGAGGAGCGTCAGGCCACATGTCACTACTCAGTCTGACTGAGCGCCTCCAGGAGAGAGGCCCAAGCAAGACGCGCCCCGAGGAGCGTCTTGCCACATGTCAACAATGGGTCTTACTGAGGGCCTCCAGGAGAGAAGCCCAAGCAAGACGCGCCCCGAGGAGCTTCTTGCCACATGTCAGCACTCGATCTGACTGAGCGCCTCCAGGAGAGAGGCCAAAGCAAGACGCGCCCTGAGGAGCGTCTTGACACATGTCAACACTGGGTCTGACAGAGGGCCTCCATGAGAGAGGCCCAAGCAAGACGCGCCCCGAGGAGTGTCTTGCCACATGTCACCACTTGGTCTGACTGAGCGCCTCCAGGAGAGAGGCCCAAGCAACACGCGCCCCGAAGAGCGTCAGGCCACATGTCAACACTGGGTCTGATTGAGGGCCTTCTGGAGAGAGGCCCAAGCAAGACGCGCCCCGAGGAGCGTCTTGCCACATGTCACTACTCGGTCTGACTGAGCGCCTCCAGGAGAGAGGCCCAAGCAAGACGCGCCCTGAGGAGCGTCTTGTCACATGTCAACACTGGGTCTTTCTGAGCGCCTCCAGGAGAGAAGCCCAAGCAAGACGCGCCCCGAGGAGCGTCTTTCCTCATGTCAGCACTCGGTCTGACTGAGCGCCTCCAGGAGAGAGGCCAAAGCAAGACGCGCCCCGAGGAGCGTCTTGCCACATGTCAACAATGGGTATGACTGAGGGCCTCCAGGAGAGAATTCCAAGCAATACACGCCCCGAGGAGCGTCTTGACACATGTCAACACTGGGTCTGACAGAGGGCCTCCAGGAGAGAGGCCCAAGCAAGACGCGCCCCGAGGATTGTCTTGCCACATGTCACCACTTGGTCTGACTGAGCGCCTCCAGCAGAGAGGCCCAAGCAACACGCGCCCCGAGGAGCGTCAGGCCACATGTCACTACTCAGTCTGACTGAGCGCCTCCAGGAGAGAGGCCCAAGCAACACGCGCCCCGAGGAGCGTCAGGCCACATGTCACTACTCAGTCTGACTGAGCGCCTCCAGGAGAGAGGCCCAAGCAAGACGCGCCCCGAGGAGCGTCTTGCCACATGTCACTACTCGGTCTGACTGAGCGCCTCCAGGAGAGAGGCCCAAGCAAGACGTGCCCCGAGGAGCGTCTTGCCACATGTCAACAATGGGTCTGACTGAGGGCCTCCAGGAGAGAAGCCCAAGCAAGACGCACACCGAGGAGCGTCTTGCCACATGTCAACACTCGGTCTGACTGAGGGCCTCCAGGAGAGGAGCCCAAGCAAGATGCGCCCCCAGGAGCGTCTTGCCACATGTCAGCACTCGGTCTGACTGAGCGCCTCCAGGAGAGAGGCCCAAGCAAGACGCGCCCCGAGAAGCGTCTTGCCACATGTCAACACTGGGTCTGACTAAGCCCCTTCAGGAGAGAGGCCCAAGCAAGACGCGCCCCGAGGAGCGTCTTGCCACATGTGAACACTGGGTCTGACTGAGCGCCTCCAGGAGAGAGGCCCAAGCAAGACGCGCCCGGAGGAGCGTCTTGCAACATGTCAGCACTCGGTCTGACTGAGTGCCTCCAGGAGAGAGGCCCAGGCAAGACGCACCCCGAGGAGGGTCTTGACACATGTCTCCTCTGGGTCTGACTGAGCGCCTCCAGGAGAGAGGCCCAAGCAAGACGTGCCCCGACGAGCATCTTGCCACATGTCAACACTGGGTCTGACTGAGTGCCTCCATGAGAGAAGCCCCAGCAAGACGCGCCCCGAGGAGCGTCTTGCCACATGTCAACACTGGTTCTGACAGAGGACCTCCAGGAGAGAGGCCCAAGCAAGACGCGCCCCGAGGAGCGTCTTGCCACATGTCACCTCTGGTTCTGACTGAGCGCCTCCAGGAGAGAGGCCCAAGCAAGACGTGCCCTGAGGAGCGTCTTGTCACATGTCAACACTGGGTCTTTTTGAGCGCCTCCAGGATAGAAGCCCAAGCAAGACGCGCCCCGAGGAGCGTCTTGCCACATGTCAGCACTCGGTCTGACTGAGCGCCTCCAGGAGAGAGGCCCAAGCAAGACGCGCCCCGAGGAGCGTCTTGCCACATGTCAACAATGGGTCTGACTGAGGGCCTCCAGGAGAGAAGCCCAAGAAACATGCGGCCCGAGGAGCGTCTTGCCACATGTCAGCACTCGGTCTGACTGAGCGCCTCCAGGAGAGAGGCCCAAGCAAGACGCGCCCCGAGGAGCGTCTTGCCACATGTCTACAATGGGTCTGACTGAGGGCCTCCAGGAGAGAAGCCCAAGCAAGACGTGCCCCGAGGAGCGTCTTGACACATGTCAACACTGGGTCTGACAGAGGGCCTCCAGGAGAGAGGCCCAAGCAAGACGCGCCCCGAGGAGTGTCTTGCCACATGTCACCACTTGGTCTGACTGAGTGCCTCCAGGAGAGAGGCCCAAGCAAGACGCGCCCCGCGGAGCGTCTTGTCTTATGTCAGCACTCAGTCTGACTGAGCGCCTCCAGGAGAGAGGCCCAAGCAAGACGCGCCCCGAGGAGCGTCTTGCCACATGTCAACAATGGGTCTGACTGAGGGCCTCCAGGAGAGAGGCCCAAGCAAGATGCGCCCGGAGGAGCGTCTTGCCACATGTCAACACTGGGTCTGACAGAGGGCCTCCAGGAGAGAGGCCCAAGCAAGACGCGCCCCAAGGAGCGTCTTGTCACATGTCAACACTGGGTCTTTTTGAGCGCCTCCAGGAGAGAAGCCCAAGCAAGACGCGCCCCGAGGAGCGTCTTGCCACATGTCAGCACTCGGTCTGACTGAGCGCCTCCAGGAGAGAGGCCCAAGCAAGACGCGCCCCGAGGAGCGTCTTACCACATGTCAACAATGGGTCTGACTGAGGGCCTCCAGGAGAGAAGCCCAAGCAACACGCGGACCGAGGAGCGTCTTGCCACATGCCAGCACTCGGTCTGACTGAGCGCCTCCAGGAGAGAGGCCGAAGCAAGACGCGCCCCGAGGAGCGTCTTGCCACATGTCAACAATGGGTCTGACTAATGGCCTCCAGGAGAGAAGCCCAAGGAAGACGCGCCCCGAGGAGAGTCTTGACACATGTCAACAATGGGTCTGACAGAGGGCCTCCAGGAGAGAGGCCCAAGCAAGACGCGCCCCGAGGAGTGTCTTGCCACATGTCACCACTTGGTCTGACTGAGCGCCTCCAGGAGAGAGGCCCAAGCAACACGCGCACCGAGGAGCGTCAGGCCACATGTCACTACTCAGTCTGACTGAGCGCCTCCAGGAGAGAGGCCCAAGCAAGACGCGCCCCAAGGAGCGTCTTGCCACATGTGAACAATGGGTCTTACTGAGGGCCTCCAGGAGAGAAGCCCAAGCAAGACGCGCCCCGAGGAGCTTCTTGCCACATGTCAGCACTCGGTCTGACTGAGCGCCTCCAGGAGAGAGGCCCAAGCAACACGCGCCCCGAGGAGCGTCAGGCCACATGTCACTACTCAGTCTGACTGAGCGCCTCCAGGAGAGAGGCCCAAGTAAGACGCGCCCCGAGGAGCGTCTTGCCACGTGTGAACACTGGGTCTGATTGAGGGCCTTCTGGAGAGAGGCCCAAGCAAGACGCGCCCCGAGGAGCGTCTTGCCACATGTCACTACTCGGCCTGACTGAGCGCCTCCAGGAGAGAGGCCCAAGCAAGACGTGCCCCGAGGAGCGTCTTGCCACATGTCAACAATGGGCCTGACTGAGGGCCTCCAGGAAAGAAGCCCAAGCAAGACGCGCCCCGAGGAGCGTCTTGCCACATGTCAACACTGGGTGTGACTGAGGGCCTCCAGGAGAGAGGCCCAAATAAGACGCGCCCCGAGGAGCGTCTTGCCACATGTCAACACTGGGTCTGACTGAGTGCCTCCGGGAGAGAAGCCCAAGCAAGATGCGCCCCGAGGAGCGTCTTGCCACATGTCAGCACTCGGTCTGACTGAGCGCCTCCAGGAGAGAGGCCCAAGCAAGACGCGCCCCGAGGAGAGTCTTGCCACATGTCAACACTGGGTCTGACTGAGCATCTCCAGGAGAGAGGCCCAAGCAAGACGCGCCCCGAGGAGCGTCTTGCCACATGTGAACACTGGGTCTGACTGAGCGCCTCCAGGAGAGAGGCCCAAGCAAGACGAGCCCGGAGGAGCGTCTTGCAACATGTCAGCACTCGGTCTGACTGAGCGCCTCCAGGAGAGAGGCCCAAGCAAGACGCGCCCCGAGGAGGGTCTTGACACATGTCTCCTCTGGGTCTGACTGAGCGCCTCCAGGAGAGAGGCTGAAGCAAGACGTGCCCCGACGAGCATCTTGCCACATGTCAACACTGGGTCTGACTGAGTGCCTCCATGAGAGAAGCCCCAGCAAGACGCGCCCCGAGGAGCGTCTTGCCACATGTCACCTCTGGTTCTGACTGAGCGCCTCCAGGAGAGAGGCCCAAGCAAGACGCGCCCCGAGGAGCGTCTTGTCACATGTCAACACTGGGTCTTTTTGAGCGCCTCCAGGAGAGAAGCCCAAGCAAGACGCGCCCCGAGGAGCGTCTTGCCACATGTCAGCACTCGGTCTGACTGAGCGCCTCCAGGAGAGAGGCACAAGCAAGACGCGCCCCGAGGAGCGTCTTGCCACATGTCAACAATGGGTCTGACTGAGGGCCTCCAGGAGAGAAGCCCAAGCAACACGCGGCCCGAGGAGCGTCTTGCCACATGTCAGCACTCGGTCTGACTGAGCGCCTCCAGGAGAGAGGCCCAAGCAAGACGCGCCCCGAGGAGCGTCTTGCCACATGTCAACAATGAGTCTGACTGAGGGCCTCCAGGAGAGAAGCCCAAGCAAGACGTGCCCCGAGGAGCGTCTTGACACATGTCAACACTGGGTCTGACAGAGGGCCTCCAGGAGAGAGGCCCAAGCAAGACGCGCCCCGAGGAGTGTCTTGCCACATGTCACCACTTGGTCTGACTGAGTGCCTCCAGGAGAGAGGCCCAAGCAAGACGCGCCCCGAGGAGCGTCTTGCCTTATGTCAGCACTCGGTCTGACTGAGCGCCTCCAGGAGAGAGGCCCAAGCAAGACGCGCCCCGAGGAGCGTCTTGCCACATGTCAACAATGGGTCTGACTGAGGTCCTCCAGGAGAGAGGCCCAAGCAAGATGCACCCGGAGGAGTGTCTTGCCACATGTCAACACTGGGTCTGACAGAGGGCCTCCAGGAGAGAGGCCCAAGCAAGACGCGCCCCGAGGAGCGTCTTGCCACAGGTCAACAATGGGTCTGACTGAGGGCCTCCAGGAGAGAAGCCCAAGCAACACGCGGCCCGAGGAGCGTCTTGCCATATGTCAGCACTTGGTCTGACAGAGCGCCTCCAGGAGAGAGGCCCAAGCAAGACGCGCCCCGAGGAGCGTCTTGCCACATGTCAACAATGGGTCTGACTAAGGGCCTCCAGGAGAGAAGCCCAAGCAAGACGCGCCCCGAGGAGCGTCTTGACACATGTCAACACTGGGTCTGACAGAGGGCCTCCAGGAGAGAGGCCCAAGCAAGACGCGCCCCGAGGAGTGTCTTGCCACATGTCACCACTTGGTCTGACTGAGCGCCTCCAGGAGAGAGGCCCAAGCAACACGCGCCCCGAGGAGCGTCAGGCCACATGTCACTACTCAGTCTGACTGAGCGCCTCCAGGAGAGAGGCCCAAGCAAGACGCGCCCCAAGGAGCGTCTTGCCACATGTGAACAATGGGTCTTACTGAGGGCCTCCAGGAGAGAAGCCCAAGCAAGACGCGCCCCGAGGAGCTTCTTGCCACATGTCAGCACTCGGTCTGACTGAGCGCCTCCAGGAGAGAGGCCCAAGCAACACGCGCCCCGAGGAGCGTCAGGCCACATGTCACTACTCAGTCTGACTGAGCGCCTCCAGGAGAGGGGCCCAAGTAAGACGCGCCCCGAGGAGCGTCTTGCCACGTGTCAACACTGGGTCTGATTGAGGGCCTTCTGGAGAGAGGCCCAAGCAAGACGCGCCCCGAGGAGCGTCTTGCCACATGTCACTACTCGGTCTGACTGAGCGCCTCCAGGAGAGAGGCCCAAGCAAGACGTGCCCCGAGGAGCGTCTTGCCACATGTCAACAATGGGCCTGACTGAGGGCCTCCAGGAAAGAAGCCCAAGCAAGACGCGCCCCGAGGAGCGTCTTGCCACATGTCAACACTGGGTGTGACTGAGGGCCTCCAGGAGAGAGGCCCAAATAAGACGCGCCCCGAGGAGCGTCTTGCCACATGTCAACACTGGGTCTGACTGAGGGCCTCCGGGAGAGAAGCCCAAGCAAGATGCGCCCCGAGGAGCGTCTTGCCACATGTCAGCACTCGGTCTGACTGAGCGCCTCCAGGAGAGAGGCCCAAGCAAGACGCGCCCCGAGGAGAGTCTTGCCACATGTCAACACTGGGTCTGACTGAGCATCTCCAGGAGAGAGGCCCAAGCAAGACGCGCCCCGAGGAGCGTCTTGCCACATGTGAACACTGGGTCTGACTGAGCGCCTCCAGGAGAGAGGCCCAAGCAAGACGAGCCCGGAGGAGCGTCTTGCAACATTTCAGCACTCGGTCTGACTGAGCGCCTCCAGGAGAGAGGCCCAAGCAAGACGCGCCCCGAGGAGGGTCTTGACACATGTCTCCTCTGGGTCTGACTGAGCGCCTCCAGGAGAGAGGCCGAAGCAAGACGTGCCCCGACGAGCATCTTGCCACATGTCAACACTGGGTCTGACTGAGTGCCTCCATGAGAGAAGCCCCAGCAAGACGCGCCCCGAGGAGCGTCTTGCCACATGTCACCTCTGGTTCTGACTGAGCGCCTCCAGGAGAGAGGCCCAAGCAAGACGCGCCCCGAGGAGCGTCTTGTCACATGTCAACACTGGGTCTTTTTGAGCGCCTCCAGGAGAGAAGCCCAAGCAAGACGCGCCCCGAGGAGCGTCTTGCCACATGTCAGCACTCGGTCTGACTGAGCACCTCCAGGAGAGAGGCACAAGCAAGACGCGCCCCGAGGAGCGTCTTGCCACATGTCAACAATGGGTCTGACTGAGGGCCTCCAGGAGAGAAGCCCAAGCAACACGCGGCCCGAGGAGCGTCTTGCCACATGTCAGCACTCGGTCTGACTGAGCGCCTCCAGGAGAGAGGCCCAAGCAAGACGCGCCCCGAGGAGCGTCTTGCCACATGTCAACAATGAGTCTGACTGAGGGCCTCCAGGAGAGAAGCCCAAGCAAGACGTGCCCCGAGGAGCGTCTTGACACATGTCAACACTGGGTCTGACAGAGGGCCTCCAGGAGAGAGGCCCAAGCAAGACGCGCCCCGAGGAGTGTCTTGCCACATGTCACCACTTGGTCTGACTGAGTGCCTCCAGGAGAGAGGCCCAAGCAAGACGCGCCCCGAGGAGCGTCTTGCCTTATGTCAGCAATCGGTCTGACTGAGCGCCTCCAGGAGAGAGGCCCAAGCAAGACGCGCCCCGAGGAGCGTCTTGCCACATGTCAACAATGGGTCTGACTGAGGGCCTCCAGGAGAGAGGCCCAAGCAAGATGCGCCCGGAGGAGCGTCTTGCCACATGTCAACACTGGGTCTGACAGAGGGCCTCCAGGAGAGAGGCCCAAGCAAGACGCGCCCCGAGGAGCGTTTTGCCACATGTCAACAATGGGTCTGACTGAGGGCCTCCAGGAGAGAAGCCCAAGCAACACGCGGCCCGAGGAGCGTCTTGCCATATGTCAGCACTTGGTCTGACAGAGCGCCTCCAGGAGAGAGGCCCAAGCAAGACGCGCCCCGAGGAGCGTCTTGCCACATGTCAACAATGGGTCTGACTAAGGGCCTCCAGGAGAGAAGCCCAAGCAAGACGCGCCCCGAGGAGCGTCTTGACACATGTCAACACTGGGTCTGACAGAGGGCCTCCAGGAGAGAGGCCCAAGCAAGACGCGCCCCGAGGAGTGTCTTGCCACATGTCACCACTTGGTCTGACTGAGCGCCTCCAGGAGAGAGGCCCAAGCAACACGCGCCCCGAGGAGCGTCAGGCCACATGTCACTACTCAGTCTGACTGAGCGCCTCCAGGAGAGAGGCCCAAGCAAGACGCGCCCCGAGGAGCGTCTTGCCACATGTCAACAATGGGTCTTACTGAGGGCCTCCAGGAGAGAAGCCCAAGCAAGACGCGCCCCGAGGAGCTTCTTGCCACATGTCAGCACTCGGTCTGACTGAGCGCCTCCAGGAGAGAGGCCAAAGCAAGACGCGCCCTGAGGAGCGTCTTGACACATGTCAACACTGGGTCTTACAGAGGGCCTCCATGAGAGAGGCCCAAGCAAGATGCGCCCCGAGGAGTGTCTTGCCACATGTCAACACTGGGTCTGACAGAGGGCCTCCAGGAGAGAGGCCCAAGCAAGACGCGCCCCGAGGATTGTCTTGCAACATGTCACCACTTGGTCTGACTGAGCGCCTCCAGGAGAGAGGCCCAAGCAACACGCGCCCCGAGGAGCGTCAGGCCACATGTCACTACTCAGTCTGACTGAGCGCCTCCAGGAGAGAAGCCCAAGCAAGACGCGCCCCGAGGAGCTTCTTGCCACATGTCAGCACTCGGTCTGACTGAGCGCCTCCAGGAGAGAGGCCAAAGCAAGACGCCCCCCGAGGAGCGTCTTGACACATGTCAACCCTGGGTCTGACAGAGGGCCTCCATGAGAGAGGCCCAAGCAAGACGCGCCCCGAGGAGTGTCTTGCCAAATGTCAACACTGGGTCTGACTGAGCGCCTCAGGGAGAGAGGTCCAAGCAAGACGCGCCCCGAGGAGCGTCTTGCCACATGTCAACACTGGGTCTGACTGAGTGCCTCCATGAGAGAAGCCCCAGCAAGACGCGCCCCGAGGAGCGTCTTGCCACATGTCACTACTCGGTCTGTTTGAGCGCCTCCAGGAGAGAGGCCCAAGCAAGACGTGCCCCGAGGAGAGTCTTGCCATATGTCAACAATGGGTCTGACTGAGGGCCTCCAGGAGAGAAGCCCAAGCAACACGCGGCCCGAGGAGCGTCTTGCCACGTGTCAGCACTCGGTCTGACTGAGCGCCTCCAGGAGAGAGGCCCAAGCAAGACGCGCCCCGAGGAGCGTCTTGCCACATGTCTACAATGGGTCTGACTGAGGGCCTCCAGGAGAGAAGCCCAAGCAAGACGTGCCCCGAGGAGCGTCTTGACACATGTCAACACTGGGTCTGACAGAGGGCCTCCAGGAGAGAGGCCCAAGCAAGACGCGCCCCGAGGAGTGTCTTGCCACATGTCACCACTTGGTCTGACTGAGTGCCTCCAGGAGAGAGGCCCAAGCAAGATGCGCCCCGAGGAGCGTCTTGTCTTATGTCAGCACTCGGTCTGACTGAGCGCCTCCAGGAGAGAGGCCCAAGCAAGACGCGCCCCGAGGAGCGTCTTGCCACATGTCAACAATGGGTCTGACTGAGGGCCTCCAGGAGAGAGGCCCAAGCAAGATGCGCCCGGAGGAGCGTCTTGCCACATGTCAACACTGGGTCTGACAGAGGGCCTCCAGGAGAGAGGCCCAAGCAAGACGCGCCCCAAGGAGCGTCTTGTCACATGTCAACACTGGGTCTTTTTGAGCGCCTCCAGGAGAGAAGCCCAAGCAAGACGCGCCCCGAGGAGCGTCTTGCCACATGTCAGCACTCGGTCTGACTGAGCGCCTCCAGGAGAGAGGCCCAAGCAAGACGCGCCCCGAGGAGCGTCTTGCCACATGTCAACAATGGGTCTGACTGAGGGCCTCCAGGAGAGAAGCCCAAGCAACACGCGGACCGAGGAGCGTCTTGCCACATGTCAGCACTCGGTCTGACTGAGCGCCTCCAGGAGAGAGGCCGAAGCAAGACGCGCCCCGAGGAGCGTCTTGCCACATGTCAACAATGGGTCTGACTAAGGGCCTCCAGGAGAGAAGCCCAAGCAAGACGCGCCCCGAGGAGAGTCTTGACACATGTCAACAATGGGTCTGACAGAGGGCCTCCAGGAGAGAGGCCCAAGCAAGACGCGCCCCGAGGAGTGTCTTGCCACATGTCACCACTTGGTCTGACTGAGCGCCTCCAGGAGAGAGGCCCAAGCAACACGCGCCCCGAGGAGCGTCAGGCCACTTGTCACTACTCAGTCTGACTGAGCGCCTCCAGGAGAGAGGCCCAAGCAAGACGCGCCCCAAGGAGCGTCTTGCCACATATGAACAATGGGTCTTACTGAGGGCCTCCAGGAGAGAAGCCCAAGCAAGACGCGCCCCGAGGAGCTTCTTGCCACATGTCAGCACTCGGTCTGACTGAGCGCCTCCAGGAGAGAGGCCCAAGCAACACGCGCCCCGAGGAGCGTCAGGCCACATGTCACTACTCAGTCTGACTGAGCGCCTCCAGGAGAGAGGCCCAAGTAAGACGCGCCCCGAGGAGCGTCTTGCCACGTGTCAACACTGGGTCTGATTGAGGGCCTTCTGGAGAGAGGCCCAAGCAAGACGCGCCCCGAGGAGCGTCTTGCCACATGTCACTACTCGGTCTGACTGAGCGCCTCCAGGAGAGAGGCCCAAGCAAGACGTGCCCCGAGTAGCGTCTTGCCACATGTCAACAATGGGCCTGACTGAGGGCCTCCAGGAGAGAAGCCCAAGCAAGACGCGCCCCGAGGAGCGTCTTGCCACATGTCAACACTGGGTGTGACTGAGGGCCTCCAGGAGAGAGGCCCAAAGAAGACGCGCCCCGAGGAGCGTCTGGCCACATGTCAACACTGGGTCTGACTGAGGGCCTCCGGGAGAGAAGCCCAAGCAAGATGCGCCCCGAGGAGCGTCTTGCCAAATGTCAGCACTCGGTCTGACTGAGCGCCTCCAGGAGAGAGGCCCAAGCAAGACGCACCCCGAGGAGCGTCTTGCCACATGTCAACACTGGGTCTGACTGAGCGCCTCCAGGAGAGAGGCCCAAGCAAGACGCGCCCCGAGGTGCGTCTTGCCACATGTGAACACTGGGTCTGACTGAGCGCCTCCAGGAGAGAGGCCCAAGCAAGACGAGCCCGGAGGAGCGTCTTGCAACATGTCAGCACTCGGTCTGACTGAGCGCCTCCAGGAGAGAGGCCCAAGCAAGACGCGCCCCGAGGAGGGTCTTGACACATGTCTCCTCTGGGTCTGACTGAGCGCCTCCAGGAGAGAGGCCGAAGCAAGACGTGCCCCGACGAGCATCTTGCCACATGTCAACACTAGGTCTGAATGAGTGCCTCCATGAGAGAAGCCACAGCAAGACGCGCCCCGAGGAGCGTCTTGCCACATGTCACCTCTGGTTCTGACTGAGCGCCTCCAGGAGAGAGGCCCAAGCAAGACGAGCCCCGAGGAGCGTCTTGTCACATGTCAACACTGGGTCTTTTTGAGCGCCTCCAGGAGAGAAGCCCAAGCAAGACGCGCCCCGAGGAGCGTCTTGCCACATGTCAGCACTCGGTCTGACTGAGCGCCTCCAGGAGAGAGGCCCAAGCAAGACGCGCCCAGAGGAGCGTCTTGCCACATGTCAACAATGGGTCTGACTGAGGGCCTCCAGGAGAGAAGCCCAAGCAACACGCGGCCCGAGGAGCGTCTTGCCACATGTCAGCACTCGGTCTGACTGAGCGCCTCCAGGAGAGAGGCCCAAGCAAGACGCGCCCCGAGGAGCGTCTTGCCACATGTCAACAATGAGTCTGACTGAGGGCCTCCAGGAGAGAAGCCCAAACAAGACGTGGCCCGAGGAGCGTCTTGACACATGTCAACACTGGGTCTGACAGAGGGCCTCCAGGAGAGAGGCCCAAGCAAGACGCGCCCCGAGGAGTGTCTTGCCACATGTCACCACTTGGTCTGACTGAGTGCCTCCAGGAGAGAGGCCCAAGCAAGACGCGCCCCGAGGAGCGTCTTGCCTTATGTCAGCACTCGGTCTGACTGAGCGCCTCCAGGAGAGAGGCCCAAGCAAGACGCGCCCCGAGGAGCGTCTTGCCACATGTCAACAATGGGTCTGACTGAGGGCCTCCAGGAGAGAGGCCCAAGCAAGATGCGCCCGGAGGAGCGTCTTGCCACATGTCAACACTGGGTCTGACAGAGGGCCTCCAGGAGAGAGGCCCAAGCAAGACGTGCCCCAAGGAGCGTCTTGTCACATGTCAACACTGGGTCTTTTTGAGCGCCTCCAGGAGAGAAGCCCAAGCAAGACGCGCCCCGAGGAGCGTCTTGCCACATGTCAGCACTCGGTCTGACTGAGCGCCTCCAGGAGAGAGGCCCAAGCAAGACGCGCCCCGAGGAGCGTCTTGCCACATGTCAACAATGGGTCTGACTGAGGGCCTCCAGGAGAGAAGCCCAAGCAACACGCGGCCCGAGGAGCGTCTTGCCATATGTCAGCACTTGGTCTGACAGAGCGCCTCCAGGAGAGAGGCCCAAGCAAGACGCGCCCCGAGGAGCGTCTTGCCACATGTCAACAATGGGTCTGACTAAGGGCCTCCAGGAGAGAAGCCCAAGCAAGACGCGCCCCGAGGAGCGTCTTGACACATGTCAACACTGGGTCTGACAGAGGGCCTCCAGGAGAGAGGCCCAAGCAAGACGCGCCCCGAGGAGTGTCTTGCCACATGTCACCACTTGGTCTGACTGAGCGCCTCCAGGAGAGAGGCCCAAGCAACACGCGCCCCGAGGAGCGTCAGGCCACATGTCACTACTCAGTCTGACTGAGCGCCTCCAGGAGAGAGGCCCAAGCAACACGCGCCCCGAGGAGCGTCAGGCCACATGTCACTACTCAGTCTGACTGAGCGCCTCCAGGAGAGAGGCCCAAGCAAGACGCGCCCCGAGGAGCGTCTTGCCACATGTCAACAATGGGTCTTACAGAGGGCCTCCATGAGAGAGGCCCAAGCAAGACGCGCCCCGAGGAGTGTCTTGCCACATGTCAACACTGGGTCTGACAGAGGGCCTCCAGGAGAGAGGCCCAAGCAAGACGCGCCCCGAGGATTGTCTTGCAACATGTCACCACTTGGTCTGACTGAGCGCCTCCAGGAGAGAGGCCCAAGCAACACGCGCCCCGAGGAGCGTCAGGCCACATGTCACTACTCAGTCTGACTGAGCGCCTCCAGGAGAGAAGCCCAAGCAAGACGCGCCCCGAGGAGCTTCTTGCCACATGTCAGCACTCGGTCTGACTGAGCGCCTCCAGGAGAGAGGCCAAAGCAAGACGCCCCCCGAGGAGCGTCTTGACACATGTCAACCCTGGGTCTGACAGAGGGCCTCCTTGAGAGAGGCCCAAGCAAGACGCGCCCCGAGGAGTGTCTTGCCAAATGTCAACACTGGTTCTGACTGAGCGCCTCAGGGAGAGAGGTCCAAGCAAGACGCGCCCCGAGGAGCGTCTTGCCACATGTCAACACTGGGTCTGACTGAGTGCCTCCATGAGAGAAGCCCCAGCAAGACGCGCCCCGAGGAGCGTCTTGCCACATGTCACTACTCGGTCTGTTTGAGCGCCTCCAGGAGAGAGGCCCAAGCAAGACGTGCCCTGAGGAGCGTCTTGCCACATGTCAACACTGGGTCTGACTGAGCGCCTCCAGGAGAGAGGCCCAAGCAAGACACGCCCCGAGGAGCGTCTTGACCCATGTCAACACTGGGTCTGACTGAGGGCCTCCATGAGAGAAGCCGAAGCAAGACGCGCCCCGAGGAGAGTCTTGCCACATGTCAACACTCGGTCTGACAGAGGGCATCCAGGAGAGAGGCCCAAGCAATACGCGCCCCGAGGAGCGTCTTGCCACATGTCACCACTGGGTCTGACTGAGCGCCTCCAGGAGAGAGGCCCATCCAAGACGCGCCCTGAGGAGCATCTTGCCACATGCCAACACTGGGTCTGACAGAGGGCCTCCAGGAGAGAGGCCCAAGCAAGACGCGCCCCGAGGAGTGTCTTGCCACATGTCACCACTGGGTCTGACTGAGCGCCTCCAGGAGAGAGGCCCAAGCAAAAAGTGCCCCGACGAGCATCTTGCCACATGTCAACACTGGGTCTGACTGAGTGCCTCCATGAGAGAAGCCCCAGCAAGACGCGCCCCGAGGAGCGTCATGCCACATGTCAACACTGGGTCTGACTGAGCACCTCCAGGAGAGAGGCCCAAGCAAGACGCGCCCCGAGGAGCGTCTTGCCACATGTCAACACTGGGTCTGACTGAGCGCCTCCAGGAGAGAGGCCCGAGGAGCGTCTTGCCACATGTCACCTCTGGGTCTTACTGAGCGCCTCCAGGAGAGAGGTGCAAGCAAGAAACGCCCGAGGAGCATCTTGACACATGTCAACACTGGGTTTGACTGAGGGCCTCCAGGAGAGAAGCCCAAGCAAGACGGGCCCCGAGGAGCGTCTTGCCACATGTCAACACTGGGTCTAATTGAGCGCCTCCAGGAGAGAAGCCCAAGCAAGATGCGCCCCGAGGAGCGTCTTGCCACATGTCAGCACTCGGTCTGACTGAGCGCCTCCAGGAGAGAGTTCCAAGCAACACGCGCCCCGAGGAGCGTCTTGCCACATGTCAACACTGGGTCTGACTGAGTGCCTCCATGAGAGAAGCCCCAGCAAGACGCGCCCCGAGGAGCGTCTTGCCACATGTCACTACTCGGTCTGACTGAGCGCCTCCAGGAGAGAGGCCCAAGCAAGACGTGCCCCGAGGAGCGTCTTGCCACATGTCAACACTGGGTCTGACTGAGGGCCTCCAGGAGAGAAGCCCAAGCAAGAAGCGCCCCGAGGAGCGTCTTGCCACATGTCAACACTGGGTCTGACTGAGCGCCTCCAGGAGAGAGGCCCAAGCAAGACACGCCCCGAGGAGCGTCTTGACACATGTCAACACTGGGTCTGACTGAGGGCCTCCATGAGAGAAGCCCAAGCAAGACGCGCCCCGAGGAGAGTCTTGCCACATGTCAACACTGGGTCTGACAGAGGGCATCCAGGAGAGAGGCCCAAGCAATACGCGCCCCGAGGAGCGTCTTGCCACATGTCAACAATGGGTCTGACTGAGGGCCTCCAGGAGAGAAGCCAAAGCAAGACGCGCCCCGAGGAGCTTCTTTCCACATGTCAACAATGGGTCTTACTGAGGGCCTCCATGAGAGAAGCCCAAGCAAGACGCGCCCCGAGGAGTGTCTTGCCACATGTCAACACTGTGTCTGACTGAGCGCCTCCAGGAGAGAGGCCCAAGCAAGACGCGCCCCGAGGAGCGTCTTGCCACGTGTCAACACTGGGTCTGACGTAGCGCCTCCAGGAGAGAGGCCCAAGCAAGATGCGCCCCGAGGAGCGTCTTGCCACGTGTCACCACTGGGTCTGACTCAGCTCCTCCAGGAAAGAGGCCCAAGCAAGACGCGCCCAGAGGCGCGTCTTGCCACGTGTCACCACTGGGTCTGATTGAGCACCTCCAGGAGAGAGGCCCCAGCAAGACGCGCCCCGAGGAGCGTCTTGCCACATGTCAGCACTCGGTCTGACTGAGCGCCTCCAGGAGAGAGGCCCAAGCAAGACGCGCCCCGAGGAGCGTCTTGCCACATGTCAACAATGGGTCTGACTGAGGGCCTCCAGGAGAGAAGCCCAAGCAACACGCGGCCCGAGGAGCGTCTTGCCACATGTCAGAACTCGGTCTGACTGAGCGCCTCCCGGAGAGAGGCCCAAGCAAGACGCGCCCCGAGGAGCGTCTTGCCACATGTCAACAATGGGTCTGACTGAGGGCCTCCAGGAGAGAAGCCCAAGCAAGACGCACCCCGAGGAGCGTCTTGAAACATGTCAACACTGGGTCTGACAGAGGCCCTCCAGGAGAGAGGCCCAAGCAAGATGCGCCCCGAGGAGTGTCTTGCCACATGTCACCACTTGGTCTGACTGAGTGCCTCCAGGAGAGAGGCCCAAGCAAGACGCGCCCCGAGGAGCGTCTTGCCTTATGTCAGCACTCGGTCTGACTGAGCGCCTCCAGGAGAGAGGCCCAAGCAAGACGAGCCCCGAGGAGCGTCTTGCCACATGTCAACAATGGGTCTGACTGAGGGCCTCCAGGAGAGAGGCCCAAGCAAGATGCGCCCGGAGGAGCGTCTTGCCACATGTCAACACTGGGTCTGACAGAGGGCCTCCAGGAGAGAGGCCCAAGCAAGACACGCCCCGAGGAGCGTCTTGTCACATGTCAACACTGGGTCTTTTGGAGCGCCTCCAGGAGAGAAGCCCAAGCAAGACGCGCCCCGAGGTGCTTCTTGCCACATGTCAGCACTCGGTCTGACTGAGCGCCTCCAGGAGAGAGGCCCAAGCAAGACGCGCCCCGAGGAGCGTCTTGCCACATGTCAACAATGGGTCTGACTGAGGGCCTCTAGGAGAGAAGCCCAAGCAACACGCGGCCCGAGGAGCGTCTTGCCACATGTCAGCACTCGGTCTGACTGAGCGCCTCCAGGAGAGAGGCCCAAGCAAGACGCGCCCCGAGGAGCGTCTTGACACATGTCAACAGTGGGTCTGACAGAGGGCCTCCAGGAGAGAGGCCCAAGCAAGACGCGCCCCGAGGAGTGTCTTGCCACATGTCACCACTTGGTCTGACTGAGCGCCTCCAGGAGAGAGGCCCAAGCAACACGCGCCCCGAGGAGTGTCAGGCCACATGTCACTACTCAGTCTGACTGAGCGCCTCCAGGAGAGAGGCCCAAGCAAGACGCGCCTCGAGGAGCGTCTTGCCACATGTCAACAATGGGTCTTACTGAGGGCCTCCAGGAGAGAAGCCCAAGCAAGACGCGCCCCGAGGAGCTTCTTGCCACTTGTCAGCACTCGGTCTGACTGAGCGCCTCCAGGAGAGACGCCAAAGCAAGACGCGCCCCGAGGAGCGTCTTGACACATGTCAACACTGGGTCTGACAGAGGAACTCCATGAGAGAGGCCCAAGCAAGACGCGCCCCGAGGAGTGTCTTGCCACATGTCAACACTGGGTCTGACAGAGGGCCTCCAGGAGAGAGGCCCAAGCAAGACGCGCCCCGAGGATTGTCTTGCCACATGTCACCACTTGGTCTGACTGAGCGCCTCCAGGAGAGAGGCCCAAGCAACACGCGCCCCGAGGAGCGTCAGGCCACATGTCACTACTCAGTCTGACTGAGCGCCTCCAGGAGAGAGGCCCAAGCAAGACGCGCCCCGAGGGGCGTCTTGCCACGTGTCAACACTGGGTCTGATTGAGGGCCTTCTGGAGAGAGGCCCAAGCAAGACGCGCCCCGAGGAGCGTCTTGCCACATGTCAACAATGGTTCTTACTGAGAGCCTCCGGGAGAGAAGCCCAAACATGACGCGCCCCGAGGAGCTTCTTGCCACATGTCAGCACTCGGTCTGACTGAGCGCCTCCAGGAGAGAGGCCAAAGCAAGACGCCCCCCGAGGAGCGTCTTGACACATGTCAACACTGGGTCTGACAGAGGGCCTCCATGAGAGAGGCCCAAGCAAGACGCGCCCCGAGGAGTGTCTTGCCAAATGTCAACACTGGGTCTGACTGAGCGCCTCAGGGAGAGAGGTCCAAGCAAGACGCGCCGCGAGGAGCGTCTTGCCACATGTC
This sequence comes from Nothobranchius furzeri, assembly GCF_043380555.1. Lineage (NCBI taxonomy): Eukaryota > Metazoa > Chordata > Actinopteri > Cyprinodontiformes > Nothobranchiidae > Nothobranchius > Nothobranchius furzeri. The sequence goes on from NW_027223043.1 coordinate 2,057,448, forward strand.
AACACTGGGTCTGACTGAGTGCCTCCATGAGAGAAGCCCCAGCAAGACGCGCCCCGAGGAGCGTCTTGCCACATGTCACTACTCGGTCTGTTTGAGCGCCTCCAGGAGTGAGGCCCAAGCAAGACGTGCCCCGAGGAGCGTCTTGCCACATGTCAACACTGGGTCCGACTGAGCGCCTCCAGGAGAGAGGCCCAAGCAAGACACGCCCCGAGGAGCGTCTTGACACATGTCAACACTGGGTCAGACTGAGAGCCTCCATGAGAGAAGCCTAAGCAAGACGCGCCCCGAGGAGAGTCTTGCCACATGTCAACACTCGGTCTGACAGAGGGCATCCAGGAGAGAGGCCCAAGCAATACGCGCCCCGAGGAGCGTCTTGCCACATGTCACCACTGGGTCTGACTGAGCGCCTCCAGGAGAGAGACCCAACCAAGACGCGCCCCGAGGAGTGTCTTGCCACATGTCACCACTGGGTCTGACTGAGCGCCTACAGGAGAGAGGCCCAAGCAAGACGCGCCCCGAGGAGCGTCTTGTCACATTTCAACACTGGGTCTTTCTGAGCGCCTCCAGGAGAGAAGCAAAAGCAAGACGCGCCCCGAGGAGCGTCTTGCCACATGTCAACAATGGGTATGACTGAGGGCCTCCAGGAGAGAAGCCCAAGCAAGACACGCCCCGAGGAGCGTCTTGACACATGTCAACACTGGGTCTGACAGAGGGCCTCCAGGAGAGAGGCCCAAGCAAGACGCGCCCCGAGGAGTGTCTTGCCACATGTCACCACTTGGTCTGACTGAGGGCCTCCAGGAGAGAGGCCCAAGCAACACGCGCCCCGAGGAGCGTCAGGCCATATGTCACTACTCAGTCTGACTGAGCGCCTCCAGGAGAGAGGCCCAAGTAAGACACGCCCCGAGGAGCGTCTTGCCACGTGTCAACACTGGGTCTGATTAAGGGCCTTCTGGAGAGAGGCCCAAGCAAGACGCGCCCCGAGGAGCGTCTTGCCACATGTCACTACTCAGTCTGACTGAGCGCCTCCAGGAGAGAGGCCCAAGCAAGACGTGCCCCGAGGAGCGTCTTGCCACATGTCAACTATGGGTCTGACTGAGGGCCTCCAGGAGAGAAGCCCAAGCAAGACGCGCCCCGAGGAGCGTCTTGCCACATGCCAACACTGGGTCTGACTGAGGGCCTCCAGGAGAGAGGCCCAAATAAGACGCGCCCCGAGGAGCGTCTTGCCACATGTCAACACTGAGTCTGACTGAGGGCCTCCAGGAGAGAAGCCCAAGCAAGATGCGCCCCGAGGAGCGTCTTGCCACATGTCAGCACTCGGTCTGACTGAGCGCCTCCAGGAGAGAGGCCCAAGCAAGACCCGCCCCGAGGAGCGTCTTGCCACATGTCAACACTGGGTATGACTGAGCGCCTCCAGGAGAGAGGCCCAAGCAAGACGCGCCCCGAGGAGCGTCTTGCCACATGTGAACACTGGGTCTGACTGAGCGCCTCCAGGAGAGAGGCCCAAGCAAGACACGCCCGGAGGAGCGTCTTGCAACATGTCAGCACTCGGTCTGACTGAGCGCCTCCAGGAGAGAGGCCCAAGCAAGACGCGCCCCGAGGAGGGTCTTGACACATGTCTCCTCTGGGTCTGACTGAGCGCCTCCAGGAGAGAGGCCCAAGCAAGACGTGCCCCGACGAGCATCTTGCCACATGTCAACACTGGGTCTGACTGAGTGCCTCCATGAGAGAAGCCCCAGCAAGATGCGCCCCGAGGAGCGTCTTGCCACATGTCAACACTGGGTCTGACTGAGCACCTCCAGGAGAGAGGCCCAAGCAAGACGCGCCCCGAGGAGCGTCTTGCCACATGTCAACACTGGGTCTGACTGAGCGCCTCCAGGAGAGAGGCCCGAGGAGCGTCTTGCCACATGTCACCTCTGGGTCTGACTGAGCGCCTCCAGGAGAGAGGCGCAAGCAAGAAACGCCCGAGGAGCGTCTTGACACATGTCAACACTGGGTTTGACTGAGCGCCTCCAGGAGAGAGGCCCAAGCAAGAAGCGCCCCGAGGAGCTTCTTGCCACATGTCAACAATGGGTCTGACTGAGGGCCTGCAGGAGAGAAGCCCAAGCAAGACGCGCCCCGAGGAGCGTCTTGCCACATGTCAACACTGGGTCTTATTGAGCGCCTCCAGGAGAGAGGCCCAAGCAAGACGCGCCCCGAGGAGCGTCTTGCCACATGTCACTACTCGGTCTGACTGAGCGCCTCCAGGAGAGAGGTCCAAGCAACACGCGCCCCGAGGAGCGTCTTGCCACATGTCAACACTGGGTCTGACTGAGTGCCTCCATGAGAGAAGCCCCAGCAAGACGCGCCCCGAGGAGCGTCTTGCCGCATGTCACTACTCGGTCTGACTGAGCGCCTCCAGGAGAGAGGCCCAAGCAAGACGTGCCCCGAGGAGCGTCTTGCCACATGTCAACAATGGGTCTGACTGAGGGCCTCCAGGAGAGAAGCCCAAGCAAGAAGCGCCCCGAGGAGCGTCTTGCCACATGTCAACACTGGGTCTGACTGAGCGCCTCCAGGAGAGAGGCCCAAGCAAGACACGCCCCGAGGAGCGTCTTGACACATGTCAACACTGGGTCTGACTGAGGGCCTCCAGGAGAGAGGCCCCAGCAAGACGCGCCCCGAGGAGCGTCTTGCCTTATGTCAGCACTCGGTCTGACTGAGCGCCTCCAGGAGAGAGACCCAAGCAAGACGCGCCCCGAGGAGCGTCATGCCACATGTCACTACTCGGTCTAACTGAGCGCCTCCAGGAGAGAGGTCCAAGCAAGACGCGCCCCGAGGAGCGTCTTGCCAAATTTCACTACTCGGTCTGACTGAGCGCCTCCAGGAGGGAGGTCCAAGCAAGACGCGCCCCAAGGAGCGTCTTGCCACATGTCACTACTCGGTCTGACTGAGCGCCTCCAGAAGAGAGGCCCAAGCAAGACGTGCCCCGAGGAGTGTCTTAACACATGTCAACAATGGGTCTGACTGAGGGCCTCCAGGAGAGAAGCCCAAGCAAGACGCGCCCCGAGAAGTGTCTTGCCACATGTCACCACTTGGTCTGACTGAGCGTCTCCAGGAGAGAGGCCCAAGCAACACGCGCCCCGAGGAGCGTCAGGCCACATGTCACTACTCGGTCTGACTGAGCGCCTCCAGGAGAGAGGCCCAAGCAACACGCGGCCCGAGGAGCGTCTTGCCACATGTCAGCACTCGGTCTGACTGAGCGCCTCCAGGAGAGAGGCCAAAGCAAGACGCGCCCCGAGGAGCGTCTTGACACATGTCAACACTGGGTCTGACAGAGGGCCTCCATTAGAGAGGCCCAAGCAAGACGCGCCCCGAGGAGTGTCTTGCCACATGTCAACACTGGGTCTGACAGAGGGCCTCCAGGAGAGAGGCCCAAGCAAGACGCGCCCCGAGAAGTGTCTTGCCACATGTCACCACTTGGTCTGACTGAGCGTCTCCAGGAGAGAGGCCCAAGCAACACGCGCCCCGAGGAGCGTCAGGCCACATGTCACTACTCAGTCTGACTGAGCGCCTCCAGGAGAGAGGCCCAAGCAAGACGCGCCCCAAGGAGCGTCTTGCCACGTGTCAACACTGGGTCTGATTGAGGGCCTTCTGGAGAGAGGCCCAAGCAAGACGCGCCCCAAGGAGCGTCTTGCCACATGTCAACAATGGTTCTTACTGAGGGCCTCCAGGAGAGAAGCCCAAGCAAGACGCGCCCCGAGGAGCTTCTTGCCACATGTCAGCACTCGGTCTGACTGAGAGCCTCCAGGAGAGACGCCAAAGCAAGAAGCCCCCCGAGGAGCGTCTTGACACATGTCAACACTGGGTCTGACAGAGGGCCTCCATGAGAGAGGCCCAAGCAAGACGCGCCCCGAGGAGTGTCTTGCCAAATGTCAACACTGGGTCTGACTGAGCGCCTCAGGGAGAGAGGTCCAAGCAAGACGCGCCCCGAGGAGCGTCTTGACACATGTCAACACTGGGTCTGACTGAGGGCCTCCATGAGAGAAGCCCAAGCAAGACGCGCCCCGAGGAGAGTCTTGCCACATGTCAACACTCGGTCTGACAGAGGGCATCCAGGAGAGAGGCCCAAGCAATACGCGCCCCGAGGAGCGTCTTGCCACATGTCACCACTGGGTCTGACTGAGCGCCTCCAGGAGAGAGGCCCAAGCAAGACGCGCCCTGAGGAGCGTCTTGCCACATGCCAACACTGGGTCTGACAGAGGGCCTCCAGGAGAGAGGCCCAAGCAAGACGCGCCCCGAGGAGTGTCTTGCCACATGTCACCACTGGGTCTGACTGAGCGCCTCCAGGAGAGAGGCCCAAGCAAGACGCGCCCCGAGGAGCGTCTTGTCACATGTCAACACTGGGTCTTTCTGAGCGCCTCCAGGAGAGAAGCCCAAGCAAGACGCGCCCCGAGGAGCGTCTTTCCACATGTCAGCACTCGGTCTGAATGAGCGCCTCCAGGAGAGAGGCCCAAGCAAGACGCACCCAAAGGAGCGTCTTGCAACATGTCAACAATGGGTCTGACTGAGGGCCTCCAGGAGAGAAGCCCAAGCAACACGTGGCCCGAGGAGCGTCTTGCCACATGTCAGCACACGGTATGACTGAGCGCCTCCAGGAGAGAGGCCAAAGCAAGACGCGCCCCGAGGAGCGTCTTGCCACATGTCAACAATGGGTATGACTGAGGGCCTCCAGGAGAGAAGCCCAAGCAAGACACGCCCCGAGGAGCGTCTTGACACATGTCAACACTGGGTCTGACAGAGGGCCTCCAGGAGAGAGGCCCAAGCAAGACGCTCCCCGAGGAGTGTCTTGCCACATGTCACCACTTGGTCTGACTGAGCGCCTCCAGGAGAGAGGCCAAAGCAACATGCGCCCCGAGGAGCGTCAGGCCACATGTCACTACTCAGTCTGACTGAGCGCCTCCAGGAGAGAGGCCCAAGCAAGACGCGCCCCGAGGAGCATCTTGCCACGTGTCAACACTTTGTCTGATTGAGGGCCTTCTGGAGAGAGGCCCAAGCAAGACGCGCCCCGAGGAGCGTCTTGCCACATGTCAACAATGGGTCTTACTGAGGGCCTCCAGGAGAGAAGCCCTAGCAACACGCGCCCCGAGGAGCTTCTTGCCACATGTCAGCACTCGGTCTGACTGAGGGCCTCCAGGAGAGAGGCCAAAGCAAGACGCGCCCCGAGGAGCGTCTTGACACATGTCAACACTGGGTCTGACAGAGGGCCTCCATGAGAGAGGCCCAAGCAAGACACGCCCCGAGGAGTGTCTTGCCACATGTCAACACTGGGTCTGACTGAGCGCCTCCAGGAGAGAGGCCCAAGCAAGACGCGCCCCGAGGAGCGTCTTGACACGTGTCAACACTGGGTCTGACTGAGCGCCTCCAGGAGAGAGGCCCAAGCAAGACGCGCAGAAAGGAGCGTCTTGCAACATGTCAACAATGGGTCTGACTGAGGGCCTCCAGGAGAGAAGCCCAAGCAACACGCGGCCCGAGGAGCGTCTTGCCACATGTCAGCACTCGGTCTGACTGAGCGCCTCCAGGAGAGAGGCCAAAGCAAGACGCGCCCCGAGGAGCGTCTTGCCACGTGTCAACACTGGGTCTGACTGAGCGCCTCCAGGAGAGAGGCCCAAGCAACACGCTCCCCGAGGAGCGTCAGGCCACATGTCACTACTCAGTCTGACTGAGCGCCTCCAGGAGAGAGGCCCAAGCAAGACGCGCCCCGAGGAGCGTCTTGCCACGTGTCAACACTGGGTCTGATTGAGGGCCTTCTGGAGAGAGGCCCAAGCAAGACGCACCCCGAGGAGCGTCTTGCCACAGGTCACCACTTGGTCTGACTGAGCGCCTCCAGGAGAGAGGCCCAAGCAACAAGCGCACCGAGGAGCGTCAAGCCACAAGTCACTACTCAGTCTGACTGAGCGCCTCCAGGAGAGAGGCCCAAGCAAGACGCGCCCCGAGGAGCGTCTTGCCACATGTCAACACTGGGTCTGACAGAGGGTCTCCATGAGAGAGGCCCAAGCAAGACGCGCCCCGAGGAGCGTCTTGACACATGTCAACAATGGTTCTTACTGAGGGCCTCCAGGAGAGAAGCCCAAGCAAGACGCACCCCGAGGAGCTTCTTGCCACATGTCAGCACTCGGTCTGACTGAGCGCCTCCAGGAGAGAGGCCAAAGCATGACGCCCCCCGAGGAGCGTCTTGACACATGTCAACACTGGGTCTGACAGAGGGCCTCCATGAGAGAGGCCCAAGCAAGACGCGCCCCGAGGAGTGTCTTGCCAAATGTCAACACTGGGTCTGACTGAGCGCCTCAGGGAGAGAGGTCCAAGCAAGACGCGCACCGAGGAGCGTCTTGCCACATGTCACTACTCGGTCTGACTGAGCGCCTCAGGGAGAGAGGTCCAAGCAAGACGCGCCCCGAGGAGCGTCTTGCCACATGTCAACACTAGGTCTGACTGAGGGCCTCCAGGAGAGAGGCCCAAGCAAGACGCGCCCCGAGGAGTGTCTTGCCACATGTCACCACTTGGTCTGACTGAGCGCCTCCAGGAGAGAGGCCCAAGCAACACGCGCCCCGAGGAGAGTCAGGCCACATGTCACTACTCAGTCTGACTGAGCGCCTCCAGGAGAGAGGCCCAAGCAAGACGCGCCCCGAGGAGCGTCTTGCCACGTGTCAACACTGGGTCTGATTGAGGGCCTTCTGGAGAGAGGCCCAAGCAAGACGCGCCACGAGGAGCGTCTTTTCACATGTCATCAATGGGTCTTACTGAGGGCCTCCAGGAGAGAAGCCCAAGCAACACACGCCCCGAGGAGCTTCTTGCCACATGTCAGCACTCGGTCTGACTGAGCGCCTCCAGGAGAGAGGCCAAAGCAAGACGCGCCCCGAGGAGCGTCTTGACACATGTCAACACTGGGTCTGACAGAGGGCCTCCATGAGAGAGGCCCAAGCAAGACGCGCCCCGAGGAGTGTCTTGCCACATGTCAACACTGGGTCTGACTGAGCGCCTCCAGGAGAGAGGCCCAAGCAACACGCGGCCCGAGGAGCGTCTTGCCACATGTCAGCACTCGGTCTGACTGAGCGCCTCCAGGAGAGAGGCCAAAGCAAGACGCGCCCCGAGGAGCGTCTTGCCACATGTCAACAATGGGTATGACTGAGGGCCTCCAGGAGAGAAGCCCAAGCAAGACACGCCCCGAGGAGCGTCTCGACACATGTCAACACTGGGTCTGACAGAGGGCCTCCAGGAGAGAGGCCCAAGCAAGACGCGCCCCAAGGAGCGTCTTGCCACATGTCAACAATGGTTCTTACTGAGGGCCTCAGGGAGAGAGGTCCAAGCAAGACGCGCCCCGAGGAGCGTCTTGACACATGTCAACACTGGGTCTGACTGAGGGCCTCCATGAGAGAAGCCCAAGCAAGACGCGCCCCGAGGAGAGTCTTGCCACATGTCAACACTCGGTCTGACAGAGGGCATCCAGGAGAGAGGCCCAAGCAATACGCGCCCCGAGGAGCGTCTTGCCACATGTCACCACTGGGTCTGACTGAGCGCCTCCCGGAGAGAGGCCCAAGCAAGACGCGCCCCGAGGAGCGTCTTGCCACATGTCAACAATGGGTCTGACTGAGGGCCTCCAGGAGAGAAGCCCAAGCAAGACGCACCCCGAGGAGCGTCTTGAAACATGTCAACACTGGGTCTGACAGAGGCCCTCCAGGAGAGAGGCCCAAGCAAGATGCGCCCCGAGGAGTGTCTTGCCACATGTCACCACTTGGTCTGACTGAGTGCCTCCAGGAGAGAGGCCAAAGCAAGACGCGCCCCGAGGAGCGTCTTGCCTTATGTCAGCACTCGGTCTGACTGAGCGCCTCCAGGAGAGAGGCCCAAGCAAGACGAGCCCCGAGGAGCGTCTTGCCACATGTCAACAATGGGTCTGACTGAGGGCCTCCAGGAGAGAGGCCCAAGCAAGATGCGCCCGGAGGAGCGTCTTGCCACATGTCAACACTGGGTCTGACAGAGGGCCTCCAGGAGAGAGGCCCAAGCAAGACACGCCCCGAGGAGCGTCTTGTCACATGTCAACACTGGGTCTTTTGGAGCGCCTCCAGGAGAGAAGCCCAAGCAAGACGCGCCCCGAGGTGCTTCTTGCCACATGTCAGCACTCGGTCTGACTGAGCGCCTCCAGGAGAGAGGCCCAAGCAAGACGCGCCCCGAGGAGCGTCTTGCCACATGTCAACAATGGGTCTGACTGAGGGCCTCTAGGAGAGAAGCCCAAGCAACACGCGGCCCGAGGAGCGTCTTGCCACATGTCAGCACTCGGTCTGACTGAGCGCCTCCAGGAGAGAGGCCCAAGCAAGACGCGCCCCGAGGAGCGTCTTGACACATGTCAACAGTGGGTCTGACAGAGGGCCTCCAGGAGAGAGGCCCAAGCAAGACGCGCCCCGAGGAGTGTCTTGCCACATGTCACCACTTGGTCTGACTGAGCGCCTCCAGGAGAGAGGCCCAAGCAACACGCGCCCCGAGGAGTGTCAGGCCACATGTCACTACTCAGTCTGACTGAGCGCCTCCAGGAGAGAGGCCCAAGCAAGACGCGCCTCGAGGAGCGTCTTGCCACATGTCAACAATGGGTCTTACTGAGGGCCTCCAGGAGAGAAGCCCAAGCAAGACGCGCCCCGAGGAGCTTCTTGCCACTTGTCAGCACTCGGTCTGACTGAGCGCCTCCAGGAGAGACGCCAAAGCAAGACGCGCCCCGAGGAGCGTCTTGACACATGTCAACACTGGGTCTGACAGAGGAACTCCATGAGAGAGGCCCAAGCAAGACGCGCCCCGAGGAGTGTCTTGCCACATGTCAACACTGGGTCTGACAGAGGGCCTCCAGGAGAGAGGCCCAAGCAAGACGCGCCCCGAGGATTGTCTTGCCACATGTCACCACTTGGTCTGACTGAGCGCCTCCAGGAGAGAGGCCCAAGCAACACGCGCCCCGAGGAGCGTCAGGCCACATGTCACTACTCAGTCTGACTGAGCGCCTCCAGGAGAGAGGCCCAAGCAAGACGCGCCCCGAGGGGCGTCTTGCCACGTGTCAACACTGGGTCTGATTGAGGGCCTTCTGGAGAGAGGCCCAAGCAAGACGCGCCCCGAGGAGCGTCTTGCCACATGTCAACAATGGTTCTTACTGAGGGCCTCCGGGAGAGAAGCCCAAACATGACGCGCCCCGAGGAGCTTCTTGCCACATGTCAGCACTCGGTCTGACTGAGCGCCTCCAGGAGAGAGGCCAAAGCAAGACGCCCCCCGAGGAGCGTCTTGACACATGTCAACACTGGGTCTGACAGAGGGCCTCCATGAGAGAGGCCCAAGCAAGACGCGCCCCGAGGAGTGTCTTGCCAAATGTCAACACTGGGTCTGACTGAGCGCCTCAGGGAGAGAGGTCCAAGCAAGACGCGCCGCGAGGAGCGTCTTGCCACATGTCAACACTGGGTCTGACTGAGTGCCTCCATGAGAGAAGCCCCAGCAAGACGCGCCCCGAGGAGCGTCTTGCCACATGTCACTACTCGGTCTGTTTGAGCGCCTCCAGGAGTGAGGCCCAAGCAAGACGTGCCCCGAGGAGCGTCTTGCCACATGTCAACACTGGGTCCGACTGAGCGCCTCCAGGAGAGAGGCCCAAGCAAGACACGCCCCGAGGAGCGTCTTGACACATGTCAACACTGGGTCAGACTGAGAGCCTCCATGAGAGAAGCCTAAGCAAGACGCGCCCCGAGGAGAGTCTTGCCACATGTCAACACTCGGTCTGACAGAGGGCATCCAGGAGAGAGGCCCAAGCAATACGCGCCCCGAGGAGCGTCTTGCCACATGTCACCACTGGGTCTGACTGAGCGCCTCCAGGAGAGAGACCCAACCAAGACGCGCCCCGAGGAGTGTCTTGCCACATGTCACCACTGGGTCTGACTGAGCGCCTCCAGGAGAGAGGCCCAAGCAAGACGCGCCCCGAGGAGCGTCTTGTCACATTTCAACACTGGGTCTTTCTGAGCGCCTCCAGGAGAGAAGCAAAAGCAAGACGCGCCCCGAGGAGCGTCTTGCCACATGTCAACAATGGGTATGACTGAGGGCCTCCAGGAGAGAAGCCCAAGCAAGACACGCCCCGAGGAGCGTCTTGACACATGTCAACACTGGGTCTGACAGAGGGCCTCCAGGAGAGAGGCCCAAGCAAGACGCGCCCCGAGGAGTGTCTTGCCACATGTCACCACTTGGTCTGACTGAGGGCCTCAAGGAGAGAGGCCCAAGCAACACGCGCCCCGAGGAGCGTCAGGCCATATGTCACTACTCAGTCTGACTGAGCGCCTCCAGGAGAGAGGCCCAAGTAAGACACGCCCCGAGGAGCGTCTTGCCACGTGTCAACACTGGGTCTGATTAAGGGCCTTCTGGAGAGAGGCCCAAGCAAGACGCGCCCCGAGGAGCGTCTTGCCACATGTCACTACTCAGTCTGACTGAGCGCCTCCAGGAGAGAGGCCCAAGCAAGACGTGCCCCGAGGAGCGTCTTGCCACATGTCAACTATGGGTCTGACTGAGGGCCTCCAGGAGAGAAGCCCAAGCAAGACGCGCCCCGAGGAGCGTCTTGCCACATGCCAACACTGGGTCTGACTGAGGGCCTCCAGGAGAGAGGCCCAAATAAGACGCGCCCCGAGGAGCGTCTTGCCACATGTCAACACTGAGTCTGACTGAGGGCCTCCAGGAGAGAAGCCCAAGCAAGATGCGCCCCGAGGAGCGTCTTGCCACATGTCAGCACTCGGTCTGACTGAGCGCCTCCAGGAGAGAGGCCCAAGCAAGACCCGCCCCGAGGAGCGTCTTGCCACATGTCAACACTGGGTATGACTGAGCGCCTCCAGGAGAGAGGCCCAAGCAAGACGCGCCCCGAGGAGCGTCTTGCCACATGTGAACACTGGGTCTGACTGAGCGCCTCCAGGAGAGAGGCCCAAGCAAGACACGCCCGGAGGAGCGTCTTGCAACATGTCAGCACTCGGTCTGACTGAGCGCCTCCAGGAGAGAGGCCCAAGCAAGACGCGCCCCGAGGAGGGTCTTGACACATGTCTCCTCTGGGTCTGACTGAGCGCCTCCAGGAGAGAGGCCCAAGCAAGACGTGCCCCGACGAGCATCTTGCCACATGTCAACACTGGGTCTGACTGAGTGCCTCCATGAGAGAAGCCCCAGCAAGATGCGCCCCGAGGAGCGTCTTGCCACATGTCAACACTGGGTCTGACTGAGCACCTCCAGGAGAGAGGCCCAAGCAAGACGCGCCCCGAGGAGCGTCTTGCCACATGTCAACACTGGGTCTGACTGAGCGCCTCCAGGAGAGAGGCCCGAGGAGCGTCTTGCCACATGTCACCTCTGGGTCTGACTGAGCGCCTCCAGGAGAGAGGCGCAAGCAAGAAACGCCCGAGGAGCGTCTTGACACATGTCAACACTGGGTTTGACTGAGCGCCTCCAGGAGAGAGGCCCAAGCAAGAAGCGCCCCGAGGAGCTTCTTGCCACATGTCAACAATGGGTCTGACTGAGGGCCTGCAGGAGAGAAGCCCAAGCAAGACGCGCCCCGAGGAGCGTCTTGCCACATGTCAACACTGGGTCTTATTGAGCGCCTCCAGGAGAGAGGCCCAAGCAAGACGCGCCCCGAGGAGCGTCTTGCCACATGTCACTACTCGGTCTGACTGAGCGCCTCCAGGAGAGAGGTCCAAGCAACACGCGCCCCGAGGAGCGTCTTGCCACATGTCAACACTGGGTCTGACTGAGTGCCTCCATGAGAGAAGCCCCAGCAAGACGCGCCCCGAGGAGCGTCTTGCCGCATGTCACTACTCGGTCTGACTGAGCGCCTCCAGGAGAGAGGCCCAAGCAAGACGTGCCCCGAGGAGCGTCTTGCCACATGTCAACAATGGGTCTGACTGAGGGCCTCCAGGAGAGAAGCCCAAGCAAGAAGCGCCCCGAGGAGCGTCTTGCCACATGTCAACACTGGGTCTGACTGAGCGCCTCCAGGAGAGAGGCCCAAGCAAGACACGCCCCGAGGAGCGTCTTGACACATGTCAACACTGGGTCTGACTGAGGGCCTCCAGGAGAGAGGCCCCAGCAAGACGCGCCCCGAGGAGCGTCTTGCCTTATGTCAGCACTCGGTCTGACTGAGCGCCTCCAGGAGAGAGACCCAAGCAAGACGCGCCCCGAGGAGCGTCATGCCACATGTCACTACTCGGTCTAACTGAGCGCCTCCAGGAGAGAGGTCCAAGCAAGACGCGCCCCGAGGAGCGTCTTGCCAAATTTCACTACTCGGTCTGACTGAGCGCCTCCAGGAGGGAGGTCCAAGCAAGACGCGCCCCAAGGAGCGTCTTGCCACATGTCACTACTCGGTCTGACTGAGCGCCTCCAGAAGAGAGGCCCAAGCAAGACGTGCCCCGAGGAGTGTCTTAACACATGTCAACAATGGGTCTGACTGAGGGCCTCCAGGAGAGAAGCCCAAGCAAGACGCGCCCCGAGAAGTGTCTTGCCACATGTCACCACTTGGTCTGACTGAGCGTCTCCAGGAGAGAGGCCCAAGCAACACGCGCCCCGAGGAGCGTCAGGCCACATGTCACTACTCGGTCTGACTGAGCGCCTCCAGGAGAGAGGCCCAAGCAACACGCGGCCCGAGGAGCGTCTTGCCACATGTCAGCACTCGGTCTGACTGAGCGCCTCCAGGAGAGAGGCCAAAGCAAGACGCGCCCCGAGGAGCGTCTTGACACATGTCAACACTGGGTCTGACAGAGGGCCTCCATTAGAGAGGCCCAAGCAAGACGCGCCCCGAGGAGTGTCTTGCCACATGTCAACACTGGGTCTGACAGAGGGCCTCCAGGAGAGAGGCCCAAGCAAGACGCGCCCCGAGAAGTGTCTTGCCACATGTCACCACTTGGTCTGACTGAGCGTCTCCAGGAGAGAGGCCCAAGCAACACGCGCCCCGAGGAGCGTCAGGCCACATGTCACTACTCAGTCTGACTGAGCGCCTCCAGGAGAGAGGCCCAAGCAAGACGCGCCCCAAGGAGCGTCTTGCCACGTGTCAACACTGGGTCTGATTGAGGGCCTTCTGGAGAGAGGCCCAAGCAAGACGCGCCCCAAGGAGCGTCTTGCCACATGTCAACAATGGTTCTTACTGAGGGCCTCCAGGAGAGAAGCCCAAGCAAGACGCGCCCCGAGGAGCTTCTTGCCACATGTCAGCACTCGGTCTGACTGAGAGCCTCCAGGAGAGACGCCAAAGCAAGAAGCCCCCCGAGGAGCGTCTTGACACATGTCAACACTGGGTCTGACAGAGGGCCTCCATGAGAGAGGCCCAAGCAAGACGCGCCCCGAGGAGTGTCTTGCCAAATGTCAACACTGGGTCTGACTGAGCGCCTCAGGGAGAGAGGTCCAAGCAAGACGCGCCCCGAGGAGCGTCTTGACACATGTCAACACTGGGTCTGACTGAGGGCCTCCATGAGAGAAGCCCAAGCAAGACGCGCCCCGAGGAGAGTCTTGCCACATGTCAACACTCGGTCTGACAGAGGGCATCCAGGAGAGAGGCCCAAGCAATACGCGCCCCGAGGAGCGTCTTGCCACATGTCACCACTGGGTCTGACTGAGCGCCTCCAGGAGAGAGGCCCAAGCAAGACGCGCCCTGAGGAGCGTCTTGCCACATGCCAACACTGGGTCTGACAGAGGGCCTCCAGGAGAGAGGCCCAAGCAAGACGCGCCCCGAGGAGTGTCTTGCCACATGTCACCACTGGGTCTGACTGAGCGCCTCCAGGAGAGAGGCCCAAGCAAGACGCGCCCCGAGGAGCGTCTTGTCACATGTCAACACTGGGTCTTTCTGAGCGCCTCCAGGAGAGAAGCCCAAGCAAGACGCGCCCCGAGGAGCGTCTTTCCACATGTCAGCACTCGGTCTGAATGAGCGCCTCCAGGAGAGAGGCCCAAGCAAGACGCACCCAAAGGAGCGTCTTGCAACATGTCAACAATGGGTCTGACTGAGGGCCTCCAGGAGAGAAGCCCAAGCAACACGTGGCCCGAGGAGCGTCTTGCCACATGTCAGCACACGGTATGACTGAGCGCCTCCAGGAGAGAGGCCAAAGCAAGACGCGCCCCGAGGAGCGTCTTGCCACATGTCAACAATGGGTATGACTGAGGGCCTCCAGGAGAGAAGCCCAAGCAAGACACGCCCCGAGGAGCGTCTTGACACATGTCAACACTGGGTCTGACAGAGGGCCTCCAGGAGAGAGGCCCAAGCAAGACGCTCCCCGAGGAGTGTCTTGCCACATGTCACCACTTGGTCTGACTGAGCGCCTCCAGGAGAGAGGCCAAAGCAACATGCGCCCCGAGGAGCGTCAGGCCACATGTCACTACTCAGTCTGACTGAGCGCCTCCAGGAGAGAGGCCCAAGCAAGACGCGCCCCGAGGAGCATCTTGCCACGTGTCAACACTTTGTCTGATTGAGGGCCTTCTGGAGAGAGGCCCAAGCAAGACGCGCCCCGAGGAGCGTCTTGCCACATGTCAACAATGGGTCTTACTGAGGGCCTCCAGGAGAGAAGCCCTAGCAACACGCGCCCCGAGGAGCTTCTTGCCACATGTCAGCACTCGGTCTGACTGAGGGCCTCCAGGAGAGAGGCCAAAGCAAGACGCGCCCCGAGGAGCGTCTTGACACATGTCAACACTGGGTCTGACAGAGGGCCTCCATGAGAGAGGCCCAAGCAAGACACGCCCCGAGGAGTGTCTTGCCACATGTCAACACTGGGTCTGACTGAGCGCCTCCAGGAGAGAGGCCCAAGCAAGACGCGCCCCGAGGAGCGTCTTGACACGTGTCAACACTGGGTCTGACTGAGCGCCTCCAGGAGAGAGGCCCAAGCAAGACGCGCAGAAAGGAGCGTCTTGCAACATGTCAACAATGGGTCTGACTGAGGGCCTCCAGGAGAGAAGCCCAAGCAACACGCGGCCCGAGGAGCGTCTTGCCACATGTCAGCACTCGGTCTGACTGAGCGCCTCCAGGAGAGAGGCCAAAGCAAGACGCGCCCCGAGGAGCGTCTTGCCACGTGTCAACACTGGGTCTGACTGAGCGCCTCCAGGAGAGAGGCCCAAGCAACACGCGCCCCGAGGAGCGTCAGGCCACATGTCACTACTCAGTCTGACTGAGCGCCTCCAGGAGAGAGGCCCAAGCAAGACGCGCCCCGAGGAGCGTCTTGCCACGTGTCAACACTGGGTCTGATTGAGGGCCTTCTGGAGAGAGGCCCAAGCAAGACGCGCCCCGAGGAGCGTCTTGCCACAGGTCACCACTTGGTCTGACTGAGCGCCTCCAGGAGAGAGGCCCAAGCAACAAGCGCACCGAGGAGCGTCAAGCCACAAGTCACTACTCAGTCTGACTGAGCGCCTCCAGGAGAGAGGCCCAAGCAAGACGCGCCCCGAGGAGCGTCTTGCCACATGTCAACACTGGGTCTGACAGAGGGTCTCCATGAGAGAGGCCCAAGCAAGACGCGCCCCGAGGAGCGTCTTGACACATGTCAACAATGGTTCTTACTGAGGGCCTCCAGGAGAGAAGCCCAAGCAAGACGCACCCCGAGGAGCTTCTTGCCACATGTCAGCACTCGGTCTGACTGAGCGCCTCCAGGAGAGAGGCCAAAGCATGACGCCCCCCGAGGAGCGTCTTGACACATGTCAACACTGGGTCTGACAGAGGGCCTCCATGAGAGAGGCCCAAGCAAGACGCGCCCCGAGGAGTGTCTTGCCAAATGTCAACACTGGGTCTGACTGAGCGCCTCAGGGAGAGAGGTCCAAGCAAGACGCGCACCGAGGAGCGTCTTGCCACATGTCACTACTCGGTCTGACTGAGCGCCTCAGGGAGAGAGGTCCAAGCAAGACGCGCCCCGAGGAGCGTCTTGCCACATGTCAACACTAGGTCTGACTGAGGGCCTCCAGGAGAGAGGCCCAAGCAAGACGCGCCCCGAGGAGTGTCTTGCCACATGTCACCACTTGGTCTGACTGAGCGCCTCCAGGAGAGAGGCCCAAGCAACACGCGCCCCGAGGAGAGTCAGGCCACATGTCACTACTCAGTCTGACTGAGCGCCTCCAGGAGAGAGGCCCAAGCAAGACGCGCCCCGAGGAGCGTCTTGCCACGTGTCAACACTGGGTCTGATTGAGGGCCTTCTGGAGAGAGGCCCAAGCAAGACGCGCCACGAGGAGCGTCTTTTCACATGTCATCAATGGGTCTTACTGAGGGCCTCCAGGAGAGAAGCCCAAGCAACACACGCCCCGAGGAGCTTCTTGCCACATGTCAGCACTCGGTCTGACTGAGCGCCTCCAGGAGAGAGGCCAAAGCAAGACGCGCCCCGAGGAGCGTCTTGACACATGTCAACACTGGGTCTGACAGAGGGCCTCCATGAGAGAGGCCCAAGCAAGACGCGCCCCGAGGAGTGTCTTGCCACATGTCAACACTGGGTCTGACTGAGCGCCTCCAGGAGAGAGGCCCAAGCAACACGCGGCCCGAGGAGCGTCTTGCCACATGTCAGCACTCGGTCTGACTGAGCGCCTCCAGGAGAGAGGCCAAAGCAAGACGCGCCCCGAGGAGCGTCTTGCCACATGTCAACAATGGGTATGACTGAGGGCCTCCAGGAGAGAAGCCCAAGCAAGACACGCCCCGAGGAGCGTCTCGACACATGTCAACACTGGGTCTGACAGAGGGCCTCCAGGAGAGAGGCCCAAGCAAGACGCGCCCCAAGGAGCGTCTTGCCACATGTCAACAATGGTTCTTACTGAGGGCCTCAGGGAGAGAGGTCCAAGCAAGACGCGCCCCGAGGAGCGTCTTGACACATGTCAACACTGGGTCTGACTGAGGGCCTCCATGAGAGAAGCCCAAGCAAGACGCGCCCCGAGGAGAGTCTTGCCACATGTCAACACTCGGTCTGACAGAGGGCATCCAGGAGAGAGGCCCAAGCAATACGCGCCCCGAGGAGCGTCTTGCCACATGTCACCACTGGGTCTGACTGAGCGCCTCCAGGAGAGAGGCCCAAGCAAGACGCGCCCTGAGGAGCGTCTTGCCACATGCCAACACTGGGTCTGACAGAGGGCCTCCAGGAGAGAGGCCCAAGAAAGACGCGCCCCGAGGAGTGTCTTGCCACATGTCACCACTGGGTCTGACTGAGCGCCTCCAGGAGAGAGGCCCAAGCAAGACGCGCCCCGAGGAGCGTCTTGTCACATGTCAACACTGGGTCTTTCTGAGCGCCTCCAGGAGAGAAGCCCAAGCAAGACGCGCCCCGAGGAGCGTCTTTCCACATGTCAGCACTCGGTCTGAATGAGCGCCTCCAGGAGAGAGGCCCAAGCAAGACGCACCCAAAGGAGCGTCTTGCAACATGTCAACAATGGGTCTGACTGAGGGCCTCCAGGAGAGAAGCCCAAGCAACACGTGGCCCGAGGAGCGTCTTGCCACATGTCAGCACACGGTATGACTGAGCGCCTCCAGGAGAGAGGCCAAAGCAAGACGCGCCCCGAGGAGCGTCTTGCCACATGTCAACAATGGGTATGACTGAGGGCCTCCAGGAGAGAAGCCCAAGCAAGACACGCCCCGAGGAGCGTCTTGACACATGTCAACACTGGGTCTGACAGAGGGCCTCCAGGAGAGAGGCCCAAGCAAGACGCTCCCCGAGGAGTGTCTTGCCACATGTCACCACTTGGTCTGACTGAGCGCCTCCAGGAGAGAGGCCAAAGCAACATGCGCCCCGAGGAGCGTCAGGCCACATGTCACTACTCAGTCTGACTGAGCGCCTCCAGGAGAGAGGCCCAAGCAAGACGCGCCCCGAGGAGCATCTTGCCACGTGTCAACACTTTGTCTGATTGAGGGCCTTCTGGAGAGAGGCCCAAGCAAGACGCGCCCCGAGGAGCGTCTTGCCACATGTCAACAATGGGTCTTACTGAGGGCCTCCAGGAGAGAAGCCCTAGCAACACGCGCCCCGAGGAGCTTCTTGCCACATGTCAGCACTCGGTCTGACTGAGGGCCTCCAGGAGAGAGGCCAAAGCAAGACGCGCCCCGAGGAGCGTCTTGACACATGTCAACACTGGGTCTGACAGAGGGCCTCCATGAGAGAGGCCCAAGCAAGACACGCCCCGAGGAGTGTCTTGCCACATGTCAACACTGGGTCTGACTGAGCGCCTCCAGGAGAGAGGCCCAAGCAAGACGCGCCCCGAGGAGCGTCTTGACACGTGTCAACACTGGGTCTGACTGAGCGCCTCCAGGAGAGAGGCCCAAGCAAGACGCGCAGAAAGGAGCGTCTTGCAACATGTCAACAATGGGTCTGACTGAGGGCCTCCAGGAGAGAAGCCCAAGCAACACGCGGCCCGAGGAGCGTCTTGCCACATGTCAGCACTCGGTCTGACTGAGCGCCTCCAGGAGAGAGGCCAAAGCAAGACGCGCCCCGAGGAGCGTCTTGCCACGTGTCAACACTGGGTCTGACTGAGCGCCTCCAGGAGAGAGGCCCAAGCAACACGCGCCCCGAGGAGCGTCAGGCCACATGTCACTACTCAGTCTGACTGAGCGCCTCCAGGAGAGAGGCCCAAGCAAGACGCGCCCCGAGGAGCGTCTTGCCACGTGTCAACACTGGGTCTGATTGAGGGCCTTCTGGAGAGAGGCCCAAGCAAGACGCGCCCCGAGGAGCGTCTTGCCACAGGTCACCACTTGGTCTGACTGAGCGCCTCCAGGAGAGAGGCCCAAGCAACAAGCGCACCGAGGAGCGTCAAGCCACAAGTCACTACTCAGTCTGACTGAGCGCCTCCAGGAGAGAGGCCCAAGCAAGACGCGCCCCGAGGAGCGTCTTGCCACATGTCAACACTGGGTCTGACAGAGGGTCTCCATGAGAGAGGCCCAAGCAAGACGCGCCCCGAGGAGTGTCTTGCCACATATCAAAAATGGTTCTTACTGAGGGCCTCCAGGAGAGAAGCCCAAGCAAGACGCACCCCGAGGAGCTTCTTGCCACATGTCAGCACTCGGTCTGACTGAGCGCCTCCAGGAGAGAGGCCAAAGCATGACGCCCCCCGAGGAGCGTCTTGCCACGTGTCAACACTGGGTCTGATTGAGGGCCTTCTGGAGAGAGGCCCAAGCAAGACGCGCCACGAGGAGCGTCTTTTCACATGTCATCAATGGGTCTTACTGAGGGCCTCCAGGAGAGAAGCCCAAGCAACACACGCCCCGAGGAGCTTCTTGCCACATGTCAGCACTCGGTCTGACTGAGCGCCTCCAGGAGAGAGGCCAAAGCAAGACGCGCCCCGAGGAGCGTCTTGACACATGTCAACACTGGGTCTGACAGAGGGCCTCCATGAGAGAGGCCCAAGCAAGACGCGCCCCGAGGAGTGTCTTGCCACATGTCAACACTGGGTCTGACTGAGCGCCTCCAGGAGAGAGGCCCAAGCAACACGCGGCCCGAGGAGCGTCTTGCCACATGTCAGCACTCGGTCTGACTGAGCGCCTCCAGGAGAGAGGCCAAAGCAAGACGCGCCCCGAGGAGCGTCTTGCCACATGTCAACAATGGGTATGACTGAGGGCCTCCAGGAGAGAAGCCCAAGCAAGACACGCCCCGAGGAGCGTCTCGACACATGTCAACACTGGGTCTGACAGAGGGCCTCCAGGAGAGAGGCCCAAGCAAGACGCGCCCCGAGGAGTGTCTTGCCACATGTCACCACTTGGTCTGACTGAGCGCCTCCAGGAGAGAGGCCCAAGCAAGACGCGCCCCGAGGAGCGTCTTGCCACGTGTCAACACTGGGTCTGATTGAGGGCCTTCTGGAGAGAGGCCCAAGCAAGACGCGCCCCGAGGAGCGTCTTGCCACATGTCAACAATGGGTCTTACTGAGGGCCTCCAGGAGAGAAGCCCAAGCAACACGCGCCCCGAGGAGCTTCTTGCCACATGTCAGCACTCGGTCTGACTGAGCGCCTCCAGGAGAGAGGCCAAAGCAAGACGCGCCCCGAGGAGCTTCTTGCCACGTGTCAACACTGGGTCTGATTGAGGGCCTTCTGGAGAGAGGCCCAAGCAAGACGCGCCCCGAGGAGCGTCTTGCCACATGTCAGCACTCGGTCTGACTGAGCGCCTCCAGGAGAGAGGCCAAAGCAAGACGTGCCCCGAGGAGCGTCTTGACACATGTCAACACTGGGTCTGACAGAGGGCCTCCATGAGAGAGGCCCAAGCAAGACGCGCCCCGAGGAGTGTCTTGCCACATGTCAACACTGGGTCTGACTGAGCGCCTCCAGGAGAGAGGCCCAAGCAAGACGTGCCCCGAGCAGCGTCTGGCCACGTGTCAACACTGGGTCTGACTGAGCGCCTCCAGGAGAGAGGCCCAAGCAAGATGCGCCCCGAGGAGGGTCTTGCCACGTGTCACCACTGGGTCTGACTGAGAGCCTCCAGGAGAGAGGCCCAAGCAAGACGCGCCCCGAGGAGCGTCTTGCCACGTGTCACCACTGGGTCTGATTGAGCGCCTCCAGGAGAGAGGCCCCAGCAAGACCGGTCAGGCCTGCAGTGTACACATCAGAGACATGATGTTCTTTCACAGAACTGAGGTTGTTCATTACTAAATGACTTTTACAGGAATATTGTTATTATACTATTCAACAGGTTGATCATAATAATGTGTATTAAACCCACAACCTAGCACTGAGGACAGAGGGACTTTATTTAAATTAGTACTTAATGGAAACGATACATAATGATACATAAGAGCCATGTCATACATTCAGCCTAGGAATAGTAGCATTGTGCACTATTAAAAATATACACATCAATTGCTCGAATCCCATTGTTGCAAAGTAAAACTCTAATAAAACTCTAGTCTGACATCAACAGAGAAGACTTAGTGTATGCACTACAAATACAGCATTAGGATTTCGAGTGGACCGTGCACCTTGTGAACCATCAGAGGCTTATGACGCAACATATCTTCCAGTTGCTATTAGACAAGTTATAATTCTCGACCATTTTTCGGAACTGGTTTCTTGGGTCCGTGAGTAAATGCCAAATGAGATGATAGTCCTTAAGTAAGTTCCTGGCGATCCCATGTCACGCTCTTGCCCATCAGCCGGTGAACGCTGAGACGGAACTCGATGAGAGCGATGTATTTTTTAAGTGCTCCGAATGTACTTCTAACAAGCGTGGGATTCACTTCGTGAGTAAACCGCAGCTGCAGCTGATTCAAACAGTCGAGCCAACTTTCTACATCACAATATTCGTTTTGTAGTTAGTCGAGTTACCTTTTGTGTGGCACATGCACGGGTCGTTAGCATCCAGCTCCCAGCTTAGAGAGTCCTGTATTGACACAGACGTCAATACATCTCGATGTCATGCAACACACAAAGTCTGTCGCATACAGGTGGGTTAACACATGTACGATACCTTTTGTGTGGCGCATGCACGGGTCGTTAGCGTCCAGCTCCCGGCTCATAGAGAGTCCTGTATTGACACAGACGTCAATACATCTCGATGTCATGCAACACACAAAGTCTGTCGCATACAGGTGGGTTAACACACATGTACGATGTGTGCGATGGCGCGCCCGTTTACAATGGGACACGACGATGATCATTGTTAACCAAACTCTTGTTTCTCACGACAGGTGGTAGCGTTGTCTCCTGCACCTGGTCTTCGTGCACAGAGGGTGTTGTAATGTGCTCGTCATAGTCGCGATCGTTGTCACTCGAATCCGTTGTTCTCACGACAGGTGGTAGCGTTGTCTCCTGCATGTTGTCTTTGCGTGCGGCAAGCGTTGTGCTGTGCTCGTTATAATGGTTGTCTTCGTACAAAGGGGGTGTTGAATACTCCTTCGCGAGTAGTCTAGGAGGTGGTGTGATGGGACGTATCTCAGAGGCGTTATGTGAGCGTTCCACCATGGCCTGAGCA
The DNA here is from genome assembly GCF_043380555.1 of Nothobranchius furzeri. NCBI lineage: Eukaryota > Metazoa > Chordata > Actinopteri > Cyprinodontiformes > Nothobranchiidae > Nothobranchius > Nothobranchius furzeri. Next base: position 2,079,332 of record NW_027223043.1, read on the forward strand.
ACTGCGACTACTGAAAGTACACCCAGTACAGACAGCGAGATCATTTTTTTACTTGGGTGTTGTACGTGTGGGTACAGCCGCTTTAATGGCAGTGAGAGCAAGTGGTCAAATGTATTTATAGGTCACTAGCACAAACTAAGGCACGTGGTCAGAGTGTAATCGTAACCACCGTAGCTCTTGTCATAATTTAATATACATAGAAATCAGAAACGGGCATGTCAGGATAGACATCGCGAGTGATAATGCGGCCAGTATCTGTGTGCGCTTGAGAGCACCTTGTTGTTCTACTGTGGTGCCCACGCCGCCGGGTCTGTAAATGTCATCGACCTTCTTTATATACGCATACGCTAAAGACCGTATATTCTCTATGGATTTGAACACGTCCTTTGTTTTGCGTAACACTTGAGCTGTCTCGAGCGTGATGTTGTGAGTGTACGCCAGTGTTTCTCGTGCACCGAGGTCCGAAAGGGCGTGCGCTACAACTATTAACCTTGGTTTGGGAGTGTGGCGAAACGCTCGCTCCGCTGTAATGGGCAGATGCAATGTTATCACCTGGTACGTTTCGTTAGTCGGGTCGTAACACAACGGTCCGTGACACGGACCGTCACATTGTATGGGGCACAGTAAGGACAACACGCCGCCGACCGTGACTTCGCACTCGACCGCGGTGGTGTTGTCGATTTGCAAAGGATCACATACGCCTCTCCAGTCGCAATGAGGCACATTGTAGTCGACACGACCGTCGGTCACCATAGCTTTCGTCAGCCAACACACTCGATTGTCCTTCGAAACATCGGCGATCAACGTGAGCGTAGAGGTCGCTGTCGCTTTACTGTACGCCAGGATATCCGTGTGTGAGTGCACGCTTGACGTCGATTGACAACCGGTCATGTCAGACCTGATCAGACCTTCCGAACACATGACCATTAGTTGTTGTGCGGCCGAGAGTATCGCGATCATACCGTTGAGATGTGTAGAAAGCGCGTACACGCCAGCCTTCCACGTTTCCAAAGTTTCCAGCAGTCTAGAGGGACTTGTCTTAGCGCGCACAGCTGTGCTGAATTTGCGTTGGGTAGACACAACGGCTTCGACCTCGCTTAGGATCTTGTGGGCTCATGTACTCGTGGTAGGCCAAGACGTGTATAGTCGAGCGCGGTGACGCCCCGACCACTTGACCCGGTTTTGTTGTGGCGATATGCGTGTCCAGTAACGCGGCAAAGTCTACGTGTCTAGCGTGTATTGATTTTACAGCTCGCTCATACCCCAACAGTACGGTCCGTAGAAGTTCGTTCACTTGTTTCCATGCGCTCGTGGAACACAGGACATCGCAACCTCTGTGATACTCAAGTAAAGCGTCACACACCAGCTGCTTGCACGTTGGAAATACAATCGGTAGTAACTTCTTACTCCACTCTATGTTGAACTCGAATAGTATGTATATGGGCGGTTGAGGCGGTTTGCGCATTTTCTATCAACCCTCCGCTAATATGACTCTGTGGTCTGTCTCCTGAGATGGTACGGTTGGAACTTGCGAGAGTGCACTATGGACGGTCGGCGTTTCCATTTCATCAACTGTGCCATTTTCAGCCACTGGCAAACGGCCGTCGACGGGCGATGCGAGACACCAACATAACGTTAGACCGCGACCCTCATGCCAGTTTTCTGTAGTACTGGTTGTAGTTTCTGGTGCACACTCGATACGCCATTACGATCACAATTACGTTGATTAATAAATCCAGTGTTGTAGCGACTGCAGCCAGCGCCGTCGCGCAACTCGTGTCGGTGTTATCCCTCGATACTTTCGTTGGTATTCAAGCGTATGCAGAATCTACGGATCTGGTGAAGTTGCTTGTCACTAGCTTGCGCACGTTTGATATGGCACTTTGCGCGAGACTCACACAACCTGCAGTGGCGACCGTCGCGTCAGTGCAAAGTTTTTCCGATATATCGCTCGCAACATCGTTTGTCATTTGCTGTACACTGCGCACACTGGCCGCGAGGTCGCGGAGAGGGTCTTCGTTACGAGCTACTCTGGTAGCGCCTTGGTTGATGAGGACGATCATCTTTAGCAATAGTTCATCTCGAAGCGCAACGATGGTGAGGGCGACGGGTTGGCCGGTTCTGCCTTCAGGCCACTCGGTTGCCGCTAGATTGCCCAATGCCACACACGCAGACGAACCCTGTACACACTCAATGACCCGTGTACGATCGTTGATTTCTGCTAGTACGTTTGCTAGGTCTACGTGCTTCCACGGATCGGGCGTGGGCACGCGCTTGTTTTTAGAGGCGTTTTCGCGCAGCCTCTACCCTGCACGACCGCTCGTGGCCGCACTAGCTATATTTATCTTTATTTGTTTCACACACACACACACACACACACACACACACACACACACACACACACACACACACACACACACACACACACACACACACACACACACACACACACACAGGCCCTTGCGTTTAAACCCCGGTCAGGCCTGCAGTGTACACATCAGAGACATGATGTTCTTTCAAACCCCGGTCAGGCCTGCAGTGTACACATCAGAGACATGAGGTTTCACAGAACTGAGGTTGTTCATCACTAAATGACTTTTACAGGAATATTGTTATTATACTATTCAACAGGTTGATCATAATAATGTGTATTAAACCCACAACCTAGCACTGAGGACAGAGGGACTTTATTTAAATTAGTACTTAATGGAAACGATACATAATGATACATAAGAGCCATGTCATACATTCAGCCTAGGAATAGTAGCATTGTGCACTATTAAAAATATACACATAAATTGCTCGAATCCCATTGTTGCAAAGTAAAACTCTAATAAAACTCTAGTCTGACATCAACAGAGAAGACATAGTGTATGTACTACAAATACAGCATTAGGATTTCGAGTGGACCGTGCACCTTGTGAACCATCAGAGGCTTATGACGCAACATATCTTCCAGTTGCTATTAGACAAGTTATAATTCTCGACCATTTTTCGGAACTGGTTTCTTGGGTCCGTGAGTAAATGCCAAATGAGATGATAGTCCTTAAGTAAGTTCCTGGCGATCCCATGTCACGCTCTTGCCCATCAGCCGGTGAACGCTGAGACGGAACTCGATGAGAGCGATGTATTTTTTAAGTGCTCCGAATGTACTTCTAACAAGCGTGCGATTCACTTCGTGAGTAAACCGCAGCTGCAGCTGATTCAAACAGTCGAGCCAACTTTCTACATCACAATATGCGTTTTGTAGTTAGTCGAGTTACCTTTTGTGTGGCGCATGCACGGGTCGTTAGCGTCCAGCTCCCAGCTTAGAGAGTCTTGTATTGACACAGACGTCAATACATCTCAATGTCATGCAACACACAAAGTCTGTCGCATACAGGTGGGTTAACACATGTACGATACCTTTTTTTTTGGCGCATGCACGGGTCGTTAGCGTCCAGCTCCCGGCTTATAGAGAGTCCTGTATTGACGCAGACGTCAATACATCTCGATGTCATGCAACACACAAATTCTGTCGCATACAGGTGGGTTAACACACATGTACGATGTGTGCGATGGCGCGCCCGTTTACAATGGGACACGACGATGATCATTGTTAACCAATCTCTTGTTTCTCACGACAGGTGGTAGCGTTGTCTCCTGCACCTGGTCTTCGTGCACAGAGGTATTGTAATGTGCTCGTCATAGTTGCGATCGTTGTCACTCGAATCCGTTGTTCTCACGACAGGTGGTAGCGTTGTCTCCTGCATGTTGTCTTCGCTTGCGGCAAGCGTTGTGCTGTGCTCGTTATAATGGTTGTCTTCGTACAAAGGGGGTGTTGAATACTCCTTCGCGAATAGTCTAGGAGGTGGTGTGATGGGACGTATCTCAGAGGCGTTATGTGAGCGTACCACCATGGCCTGAGCAACTGCGATTACTGAGAGTACACCCAGTACAGACAGCGAGATCATTTTTTTTCTTGGGTGTGTACGTGTGGGTACAGCCGCTTTAATGGCAGTGAGAGCAAGTGGTCAAATGTATTTATAGGTCACTAGCAGAAACTAAGGCACGTGGTCAGAGTCATAACCACCGTAGCTCTTGTCATAATTTAATATACATAGAAATCAGAAACGGGCATATCAGGATAGACATCGCGAGTGATAATGCGGCCAGTATCTGTGTGCGCTTGAGAGCACCTTGTTGTTCTACTGTGGTGCCCACGCCGCCGGGTCTGTAAATGTCATCGACCTTCTTTATATACGCATACGCTAAAGACCGTATATTCTCTATGGATTTGAACACGTCCTTTGTTTCGCGTAACGCTTGAGCTGTCTCGAGCGTGATGTTGTGAGTGTACACCAGTGTTTCGCGTGCACCGAGGTCCGAAAGGGCGTGCGCTAAAACTATTAACCTTGGTTTGGGAGTGTGGCGAAACGCTCGCTCCGCTGTAATGGGCAGATGCAATGTTATCACCTGGTACGTTTCGTTAGTCGGGTCGTAACACACCGGTCCGTCACACGGACCATCACATTGTATGGGGCACAGTAAGGACAACACGCCGCCGACCGTGACTTCGCACTCGACCGCGGTGGTGTTGTCGATTTGCAAAGGATCATATACGCCTCTCCAGTCGCAATGAGGCACATTGTAGTCGACGCGACCGTCGGTCACCATAGCTTTCGTCAGCCAACACACTCGATTGCCCTTCGAAACATCGGCGATCAACGTGAGCGTAGAGGTCGCTGTCGCTTTACTGTACGCCAGGATATCCGTGTGTGAGTGCACGCTCGACGTCGATTGACAACCGGTCATGTCAGACCTGATCAGACCTTCCGAACACATGACCATTAGTTGTTGTGCGGCCGAGAGTATCGCGATCATACCGTTGAGATGTGTAGAAAGCGCGTACACGCCAGCCTTCCACGTTTCCAAAGTTTCCAGCAGTCTAGAGGGACTTGTCTTAGCGCGCACGGCTGTGCTGAATTTGCGTTGGGTAGACACAACGGCTTTGACCTCGCTTAGGATCTTGTGGGCTCATGTACTCGTGGTAGGCCAAGACGTGTATAGTCGAGCGCGGTGACGCCCCGAACACTTGACCCGGTTTTGTTGTGGCGATATGCGTGTCCAGTAACGCGGCAAAGTCCGCGTGTCTAGCGTGTATTGATTTTACAGCTCGCTCACACCCCAACAGTACGGTCCGTAGAAGTTCGTTCACTTGTTTCCATGCGCTCGTGGAACACAGGACATCGCAACCTCTGTGATACTCAAGTAAAGCGTCACACACCAGCTGCTTGCACGTTGGAAATACAATCGGTAGTAACTTCTTACTCCACTCTATGTTGAACTCGTATAGTATGTATATGGGCGGTTGCGGCGGTTTGCGCATTTTCTATCTACCCTCCGCTAATATGACTCTGTGGTCTGTCTCCTGAGATGGTGCGGTTGGAACTTGCGAGAGTGGACTATCGACGGTCGATGTTTCCATTTCGTCAACTGTGCCATTTTCAGCCGCTGGCAAACGGCCGTCGACGGTCGATGCGAGACACCAACATAACGTTAGACCGCGACCCTCATGCCAGTTTTCTGTAGTACTGGTTGTAGTTTCTGGTGCACACTCGATACGCCATTACGATCACAATTACGTTGATTAATAAATCCAGTGTTGTAGCGACTGCAGCCAGCGCCGTCGCGCAACTCGTGTCGGTGTTATCTCTCGATACTTTCATTCGTATCCAAGCGTATGCAGAATCTACGGATCTGGTGAAGTTGCTTGTCACTAGCTTGCGCACGTTTGATATGGCACGTTGCGCAAGACTCACACAACCTGCAGTGGCGACCGTCGCGTCAGTGCAATGTTTTTCCGATATATCGCTCGCAACATCGTTTGTCATTTGCTGTACACTGCGCACACTGGCCGCGAGGTCGCGGAGAGGGTCTTCGTTACGAGTTGTGTAATATCCGCTGACTTGCCGATTCAATTCTGGTGGCGCTGACCCAAACGAGAACGCTTTTAAGGCGCATGTCCTGGTAACTCTGGTAGCGCCGTGGTTGACGAGGACGATCATCTTTAGCAATAGTTCATCTCGAAGCACAACGATGGTGAGGGCGATGGGTTGGCCGGTTCCGCCTTCAGGCCACTCGGTTGCTGCTAGATTGCCCAATGCCACACACGCAGACGAACCCTGTACACACTCAATGACCCGTGTGCGATCGTTGATTTCTGCTAGTATGCTTGCTAGTTCTACGTGCTTCCACGGATCGGGCGTGGGCACGCGCTTGTTGTAGAGGCGTTTTCGCGCAGCCTCTACCCTGCACGACCGCTCGTGGCCGCACTAGCTATATTTATCTTTATTTGTTTCACACACACACACACACACACACACACACACACACACACACACACACACACACACACACACACACAACACACACACACACACACACACACACACACACACACACACACACACAGGCCCTTGCGTGCAAACCTCGGTCAGGCCTGCAGTGTACACATCAGAGACATGATGTTCTTTCACAGAACTGAGGTTGTTCATTACTAAATGACTTTTACAGGAATATTGTTATTATACTATTCAACAGGTTGATCATAATAATGTGTATTAAACCCACAACCTAGCACTGAGGACAGAGGGACTTTATTTAAATTAGTACTTAATGGAAACGATTCATAATGATACATAAGAGCCATGTCATACATTCAGCCTAGGAATAGTAGCATTGTGCACTATTAAAAATATACACATCAATTGCTCGAATCCCATTGTTGCAAAGTAAAACTCTAATAAAACTCTAGTCTGACATCAACAGAGAAGACTTAGTGTATGTACTACAAATACAGCATTAGGATTTCGAGTGGACCGTGCACCTTGTGAACCAACAGAGGCTAATGACGCAACATATCTTCCAGTTGCTATTAGACAAGTTATAATTCTCGACGATTTTTCGGAACTGGTTTCTTGGGTCCGTGAGTAAATGCCAAATGAGATGATAGTCCTTAAGTAAGTTCCTGGCGATCCCACGTCACGCTCTTGCCCATCAGCCGGTGAACGCTGAGACGGAACTCGATGAGAGCGATGTATTTTTTTAAGTGCTCCGAATGTACTTCTAACAAGCGTGCGATTCACTTCGTGAGTAAACCGCAGCTGCAGCTGATTCAAACAGTCAAGCCAACTTTCTACATCACAATATGCGTTTTGTAGTTAGTCGAGTTACCTTTTGTGTGGCGCATGCACGGGTTGTTAGCGTCCAGCTCCCAGCTTAGAGAGTCCTGTATTGACACAGACGTCAATACATCTCGATGTCATGCAACACACAAAGTCTGTCGCATACAAGAGGGTTAACACACATGTACGATGTGTGCGATGGCACGCCCGTTTACAATGGGACACGACGATGATCATTGTTAACCAAACTCTTGTTTCTCACGACAGGTGGTAGCGTTGTCTCCTGCACCTGGTCTTCGTGCACAGAGGGTGTTGTAATGTGCTCGTCATAGTCGCGATCGTTGTCACTCGAATCCGTTGTTCTCACGACAGGTGGTAGCGTTGTCTCCTGCATGTTGTCTTCGCGTGCGGCAAGCGTTGTGCTGTGCTCGTTATAATGGTTGTCTTCGTACAAAGGGGGTGTTGAATACTCCTTCGCGAGTAGTGTAGGAGGTTGTGTGATGGGACGTATCTCAGAGGCGTTATGTGAGCGTACCACAATGGCCTGAGCAACTGCGACTACTGAGAGTACACCCAGTACAGACAGCGAGATCTTTTTTTTTCTTGGGTGTTGTACGTGTGGGTACAGCCGCTTTAATGGCAGTGAGAGCAAGTGGGCAAATGTATTTATAGGTCACTAGCAGAAACTAAGGCACGTGGTCAGAGTGTAATCGTAACCACCGTAGCTCTTGTCATAATTTAATATACATAGAAATCAGAAACGGGCATGTCAGGATAGACATCGCGAGTGATAATGCGGCCAGTATCTGTGTGCGCTTGAGAGCACCTTGTTGTTCTACTGTGGTGCCCACGCCGCCGGGTCTGTAAATGTCATCGACCTTCTTTATAAACGCATACGCTAAAGACCGTATATTCTCTATGTATTTGAACACGTCCTTTGTTTCGCGTAACGCTTGAGCTGTCTCGAGCGTGATGTTGTGAGTGTACACCAGTGTTTCGCGTGCACCGAGGTCCGAAAGGGCGTGCGCTAAAACTATTAACCTTGGTTTGGGAGTGTGGCGAAACGCTCGCTCCGCTGTAATGGGCAGATGCAATGTTATCACCTGGTACGTTTCGTTAGTCGGGTCGTAACACACCGGTCCGTCACATGGACCGTCACATTGTATGGGGCACAGTAAGGACAACACGCTGCCGACCGTGACTTCGCACTCGACCGCGGTGGTGTTGTCGATTTGCAAAGGATCACATACGCCTCTCCAGTCGCAATGAGGCACATTGTAGTCGACGCGACCGTCGGTCACCATAGCTTTCGTCAGCCAACACACTCGATTGCCCTTCGAAACATCGGTGATCAACGTGAGCGTAGAGGTCGCTGTCGCTTTACTGTACGCCAGGATATCCGTGTGTGAGTGCACGCTCGACGTCGATTGACAACCGGTCATGTCAGACCTGATCAGACCTTCCGAACACATGACCATTAGTTGTTGTGCGGCCGAGAGTATCGCGATCATACCGTTGAGATGTGTAGAAAGAGCGTACACGCCAGCCTTCCACGTTTCCAAAGTTTCCAGCAGTCTAGAGGGACTTGTCTTAGCGCGCACGGCTGTGCTGAATTTGCGTTGGGTAGACACAACGGCTTCGACCTCGCTTAGGATCTTGTGGGCTCATGTACTCGTGGTAGGCCAAGACGTGTATAGTCGAGCGCGGTGACGCCCCGAACACTTGACCCGGTTTTCTTGTGGCGATATGCGTGTCCAGTAACGCGGCAAAGTCCGCGTGTCTAGCGTGTATTGATTTTACAGCTCGCTCACACCCCAACAGTACGGTCCGTAGAAGTTCGTTCACTTGTTTCCATGCGCTCGTGGAACACAGGACATCGCAACCTCTGTGATACTCAAGTAAAGCGTCACACACCAGCTGCTTGCACGTTGAAAATACAATCGGTAGTAACTTCTTACTCCACTCTATGTTGAACTCGTATAGTATGTATATGGGCGGTTGCGGCGGTTTGCGCATTTTCTATCTACCCTCCGCTAATATGACTCTGTGGTCTGTCTCCTGAGATGGTGCGGTTGGAACTTGCGAGAGTGGACTATCGACGGTCGATGTTTCCATTTCGTCAACTGTGCCATTTTCAGCCGCTGGCAAACGGCCGTTGACGGTCGATGAGAGACACCAACATAACGTTAGACCGCGACCCTCATGCCAGTTGTGCTTCGAGATGAACTATTGCTAAAGATGATCGTCTTCGTCAACCACGGCGCTACCAGAGTTACCACGACATGCGCCTTAAAAGCGTTCTCGTTTGGGTCAGCGCCACCAGAATTGAATCGGCAAGTCAGCGGATATTACACAACTCGTAACGAAGACCCTCTCCGTGACCTCGCGGCCAGTGTGCGCAGTGTACAGCAAATGACAAACGATGTTGCGAGCGATATATCGGAAAAACTTTGCACTGACGCGACGGTCGCCACTGCAGGTTGTGTGAGTCTTGCGCAACGTGCCATATCAAACGTGCGCAAGCTAGTGACAAGCAACTTCACCAGATCCGTAGATTCTGCATACGCTTGGATACGAATGAAAGTATCGAGAGATAACACTGACACGAGTTGCGCGACGGCGCTGGCTGCAGTCGCTACAACACTGGATTTATTAATCAACGTAATTGTGATCGTAATGGCGTATCGAGTGTGCCCCAGAAACTACAACCAGTACTACAGAAAACTGGCATGAGGGTCGCGGTCTAACGTTATGTTGGTGTCTCGCATCGACCGTCTACGGCCGTTTGCCAGCGGCTGAAAATGGCACAGTTGACGAAATGGAAACGCCGACCGTCGATAGTGCACTCTCGCAAGTTCCAACCGCACCATCTCAGGAGACAGACCACCGAGTCATATTAGCGGAGGGTAGATAGAAAATGCGCAAACCGCCGCAACCGCCCATATACATACTATACGAGTTCAACATAGAGTGGAGTAAGAAGTTACTACCGATTGTATTTCCAACGTGCAAGCAGCTGGTGTGTGACGCTTTACTTGAGTATCACAGAGGTTGCGATGTCCTGTGTTCCACGAGCGCATGGAAACAAGTGAACGAACTTCTACGGACCGTACTGTTGGGGTGTGAGCGAGCTGTAAAATCAATACACGCTAGACACGCGGACTTTGCCGCGTTACTGGACACGCATATCGCCACAACAAAACCGGGTCAAGTGTTCGGGGCGTCACCGCGCTCGACTATACACGTCTTGGCCTACCACGAGTACATGAGCCCACAAGATCCTAAGCGAGGTCGAAGCCGTTGTGTCTACCCAACGCAAATTCAGCACAGCCGTGCGCGCTAAGACAAGTCCCTCTAGACTGCTGGAAACTTTGGAAAGGTGGAAGGCTGGCGTGTATGCGCTTTCTACACATCTCAACGGTATGATCGCGATACTCTCGGCCGCACAACAACTAATGGTCATGTGTTCGGAAGGTCTGATCAGGTCTGACATGACCGGTTGTCAATCGACGTCGAGCGTGCACTCACACACGGATATCCTGGCGTACAGTAAAGCGACAGCGACCTCTACGCTCACGTTGATCGCCGATGTTTCGAAGGGCAATCGAGTGTGTTGGCTGACGAAAGCTATGGTGACCGACGGTCGCGTCGACTACAATGTGCCTCATTGCGACTGGAGAGGCGTATGTGATCCTTTGCAAATCGACAACACCACCGCGGTCGAGTGCAAAGTCACGGTCGGCGGCGTGTTGTCCTTACTGTGCCCCATACAATGTGACGGTCCGTGTGACGGACCGGTGTGTTACGACCCGACTAACGAAACGTACCAGGTGATAACATTGCATCTGCCCATTACAGCGGAGCGAGCGTTTCGCCACACTCCCAAACCAAGGTTAATATTTGTAGCGCACGCCCTTTCGGACCTCGGTGCACGCAAAACACTGGTGTACACTCACAACATCACGCTCGAGACAGCTCAAGCGTTACGCGAAACAAAGGACGTGTTCAAATCCATAGAGAATATACGGTCTTTAGCGTATGCGTATATAAAGAAGGTCGATGACATTTACAGACCCGGCGGCGTGGCCACCACAGTAGAACAACAAGGTGCTCTCAAGCGCACACAGATACTGGCCGCATTATCACTCGCGATGTCTATCCTGACATGCCCGTTTCTGATTTCTATGTATATTAAATTATGACAAGAGCTACGGTGGTTACGATTACACGCTGACCACGTGCCTTAGTTTCTGCTAGTGACCTATAAATACATTTGCCCACTTGCTCTCACTGCCATTAAAGCGGCTGTACCCACACGTACAACACCCAAGAAAAAAAAAGATCTCGCTGTCTGTACTGGGTGTACTCTCATTAGTCGCAGTTGCTCAGGCCATTGTGGTACGCTCACATAACGCCTCTGAGATACGTCCCATCACACAACCTCCTACACTACTCGCGAAGGAGTATTCAACACCCCCTTTGTACGAAGACAACCATTATAACGAGCACAGCACAACGCTTGCCGCACGCGAAGACAACATGCAGGAGACAACGCTACCACCTGTCGTGAGAACAACGGATTCGAGTGACAACGATCGCGACTATGACGAGCACATTACAACACCCTCTGTGCACGAAGACCAGGTGCAGGAGACAACGCTACCACCTGTCGTGAGAAACAAGAGTTTGGTTAACAATGATCATCGTCGTGTCCCATTGTAAACGGGCGCGCCATCGCACACATCGTACATGTGTGTTAACCCACCTGTATGCGACAGACTTTGTGTGTTGCATGACATCGAGATGTATTGACGTCTGTGTCAATACAGGACTCTCTATAAGCCGGGAGCTGGACGCTAACGACCCGTGCATGCGCCACACAAAAGGTATCGTACATGTGTTAGCCCACCTGTATGCGACAGACTTTGTGTGTTGCATGACATCGAGATGTATTGACGTCTGTGTCATTACAGGACTCTCTAAGCTGGGAGCTGGACGCTAACAACCCATGCATGCGCCACACAAAAGGTAACTCGACTAACTACAAAACGCATATTGTGATGTAGAAAGTTGGCTTGACTGTTTGAATCAGCTGCAGCTGCGGTTTACTCACGTAGTGAATCGCACGCTTGTTAGAAGTACATTCGGAGCACTTAAAAAAATACATCGCTCTCATCGAGTTCCGTCTCAGCGTTCACCAGCTGATGGGCAAGAGCGTGACGTGGGATCGCCAGGAACTTACTTAAGGACTATCATCTCATTTGGCATTTACTCACGGACCCAAGAAACCAGTTCCGAAAAATCGTTGAGAATTATAACTTGTCTAATAGCAACTGGAAGATATGTTGCGTCATAAGCCTCTGATGGTTCACAAGGTGCACAGTCCACTCGAAATCCTAATGCTGTATTTGTAGTACATACACTAAGTCTTCTCTGTTGATGTCAGACTAGAGTTTTATTAGAGTTTTACTTTGCAACAATGGGATTCGAGCAATTGATGTGTATATTTTTAATAGTGCACAATGCTACTATTCCTAGGCTGAATGTATGACATGGCTCTTATGTATCATTATGTATCGTTTCCATTAAGTACTAATTTAAATAAAGTCCCTCTGTCCTCAGTGCTAGGTTGTGGGTTTAATACACATTATTATGATCAACCTGTTGAATAGTATAATAACAATATTCCTGTAAAAGTCATTTAGTAATGAACAACCTCAGTTTTGTGAAAGAACATCATGTCTCTGATGTGTACACTGCAGGCCTGACTGAGGTTTGCACGCAAGGGCCTGTGTGTGTGTGTGTGTGCGTGTGTGTGTGTGTGTTTGTGTGTGTGTGTGTGTGTGTGTGTGTGTTTGTGTGTGTGTGTGTGTGTGTGTGTGTGTGTGTGTGTGTGTGTGTGTGTGTATGTGTGTGTGTGTGTGTGTGTGTGTGTGAAACAAATAAAGATAAATATAGCTAGTGCGGCCACGAGCGGTCGTGCAGGGTAGAGGCTGCGCGAAAACGCCTCTACAACAAGCGCGTGCCCACGCCCGATCCGTGGAAGCACGTAGAACTAGCAAACGTACTAGCAGAAATCAACGATCGCACATGGGTCATTGAGTGTGTACAGGGTTCGTCTGCGTGTGTGGCATTGGGCAATCTAGCGGCAACCGAGTGGCCTGAAGGCGGAACCGGCCAACCCATCGCCCTCACCATCGTTGTGCTTCGAGATGAACTATTGCTAAAGATGATCGTCCTCGTCAACCACGGCGCTACCAGAGTTACCACGACATGCGCCTTAAAAGCGTTCTCGTTTGGGTCAGCGCCACCAGAATTGAATCGGCAAGTCAGCGGATATTACACAACTCGTAACGAAGACCCTCTCCGCGACCTCGCGGCCAGTGTGCGCAGTGTACAGCAAATGACAAACGATGTTGCGAGCGATATATCGGAAAAACTTTGCACTGACGCGACGGTCGCCACTGCAGGTTGTGTGAGTCTTGCGCAACGTGCCATATCAAACGTGCGCAAGCTAGTGACAAGCAACTTCACCAGATCCGTAGATTCTGCATACGCTTGGATACGAATGAAAGTATCGAGAGATAACACTGACACGAGTTGCGCGACGGCGCTGGCTGCAGTCGCTACAACACTGGATTTATTAATCAACGTAATTGTGATCGTAATGGCGTATCGAGTGTGCACCAGAAACTACAACCAGTACTACAGAAAACTGGCATGAGGGTCGCGGTCTAACGTTATGTTGGTGTCTCGCATCGACCGTCGACGGCCGTTTGCCAGCGGCTGAAAATGGCACAGTTGACGAAATGGAAACGCCGAACGTCCATAGTGCACTCTCGCAAGTTCCAACCGCACCATCTCAGGAGACAGACCACAGAGTCATATTAGCGGAGGGTAGATAGAAAATGCGCAAACCGCCTCAACCGCCCATATACATACTATACGAGTTCAACATAGAGTGGAGTAAGAAGTTACTACCGATTGTATTTCCAACGTGCAAGCAGCTGGTGTGTGACGCTTTACTTGAGTATCACAGAGGTTGCGATGTCCTGTGTTCCACGAGCGCATGGAAACAAGTGAACGAACTTCTACGGACCGTACTGTTGGGGTATGAGCGAGCTGTAAAATCAATACACGCTAGACATGTAGACTTTGCCGCGTTACTGGACACGCATATCGCCACAACAAAACCGGGTCAAGTGGTCAGGGCGTCACCGCGCTCGACTATACACGTCTTGGCCTACCACGAGTACATGAGCCCACAAGATCCTAAGCGAGGTCGAAGCCGTTGTGTCTACCCAACGCAAATTCAGCACAGCCGTGTGCGCTAAGACAAGTCCCTCTAGACTGCTGGAAACTTTGGAAACGTGGAAGGCTGGCGTGTACGCGCTTTCTACACATCTCAACGGTATGATCGCGATACTCTCGGCCGTACAACAACTAATGGTCATGTGTTCGGAAGGTCTGATCAGGTCTGACATGACCGGTTGTCAATCGACGTCAAGCGGGCACTCACACACGGATATCCTGGCGTACAGTAAAGCGACAGCGACCTCTACGCTCACGTTGATCACCGATGTTTCGAAGGGCAATCGAGTGTGTTGGCTGACGAAAGCTATGGTGACCGACGGTCGTGTCGACTACAATGTGCCTCATTGCGACTGGAGAGGCGTATGTGATCCTTTGCAAATCGACAACACCACCGCGGTCGAGTGCGAAGTCACGGTCGGCGGCGTGTTGTCCTTACTGTGCCCCATACAATGTGACGGTCCGTGTGACGGACCGGTGTGTTACGACCCGACTAACGAAACGTACCAGGTGATAACATTGCATCTGCCCATTACAGCGGAGCGAGCGTTTCGCCACACTCCCAAACCAAGGTTAATAGTTGTAGCGCACGCCCTTTCGGACCTCGGTGCACGCGAAACACTGGCGTACACTCACAAAATCACGCTCGAGACAGCTCAAGCGTTACGCGAAACAAAGGACGTGTTCAAATCCATAGAGAATATACGGTCTTTAGCGTATGCGTATACAAAGAAGGTCGATGACATTTACAGACCCGGCGGCGTGGGCACCACAGTAGAACAACAAGGTGCTCTCAAGCGAACACAGATACTGGCCGCATTATCACTCGCGATGTCTATCCTGACATGCCCGTTTCTGATTTCTATGTATATTAAATTATGACAAGAGCTACGGTGGTTATTACTCTGACCACGTGCCTTAGTTTCTGCTAGTGACCTATAAATACATTTGACCACTTGCTCTCACTGCCATTAAAGCGGCTGTACCCACACGTACACACCCAAGAAAAAAAATGATCTCGCTGTCTGTACTGGGTGTACTCTCAGTAGTCGCAGTTGCTCAGGCCATGGTGGTACGCTCACATAACGCCTCTGAGATACGTCCCATCACACCACCTCCTAGACTACTCGCGAAGGAGTATTCAACACCCCCTTTGTACGAAGACAACCATTATAACGAGCACAGCACAACGCTTGCCGCAAGCGAAGACAACATGCAGGAGACAACGCTACCACCTGTCGTGAGAACAACGGATTCGAGTGACAACGATCGCGACTATGACGAGCACATTACAACACCCTCTGTGCACGAAGACCAGGTGCAGGAGACAACGCTACCACCTGTCGTGAGAAACAAGAGTTTGGTTAACAATGATCATCGTCGTGTCCCATTGTAAACGGGCGCGCCATCGCACACATCGTACATGTGTGTTAACCCACCTGTATGCGACAGAATTTGTGTGTTGCATGACATCGAGATGTATTGACGTCTGCGTCAATACAGGACTCTCTATAAGCCCGGAGCTGGACGCTAACGACCCGTGCATGCGCCAAAAAAAAAGGTATCGTACATGTGTTAACCCACCTGTATGCGACAGACTTTGTGTGTTGCATGACATCGAGATGTATTGACGTCTGTGTCAATACAGGACTCTCTAAGCTGGGAGCTGGACGCTAACGACCCGTGCATACGCCACACAAAAGGTAACTCGACTAACTACAAAACGCATATTGTGATGTAGAAAGTTGGCTCGACTGTTTGAATCAGCTGCAGCTGCGGTTTACTCACGAAGTGAATCGCACGCTTGTTAGAAGTACATTCGGAGCACTTAAAAAATACATCGCTCTCATCGAGTTCCGTCTCAGCGTTCACCGGCTGATGGGCAAGAGCGTGACATGGGATCGCCAGGAACTTACTTAAGGACTATCATCTCATTTGGCATTTACTCACGGACCCAAGAAACCAGTTCCGAAAAATGGTCGAGAATTATAACTTGTCTAATAGCAACTGGAAGATATGTTGCGTCATAAGCCTCTGATGGTTCACAAGGTGCACGGTCCACTCGAAATCCTAATGCTGTATTTGTAGTACATACACTATGTCTTCTCTGTTGATGTCAGACTAGAGTTTTATTAGAGTTTTACTTTGCAACAATGGGATTCGAGCAATTTATGTGTATATTTTTAATAGTGCACAATGCTACTATTCCTAGGCTGAATGTATGACATGGCTCTTATGTATCATTATGAATCGTTTCCATTAAGTACTAATTTAAATAAAGTCCCTCTGTCCTCAGTGCTAGGTTGTGGGTTTAATACACATTATTATGATCAACCTGTTGAATAGTATAATAACAATATTCCTGTAAAAGTCATTTAGTGATGAACAACCTCAGTTCTGTGAAAGAACATCATGTCTCTGATGTGTACACTGCAGGCCTGACCGGGGTTTGAAAGAACATCATGTCTCTGATGTGTACACTGCAGGCCTGACCGGGGTTTGCACGCAAGGGCCTGTGTGTGTGAGTGTGTGTGTGTGTGTGTGTGTGTGTGTGTGTGTGTGTGTGTGTGTGTGTGTGTGTGTGTGTGTGTGTGTGTGTGTGTGTGTGTGTGAAACAAATAAAGATAAATATAGCTAGTGCGGCCACGAGCGGTCGTGCAGGGTAGAGGCTGCGCGAAAACGCCTCTAAAAACAAGCGCGTGCCCACGCCCGATCCGTGGAAGCACGCAGACCTACCAAACGTACTAGCAGAAATCAACGATCGTACACGGGTCATTGAGTGTGTACAGGGTTCGTCTGTGTGGCATTGGGCAATCTAGCGGCAACCGAGTGGCCTGAAGGCGGAACCGGCCAACCCGTCGCCCTCACCATCGTGGCGCTTCGAGATGAACTATTGCTAAAGATGATCGTCCTCATCAACCAAGGCGCTACCAGAGTAGCTCGTCACGAAGACCCTCTCCGCGACCTCGCGGCCAGTGTGCGCAGTGTACAGCAAATGACAAACGATGTTGCGAGCGATATATCGGAAAAACTTTGCACTGACGCGACGGTCGCCACTGCAGGTTGTGTGAGTCTCGCGCAAAGTGCCATATCAAACATGCGCAAGCTAGTGACAAGCAACTTCACCAGATCCGTAGATTCTGCATACGCTTGAATACCAACGAAAGTATCGAGGGATAACACCGACACGAGTTGCGCGACGGCGCTGGCTGCAGTCGCTACAACACTGGATTTATTAATCAACGTAATTGTGATCGTAATGGCGTATCGAGTGTGCACCAGAAACTACAACCAGTACTACAGAAAACTGGCATGAGGGTCGCGGTCTAACGTTATGTTGGTGTCTCGCATCGACCGTCGACGGCCGTGTGCCAGTGGCTGAAAATGGCACAGTTGATGAAATGGAAACGGCGACCGTCCATAGTGCACTCTCGCAAGTTCCAACCGCACCATCTCAGGAGACAGACCACAGAGTCATATTAGCGGAGGGTAGATAGAAAATGCGCAAACCGCCTCAACCGCCCATATACATACTATACGAGTTCAACATAGAGTGGAGTAAGAAGTTACTACCGATTGTATTTCCAACGTGCAAGCAGCTGGTGTGTGACGCTTTACTTGAGTATCACAGAGGTTGCGATGTCCTGTGTTCCACGAGCGCATGGAAACAAGTGAACGAACTTCTATGGACCGTACTGTTGGGGTATGAGCGAGCTGTAAAATCAATACACGCTAGACACGTAGACTTTGCCGCGTTACTGGACACACATGTCGCCACAACAAAACCGGGTCAAGTGTTCGGGGCGTCACCGCGCTTGACTATACACGTCTTGGCCTACCACGAGTACATGAGCCCACAGATCCTAAGCAAGGTCGAAGCCGTTGTGTCTACCCAACACAAATTCAGCACAGCCGTGCGCGTTAAGACAAGTCCCTCTAGACTGCTGGAAACTTTGGAAACGTGGAAGGCTGGCGTGTACGCGCTTTCTACACATCTCAACGGTATGATCGCGATACTCTCGGCCGCACAACAACTAATGGTCATGTGTTCGGAAGGTCTGATCAGGTCTGACATGACCGGTTGTCAATCGACGTCGAGCGTGCACTCACACACGGATATCCTGGTGTACAGTAAAGCGACGGCAACCTCTACGCTCACGTTGATCGCCGATGTTTCGAAGGGCAATCGAGTGTGTTGGCTGACGAAAGCTATGGTGACCGACGGTCGTGTCGACTACAATGTGCCTCATTGCGACTGGAGAGGCGTATGTGATCCTTTGCAAATCGACAACACCACCGCGGTCGAGTGCGAAGTCACGGTCGGCGGCGTGTTGTCCTTACTGTGCCCCATACAATGTGACGGTCCTTGTCACGGACCGGTGTGTTACGACCCAACTAACGAAACGTACCAGGTGATAACATTGCATCTGCCCATTACAGCGGAGCGAGCGTTTCGCCACACTCCCAAACCAAGGTTAATAGTTGTAGCGCACGCCCTTTCGGACTTCGGTGCACGCGAAACACTGGCGTACACTCACAACATCACGCTCGAGACAGCTCAAGTGTTACGCAAAACAAAGGACGTGTTCAAATCCATAGAGAATATACGGTCTTTAGCGTATGCGTATATAAAGAAGGTCGATGACATTTACAGACCCGGCGGCGTGGGCACCACAGTAGAACAACAAGGTGCTCTCAAGCGCACACAGATACTGGCCGCATTATCACTCGCGATGTCTATCCTGACATGCCCGTTTCTGATTTCTATGTATATTAAATTATGACAAGAGCTACGGTGGTTACGATTACACTCTGACCACGTGCCTTAGTTTCTGCTAGTGACCTATAAATACATTTGACGACTTGCTCTCACTGCCATTAAAGCGGCTGTACCCACACGTACAACACCCAAGTAAAAAAATGATCTCGCTGTCTGTACTGGGTGTACTCTCAGTAGTCGCAGTTGCTCAGGCCATGGTGGTACGCTCACATAATGCCTCTGAGATACGTCCCATCACACCACCTCCTAGACTACTCGCGAAGGAGCATTCAACACCCCCTTTGTACGAAGACAACCATTATAACGAGCACAGCACAACGCTTGCCGCACGCAAAGACAACATGCAGGAGACAACGCTACCACCTGTCGTGAGAACAACGGATTCGAGTGACAACGATCGCGACTATGACGAGCACATTACAACACCCTCTGTGCACGAAGACCAGGTGCAGGAGACAACGCTACCACCTGTCGTGAGAAACAAGAGTTTGGTTAACAATGATCATCGTCGTGTCCCATTGTAAACGGGCGCGCCATCGCACACATCGTACATGTGTGTTAACCCACCTGTATGCGACAGACTTTGTGTGTTGCATGACATCGAGATGTATTGACGTCTGTGTCAATACAGGACTCTCTATAAGCCGGGAGCTGGACGCTAACGACCCGTGCATGCGCCACACAAAAGGTATTGTACATGTGTTAACCCACCTGTATGCGACAGACTTTGTGTGTTGCATGACATCGAGATGTATTGACGTCTGTGTCAATACAGGAATCTCTAAGCTGGGAGCTGGATGCTAACGACCCGTGCATGCGCCACACAAAAGGTAACTCGACTAACTACAAAACGAATATTGTGATGTAGAAAGTTGGCTCGACTGTTTGAATCAGCTGCAGCTGCGGTTTACTCACGAAGTGAATCGCACGCTTGTTAGAAGTACATTCGGAGCACTTAAAAAATACATCGCTCTCATCGAGTTCCGTCTCAGCGTTCACCGGCTGATGGGCAAGAGCGTGACATGGGATCGCCAGGAACTTACTTAAGGACTATCATCTCATTTGGCATTTACTCACGGACCCAAGAAACCAGTTCCGAAAAATGGTCGAGAATTAAAACTTGTCTAATGGCAACTGGAAGATATGTTGCGTCATAAGCCTCTGATGGTTCACAAGGTGGACGGTCCACTCGAAATCCTAATGCTGTATTTGTAGTGCATACACTAAGTCTTCTCTGTTGATGTCAGACTAGAGTTTTATTAGAGTTTTACTTTGCAACAATGGGATTCGAGCAATTGATGTGTATATTTTTAATAGTGCACAATGCTACTATTCCTAGGCTGAATGTATGACATGGCTCTTATGTATCATTATGAATCGTTTCCATTAAGTACTAATTTAAATAAAGTCCCTCTGTCCTCAGTGCTAGGTTGTGGGTTTAATACACATTATTATGATCAACCTGTTGAATAGTATAATAACAATATTCCTGTAAAAGTCATTTAGTAATGAACAACCTCAGTTCTGTGAAAGAACATCATGTCTCTGATGTGTACACTGCAGGCCTGACCGGTCTTGCTGGGGCCTCTCTCCTGGAGGCGCTCAATCAGACCCAGTGGTGACACGTGGCAAGACGCTCCTTGGGACGCGTCTTGCTTGGGCCTCTCTCCTGGAGGCTCTCAGTCAGACCCAGTGGTGACACGTGGCAAGACCCTCCTCGGGGCGCATCTTGCTTGGGCCTCTCTCCTGGAGGCGCTCAGTCAGACCCAGTGTTGACACGTGGCAAGACGCTGCTCGGGGCGCGTCTTGCTTGGGCCTCTCTCCTGGAGGCGCTCAGTCAGACCCAGTGTTGATATGTGGCAAGACACTCCTCGGGGCGCGTCTTGCTTGGGCCTCTCTCATGGAGGCCCTCTGTCAGACCCAGTGTTGACATGTGTCAAGACGCTCCTCGGGGCACGTCCTGCTTTGGCCTCTCTCCTGGAGGCGCTCAGTCAGACCGAGTGCTGACATGTGGCAAGAAGCTCCTCGGGGCGCGTGTTGCTTGGGCTTCTCTCCTGGAGGCCCTCAGTAAGACCCATTGTTGACATGTGGCAAGACGCTCCTCGGGGCGCGTCTTGCTTGGGCCTCTCTCCAGAAGGCCCTCAATCAGACCCAGTGTTGACACGTGGCAAGACGCTCCTCGGGGCGCGTCTTGCTTGGGCCTCTCTCCTGGAGGCGCTCAGTCAGACCAAGTGGTGACATGTGGCAAGACACTCCTCGGGGCGCGTCTTGCTTGGGCCTCTCTCCTGGAGGCCCTCTGTCAGACCCAGTGTTGACATGTGTCAAGACGCTCCTCGGGGCGTGTCTTGCTTGGGCTTCTCTCCTGGAGGCCCTCAGTCATACCCATTGTTGACATGTGGCAAGACGCTCCTCGGGGCGCGTCTTGCTTGGGCCTCTCTCCTGGAGGCCCTCAGTCAGACCCATTGTTGACATGTGGCAAGACAATGGGTCTTACTGAGGGCCTCCAGGAGAGAAGCCCAAGCAAGACGCGCCCCGAGGAGCTTCTTGCCACATGTCAGCACTCGGTCTGACTGAGCGCCTCCAGGAGAGAGGCCCAAGCAACACGCGCCCCGAGGAGCGTCAGGCCACATGTCACTACTCAGTCTGACTGAGCGCCTCCAGGAGAGAGGCCCAAGTAAGACGCGCCCCGAGGAGCGTCTTGCCACGTGTCAACACTGGGTCTGATTGAGGGCCTTCTGGAGAGAGGCCCAAGCAAGACGCGCCCCGAGGAGCGTCTTGCCACATGTAACTACTCGGTCTGACTGAGCGCCTCCAGGAGAGAGGCCCAAGCAAGACGTGCCCCGAGGAGCGTCTTGCCACATGTCAACAATGGGCCTGACTGAGGGCCTCCAGGAGAGAAGCCCAAGCAAGACGCGCCCCGAGGAGCGTCTTGCCACATGTCAACACTGGGTGTGACTGAGGGCCTCCAGGAGAGAGGCCCAAAGAAGACGCGCCCCGAGGAGCGTCTGGCCACATGTCAACACTGGGTCTGACTGAGGGCCTCCGGGAGAGAAGCCCAAGCAAGATGCGCCCCGAGGAGCGTCTTGCCAAATGTCAGCACTCGGTCTGACTGAGTGCCTCCAGGAGAGAGGCCCAAGCAAGACGCACCCCGAGGAGCGTCTTGCCACATGTCAACACTGGGTCTGACTGAGCGCCTCCAGGAGAGAGGCCCAAGCAAGACGCGCCCCGAGGTGCGTCTTGCCACATGTGAACACTGGGTCTGACTGAGCGCCTCCAGGAGAGAGGCCCAAGCAAGACGAGCCCGGAGGAGCGTCTTGCAACATGTCAGCACTCGGTCTGACTGAGCGCCTCCAGGAGAGAGGCCCAAGCAAGACGCGCCCCGAGGAGGGTCTTGACACGTGTCTCCTCTGGGTCTGACTGAGCGCCTCCAGGAGAGAGGCCGAAGCAAGACGTGCCCCGACGAGCATCTTGCCACATGTCAACACTAGGTCTGAATGAGTGCCTCCATGAGAGAAGCCACAGCAAGACGCGCCCCGAGGAGCGTCTTGCCACATGTCACCTTTGGTTCTGACTGAGCGCCTCCAGGAGAGAGGCCCAAGCAAGACGAGCCCCGAGGAGCGTCTTGTCACATGTCAACACTGGGTCTTTTTGAGCGCCTCCAGGAGAGAAGCCCAAGCAAGACGCGCCCCGAGGAGCGTCTTGCCACATGTCAGCACTCGGTCTGACTGAGCGCCTCCAGGAGAGAGGCCCAAGCAAGACGCGCCCCGAGGAGCGTCTTGCCACATGTCAACAATGGGTCTGACTGAGGGCCTCCAGGAGAGAAGCCCAAGCAACACGCGGCCCGAGGAGCGTCTTGCCACATGTCAGCACTCGGTCTGACTGAGCGCCTCCAGGAGAGAGGCCCAAGCAAGACGCGCCCCGAGGAGCATCTTGCCACATGTCAACAATGAGTCTGACTGAGGGCCTCCAGGAGAGAAGCCCAAGCAAGACGTGCCCCGAGGAGCGTCTTGACACATGTCAACACTGGGTCTGACAGAGGGCCTCCAGGAGAGAGGCCCAAGCAAGACGCGCCCCGAGGAGTGTCTTGCCACATGTCACCACTTGGTCTGACTGAGTGCCTCCAGGAGAGAGGCCCAAGCAAGACGCGCCCCGAGGAGCGTATTGCCTTATGTCAGCACTCGGTCTGACTGAGCGCCTCCAGGAGAGAGGCCCAAGCAAGACGCGCCCCGAGGAGCGTCTTGCCACATGTCAACAATGGGTCTGACTGAGGGCCTCCAGGAGAGAGGCCCAAGCAAGATGCGCCCGGAGGAACGTCTTGCCACATGTCAACACTGGGTCTGACAGAGGGCCTCCAGGAGAGAGGCCCAAGCAAGACGTGCCCCAAGGAGCGTCTTGTCACATGTCAACACTGGGTCTTTTTGAGCGCCTCCAGGAGAGAAGCCCAAGCAAGACGCGCCCCGAGGAGCGTCTTGCCACATGTCAGCACTCGGTCTGACTGAGCGCCTCCAGGAGAGAGGCCCAAGCAAGACGCGCCCCGAGGAGCGTCTTGCCACATGTCAACAATGGGTCTGACTGAGGGCCTCCAGGAGAGAAGCCCAAGCAACACGCGGCCCGAGGAGCGTCTTGCCATATGTCAGCACTTGGTCTGACAGAGCGCCTCCAGGAGAGAGGCCCAAGCAAGACGCGCCCCGAGGAGCGTCTTGCCACATGTCAACAATGGGTCTGACTAAGGGCCTCCAGGAGAGAAGCCCAAGCAAGACGCGCCCCGAGGAGCGTCTTGACACATGTCAACACTGGGTCTGACAGAGGGCCTCCAGGAGAGAGGCCCAAGCAAGACGCGCCCCGAGGAGTGTCTTGCCACATGTCACCACTTGGTCTGACTGAGCGCCTCCAGGAGAGAGGCCCAAGCAACACGCGCCCCGAGGAGCGTCAGGCCACATGTCACTACTCAGTCTGACTGAGCGCCTCCAGGAGAGAGGCCCAAGCAACACGCGCCCCGAGGAGCGTCAGGCCACATGTCACTACTCAGTCTGACTGAGCGCCTCCAGGAGAGAGGCCCAAGCAAGACGCGCCCCGAGGAGCGTCTTGCCACATGTCAACAATGGGTCTTACAGAGGGCCTCCATGAGAGATGCCCAAGCAAGACGCGCCCCGAGGAGTGTCTTGCCACATGTCAACACTGGGTCTGACAGAGGGCCTCCAGGAGAGAGGCCCAAGCAAGACGCGCCCCGAGGATTGTCTTGCAACATGTCACCACTTGGTCTGACTGAGCGCCTCCAGGAGAGAGGCCCAAGCAACACGCGCCCCGAGGAGCGTCAGGCCACATGTCACTACTCAGTCTGACTGAGCGCCTCCAGGAGAGAAGCCCAAGCAAGACGCGCCCCGAGGAGCTTCTTGCCACATGTCAGCACTCGGTCTGACTGAGCGCCTCCAGGAGAGAGGCCAAAGCAAGACGCCCCCCGAGGAGCGTCTTGACACATGTCAACCCTGGGTCTGACAGAGGGCCTCCTTGAGAGAGGCCCGAGCAAGACGCGCCCCGAGGAGTGTCTTGCCAAATGTCAACACTGGTTCTGACTGAGCGCCTCAGGGAGAGAGGTCCAAGCAAGACGCGCCCCGAGGAGCGTCTTGCCACATGTCAACACTGGGTCTGACTGAGTGCCTCCATGAGAGAAGCCCCAGCAAGACGCGCCCCGAGGAGCGTCTTGCCACATGTCACTACTCGGTCTGTTTGAGCGCCTCCAGGAGAGAGGCCCAAGCAAGACGTGCCCTGAGGAGCGTCTTGCCACATGTCAACACTGGGTCTGACTGAGCGCCTCCAGGAGAGAGGCCCAAGCAAGACACGCCCCGAGGAGCGTCTTGACACATGTCAACACTGGGTCTGACTGAGGGCCTCCATGAGAGAAGCCGAAGCAAGACGGGCCCCGAGGAGAGTCTTGCCACATGTCAACACTCGGTCTGACAGAGGGCATCCAGGAGAGAGGCCCAAGCAATACGCGCCCCGAGGAGCGTCTTGCCACATGTCACCACTGGGTCTGACTGAGCGCCTCCAGGAGAGAGGCCCATCCAAGACGCGCCCTGAGGAGCATCTTGCCACATGCCAACACTGGGTCTGACAGAGGGCCTCCAGGAGAGAGGCCCAAGCAAGACGCGCCCCGAGGAGTGTCTTGCCACATGTCACCACTGGGTCTGACTGAGCGCCTCCAGGAGAGAGGCCCAAGCAAAAAGTGCCCCGACGAGCATCTTGCCACATGTCAACACTGGGTCTGACTGAGTGCCTCCATGAGAGAAGCCCCAGCAAGACGCGCCCCGAGGAGCGTCATGCCACATGTCAACACTGGGTCTGACTGAGCACCTCCAGGAGAGAGGCCCAAGCAAGACGCGCCCCGAGGAGCGTCTTGCCACATGTCAACACTGGGTCTGACTGAGCGCCTCCAGGAGAGAGGCCCGAGGAGCGTCTTGCCACATGTCACCTCTGGGTCTTACTGAGCGCCTCCAGGAGAGAGGTGCAAGCAAGAAACGCCCGAGGAGCATCTTGACACATGTCAACACTGGGTTTGACTGAGGGCCTCCAGGAGAGAAGCCCAAGCAAGACGGGCCCCGAGGAGCGTCTTGCCACATGTCAACACTGGGTCTAATTGAGCGCCTCCAGGAGAGAAGCCCAAGCAAGATGCGCCCCGAGGAGCGTCTTGCCACATGTCAGCACTCGGTCTGACTGAGCGCCTCCAGGAGAGAGTTCCAAGCAACACGCGCCCCGAGGAGCGTCTTGCCACATGTCAACACTGGGTCTGACTGAGTGCCTCCATGAGAGAAGCCCCAGCAAGACGCGCCCCGAGGAGCGTCTTGCCACATGTCACTACTCGGTCTGACTGAGCGCCTCCAGGAGAGAGGCCCAAGCAAGACGTGCCCCGAGGAGCGTCTTGCCACATGTCAACACTGGGTCTGACTGAGGGCCTCCAGGAGAGAAGCCCAAGCAAGAAGCGCCCCGAGGAGCGTCTTGCCACATGTCAACACTGGGTCTGACTGAGCGCCTCCAGGAGAGAGGCCCAAGCAAGACACGCCCCGAGGAGCGTCTTGACACATGTCAACACTGGGTCTGACTGAGGGCCTCCATGAGAGAAGCCCAAGCAAGACGCGCCCCGAGGAGAGTCTTGCCACATGTCAACACTGGGTCTGACAGAGGGCATCCAGGAGAGAGGCCCAAGCAATACGCGCCCCGAGGAGCGTCTTGCCACATGTCAACAATGGGTCTGACTGAGGGCCTCCAGGAGAGAAGCCAAAGCAAGACGCGCCCCGAGGAGCTTCTTTCCACATGTCAACAATGGGTCTTACTGAGGGCCTCCATGAGAGAAGCCCAAGCAAGACGCGCCCCGAGGAGTGTCTTGCCACATGTCAACACTGTGTCTGACTGAGCGCCTCCAGGAGAGAGGCCCAAGCAAGACGCGCCCCGAGGAGCGTCTTGCCATGTGTCAACACTGGGTCTGACGTAGCGCCTCCAGGAGAGAGGCCCAAGCAAGATGCGCCCCGAGGAGCGTCTTGCCACGTGTCACCACTGGGTCTGACTCAGCTCCTCCAGGAAAGAGGCCCAAGCAAGACGCGCCCAGAGGAGCGTCTTGCCACGTGTCACCACTGGGTCTGATTGAGCACCTCCAGGAGAGAGGCCCCAGCAAGACGCGCCCCGAGGAGCGTCTTGCCACATGTCAGCACTCGGTCTGACTGAGCGCCTCCAGGAGAGAGGCCCAAGCAAGACGCGCCCCGAGGAGCGTCTTGCCACATGTCAACAATGGATCTGACTGAGGGCCTCCAGGAGAGAAGCCCAAGCAACACGCGGCCCGAGGAGCGTCTTGCCACATGTCAGAACTCGGTCTGACTGAGCGCCTCCCGGAGAGAGGCCCAAGCAAGACGCGCCCCGAGGAGCGTCTTGCCACATGTCAACAATGGGTCTGACTGAGGGCCTCCAGGAGAGAAGCCCAAGCAAGACGCACCCCGAGGAGCGTCTTGAAACATGTCAACACTGGGTCTGACAGAGGCCCTCCAGGAGAGAGGCCCAAGCAAGATGCGCCCCGAGGAGTGTCTTGCCACATGTCACCACTTGGTCTGACTGAGTGCCTCCAGGAGAGAGGCCCAAGCAAGACGCGCCCCGAGGAGCGTCTTGCCTTATGTCAGCACTCGGTCTGACTGAGCGCCTCCAGGAGAGAGGCCCAAGCAAGACGAGCCCCGAGGAGCGTCTTGCCACATGTCAACAATGGGTCTGACTGAGGGCCTCCAGGAGAGAGGCCCAAGCAAGATGCGCCCGGAGGAGCGTCTTGCCACATGTCAACACTGGGTCTGACAGAGGGCCTCCAGGAGAGAGGCCCAAGCAAGACACGCCCCGAGGAGCGTCTTGTCACATATCAACACTGGGTCTTTTGGAGCGCCTCCAGGAGAGAAGCCCAAGCAAGACGCGCCCCGAGGTGCTTCTTGCCACATGTCAGCACTCGGTCTGACTGAGCGCCTCCAGGAGAGAGGCCCAAGCAAGACGCGCCCCGAGGAGCGTCTTGCCACATGTAAACAATGGGTCTGACTGAGGGCCTCTAGGAGAGAAGCCCAAGCAACAC
This sequence comes from Nothobranchius furzeri, assembly GCF_043380555.1. Lineage (NCBI taxonomy): Eukaryota > Metazoa > Chordata > Actinopteri > Cyprinodontiformes > Nothobranchiidae > Nothobranchius > Nothobranchius furzeri. Next base: position 2,107,182 of record NW_027223043.1, read on the forward strand.
GCGGCCCGAGGAGCGTCTTGCCACATGTCAGCACTCGGTCTGACTGAGCGCCTCCAGGAGAGAGGCCCAAGCAAGACGCGCCCCGAGGAGCGTCTTGACACATGTCAACAGTGGGTCTGACAGAGGGCCTCCAGGAGAGAGGCCCAAGCAAGACGCACCCCGAGGAGTGTCTTGCCACATGTCACCACTTGGTCTGACTGAGCGCCTCCAGGAGAGAGGCCCAAGCAACACGCGCCCCGAGGAGTGTCAGGCCACATGTCACTACTCAGTCTGACTGAGCGCCTCCAGGAGAGAGGCCCAAGCAAGACGCGCCTCGAGGAGCGTCTTGCCACATGTCAACAATGGGTCTTACTGAGGGCCTCCAGGAGAGAAGCCCAAGCAAGACGCGCCCCGAGGAGCTTCTTGCCACATGTCAGCACTCGGTCTGACTGAGCGCCTCCAGGAGAGACGCCAAAGCAAGACGCGCCCCGAGGAGCGTCTTGACACATGTCAACACTGGGTCTGACAGAGGAACTCCATGAGAGAGGCCCAAGCAAGACGCGCCCCGAGGAGTGTCTTGCCACATGTCAACACTGGGTCTGACTGAGCGCCTCCAGGAGAGAGGCCCAAGCAACACGCGCCCCGAGGAGCGTCAGGCCACATGTCACTACTCAGTCTGACTGAGCGCCTCCAGGAGAGAGGCCCAAGCAAGACGCGCCCCGAGGAGCATCTTGCCACGTGTCAACACTGGGTCTGATTGAGGGCCTTCTGGAGAGAGGCCCAAGCAAGACGCGCCCCGAGGAGCGTCTTGCCACATGTCAACAATGGTTCTTACTGAGGGCCTCCGGGAGAGAAGCCCAAACAAGACGCGCCCCGAGGAGCTTCTTGCCACATGTCAGCACTCGGTCTGACTGAGCGCCTCCAGGAGAGAGGCCAAAGCAAGACGCCCCCCGAGGAGCGTCTTGACACATGTCAACCCTGGGTCTGACAGAGGGCCTCCTTGAGAGAGGCCCGAGCAAGACGCGCCCCGAGGAGTGTCTTGCCAAATGTCAACACTGGTTCTGACTGAGCGCCTCAGGGAGAGAGGTCCAAGCAAGACGCGCCCCGAGGAGCGTCTTGCCACATGTCAACACTGGGTCTGACTGAGTGCCTCCATGAGAGAAGCCCCAGCAAGACGCGCCCCGAGGAGCGTCTTGCCACATGTCACTACTCGGTCTGTTTGAGCGCCTCCAGGAGAGAGGCCCAAGCAAGACGTGCCCTGAGGAGCGTCTTGCCACATGTCAACACTGGGTCTGACTGAGCGCCTCCAGGAGAGAGGCCCAAGCAAGACACGCCCCGAGGAGCGTCTTGACACATGTCAACACTGGGTCTGACTGAGGGCCTCCATGAGAGAAGCCGAAGCAAGACGGGCCCCGAGGAGAGTCTTGCCACATGTCAACACTCGGTCTGACAGAGGGCATCCAGGAGAGAGGCCCAAGCAATACGCGCCCCGAGGAGCGTCTTGCCACATGTCACCACTGGGTCTGACTGAGCGCCTCCAGGAGAGAGGCCCATCCAAGACGCGCCCTGAGGAGCATCTTGCCACATGCCAACACTGGGTCTGACAGAGGGCCTCCAGGAGAGAGGCCCAAGCAAGACGCGCCCCGAGGAGTGTCTTGCCACATGTCACCACTGGGTCTGACTGAGCGCCTCCAGGAGAGAGGCCCAAGCAAAAAGTGCCCCGACGAGCATCTTGCCACATGTCAACACTGGGTCTGACTGAGTGCCTCCATGAGAGAAGCCCCAGCAAGACGCGCCCCGAGGAGCGTCATGCCACATGTCAACACTGGGTCTGACTGAGCACCTCCAGGAGAGAGGCCCAAGCAAGACGCGCCCCGAGGAGCGTCTTGCCACATGTCAACACTGGGTCTGACTGAGCGCCTCCAGGAGAGAGGCCCGAGGAGCGTCTTGCCACATGTCACCTCTGGGTCTTACTGAGCGCCTCCAGGAGAGAGGTGCAAGCAAGAAACGCCCGAGGAGCATCTTGACACATGTCAACACTGGGTTTGACTGAGGGCCTCCAGGAGAGAAGCCCAAGCAAGACGGGCCCCGAGGAGCGTCTTGCCACATGTCAACACTGGGTCTAATTGAGCGCCTCCAGGAGAGAAGCCCAAGCAAGATGCGCCCCGAGGAGCGTCTTGCCACATGTCAGCACTCGGTCTGACTGAGCGCCTCCAGGAGAGAGTTCCAAGCAACACGCGCCCCGAGGAGCGTCTTGCCACATGTCAACACTGGGTCTGACTGAGTGCCTCCATGAGAGAAGCCCCAGCAAGACGCGCCCCGAGGAGCGTGTTGCCACATGTCACTACTCGGTCTGACTGAGCGCCTCCAGGAGAGAGGCCCAAGCAAGACGTGCCCCGAGGAGCGTCTTGCCACATGTCAACACTGGGTCTGACTGAGGGCCTCCAGGAGAGAAGCCCAAGCAAGAAGCGCCCCGAGGAGCGTCTTGCCACATGTCAACACTGGGTCTGACTGAGCGCCTCCAGGAGAGAGGCCCAAGCAAGACACGCCCCGAGGAGCGTCTTGACACATGTCAACACTGGGTCTGACTGAGGGCCTCCATGAGAGAAGCCCAAGCAAGACGCGCCCCGAGGAGAGTCTTGCCACATGTCAACACTGGGTCTGACAGAGGGCATCCAGGAGAGAGGCCCAAGCAATACGCGCCCCGAGGAGCGTCTTGCCACATGTCAACAATGGGTCTGACTGAGGGCCTCCAGGAGAGAAGCCAAAGCAAGACGCGCCCCGAGGAGCTTCTTTCCACATGTCAACAATGGGTCTTACTGAGGGCCTCCATGAGAGAAGCCCAAGCAAGACGCGCCCCGAGGAGTGTCTTGCCACATGTCAACACTGTGTCTGACTGAGCGCCTCCAGGAGAGAGGCCCAAGCAAGACGCGCCCCGAGGAGCGTCTTGCCATGTGTCAACACTGGGTCTGACGTAGCGCCTCCAGGAGAGAGGCCCAAGCAAGATGCGCCCCGAGGAGCGTCTTGCCACGTGTCACCACTGGGTCTGACTCAGCTCCTCCAGGAAAGAGGCCCAAGCAAGACGCGCCCAGAGGAGCGTCTTGCCACGTGTCACCACTGGGTCTGATTGAGCACCTCCAGGAGAGAGGCCCCAGCAAGACGCGCCCCGAGGAGCGTCTTGCCACATGTCAGCACTCGGTCTGACTGAGCGCCTCCAGGAGAGAGGCCCAAGCAAGACGCGCCCCGAGGAGCGTCTTGCCACATGTCAACAATGGATCTGACTGAGGGCCTCCAGGAGAGAAGCCCAAGCAACACGCGGCCCGAGGAGCGTCTTGCCACATGTCAGAACTCGGTCTGACTGAGCGCCTCCCGGAGAGAGGCCCAAGCAAGACGCGCCCCGAGGAGCGTCTTGCCACATGTCAACAATGGGTCTGACTGAGGGCCTCCAGGAGAGAAGCCCAAGCAAGACGCACCCCGAGGAGCGTCTTGAAACATGTCAACACTGGGTCTGACAGAGGCCCTCCAGGAGAGAGGCCCAAGCAAGATGCGCCCCGAGGAGTGTCTTGCCACATGTCACCACTTGGTCTGACTGAGTGCCTCCAGGAGAGAGGCCCAAGCAAGACGCGCCCCGAGGAGCGTCTTGCCTTATGTCAGCACTCGGTCTGACTGAGCGCCTCCAGGAGAGAGGCCCAAGCAAGACGAGCCCCGAGGAGCGTCTTGCCACATGTCAACAATGGGTCTGACTGAGGGCCTCCAGGAGAGAGGCCCAAGCAAGATGCGCCCGGAGGAGCGTCTTGCCACATGTCAACACTGGGTCTGACAGAGGGCCTCCAGGAGAGAGGCCCAAGCAAGACACGCCCCGAGGAGCGTCTTGTCACATATCAACACTGGGTCTTTTGGAGCGCCTCCAGGAGAGAAGCCCAAGCAAGACGCGCCCCGAGGTGCTTCTTGCCACATGTCAGCACTCGGTCTGACTGAGCGCCTCCAGGAGAGAGGCCCAAGCAAGACGCGCCCCGAGGAGCGTCTTGCCACATGTAAACAATGGGTCTGACTGAGGGCCTCTAGGAGAGAAGCCCAAGCAACACGCGGCCCGAGGAGCGTCTTGCCACATGTCAGCACTCGGTCTGACTGAGCGCCTCCAGGAGAGAGGCCCAAGCAAGACGCGCCCCGAGGAGCGTCTTGACACATGTCAACAGTGGGTCTGACAGAGGGCCTCCAGGAGAGAGGCCCAAGCAAGACGCACCCCGAGGAGTGTCTTGCCACATGTCACCACTTGGTCTGACTGAGCGCCTCCAGGAGAGAGGCCCAAGCAACACGCGCCCCGAGGAGTGTCAGGCCACATGTCACTACTCAGTCTGACTGAGCGCCTCCAGGAGAGAGGCCCAAGCAAGACGCGCCTCGAGGAGCGTCTTGCCACATGTCAACAATGGGTCTTACTGAGGGCCTCCAGGAGAGAAGCCCAAGCAAGACGCGCCCCGAGGAGCTTCTTGCCACATGTCAGCACTCGGTCTGACTGAGCGCCTCCAGGAGAGACGCCAAAGCAAGACGCGCCCCGAGGAGCGTCTTGACACATGTCAACACTGGGTCTGACAGAGGAACTCCATGAGAGAGGCCCAAGCAAGACGCGCCCCGAGGAGTGTCTTGCCACATGTCAACACTGGGTCTGACTGAGCGCCTCCAGGAGAGAGGCCCAAGCAACACGCGCCCCGAGGAGCGTCAGGCCACATGTCACTACTCAGTCTGACTGAGCGCCTCCAGGAGAGAGGCCCAAGCAAGACGCGCCCCGAGGGGCGTCTTGCCACGTGTCAACACTGGGTCTGATTGAGGGCCTTCTGGAGAGAGGCCCAAGCAAGACGCGCCCCGAGGAGCGTCTTGCCACATGTCAACAATGGTTCTTACTGAGGGCCTCCGGGAGAGAAGCCCAAACAAGACGCGCCCCGAGGAGCTTCTTGCCACATGTCAGCACTCGGTCTGACTGAGCGCCTCCAGGAGAGAGGCCAAAGCAAGACGCCCCCCGAGGAGCGTCTTGACACATGTCAACACTGGGTCTGACAGAGGGCCTCCATGAGAGAGGCCCAAGCAAGACGCGCCCCGAGGAGTGTCTTGCCAAATGTCAACACTGGGTCTGACTGAGCGCCTCAGGGAGAGAGGTCCAAGCAAGACGCGCCGCGAGGAGCGTCTTGCCACATGTCAACACTGGGTCTGACTGAGTGCCTCCATGAGAGAAGCCCCAGCAAGACGCGCCCCGAGGAGCGTCTTGCCACATGTCACTACTCGGTCTGTTTGAGCGCCTCCAGGAGTGAGGCCCAAGCAAGACGTGCCCCAAGGAGCGTCTTGCCACATGTCAACACTGGGTCCGACTGAGCGCCTCCAGGAGAGAGGCCCAAGCAAGACACGCCCCGAGGAGCGTCTTGACACATGTCAACACTGGGTCAGACTGAGAGCCTCCATGAGAGAAGCCTAAGCAAGACGCGCCCCGAGGAGAGTCTTGCCACATGTCAACACTCGGTCTGACAGAGGGCATCCAGGAGAGAGGCCCAAGCAATACGCGCCCCGAGGAGCGTCTTGCCACATGTCACCACTGGGTCTGACTGAGCGCCTCCAGGAGAGAGACCCAACCAAGACGCGCCCCGAGGAGTGTCTTGCCACATGTCACCACTGGGTCTGACTGAGCGCCTCCAGGAGAGAGGCCCAAGCAAGACGCGCCCCGAGGAGCGTCTTGTCACATTTCAACACTGGGTCTTTCTGAGCGCCTCCAGGAGAGAAGCCAAAGCAAGACGCGCCCCGAGGAGCGTCTTGCCACATGTCAACAATGGGTATGACTGAGGGCCTCCAGGAGAGAAGCCCAAGCAAGACACGCCCCGAGGAGCGTCTTGACACATGTCAACACTGGGTCTGACAGAGGGCCTCCAGGAGAGAGGCCCAAGCAAGACGCGCCCCGAGGAGTGTCTTGCCACATGTCACCACTTGGTCTGACTGAGCGCCTCCAGGAGAGAGGCCCAAGCAACACGCGCCCCGAGGAGCGTCAGGCCATATGTCACTACTCAGTCTGACTGAGCGCCTCCAGGAGAGAGGCCCAAGTAAGACACGCCCCGAGGAGCGTCTTGCCACGTGTCAACACTGGGTCTGATTAAGGGCCTTCTGGAGAGAGGCCCAAGCAAGACGCGCCCCGAGGAGCGTCTTGCCACATGTCACTACTCAGTCTGACTGAGCGCCTCCAGGAGAGAGGCCCAAGCAAGACGTGCCCCGAGGAGCGTCTTGCCACATGTCAACACTGAGTCTGACTGAGGGCCTCCAGGAGAGAAGCCCAAGCAAGATGCGCCCCGAGGAGCATCTTGCCACATGTCAACAATGGGTCTGACTGAGGGCCTCCAGGAGAGAGGCCCAAGCAAGATGCGCCCGGAGGAGCGTCTTGCCACATGTCAACACTGGGTCTGACAGAGGGCCTCCAGGAGAGAGGCCCAAGCAAGACGCGCCCCGAGGAGCTTCTTGCCACATGTCAGCACTCGGTCTGACTGAGCGCCTCCAGGAGAGACGCCAAAGCAAGACGCGCCCCGAGGAGCGTCTTGACACATGTCAACACTGGGTCTGACAGAGGAACTCCATGAGAGAGGCCCAAGCAAGACGCGCCCCGAGGAGTGTCTTGCCACATGTCAACACTGGGTCTGACTGAGCGCCTCCAGGAGAGAGGCCCAAGCAACACGCGCCCCGAGGAGCGTCAGGCCACATGTCACTACTCAGTCTGACTGAGCGCCTCCAGGAGAGAGGCCCAAGCAAGACGCGCCCCGAGGGGCGTCTTGCCACGTGTCAACACTGGGTCTGATTGAGGGCCTTCTGGAGAGAGGCCCAAGCAAGACGCGCCCCGAGGAGCGTCTTGCCACATGTCAACAATGGTTCTTACTGAGGGCCTCCGGGAGAGAAGCCCAAACAAGACGCGCCCCGAGGAGCTTCTTGCCACATGTCAGCACTCGGTCTGACTGAGCGCCTCCAGGAGAGAGGCCAAAGCAAGACGCCCCCCGAGGAGCGTCTTGACACATGTCAACACTGGGTCTGACAGAGGGCCTCCATGAGAGAGGCCCAAGCAAGACGCGCCCCGAGGAGTGTCTTGCCAAATGTCAACACTGGGTCTGACTGAGCGCCTCAGGGAGAGAGGTCCAAGCAAGACGCGCCGCGAGGAGCGTCTTGCCACATGTCAACACTGGGTCTGACTGAGTGCCTCCATGAGAGAAGCCCCAGCAAGACGCGCCCCGAGGAGCGTCTTGCCACATGTCACTACTCGGTCTGTTTGAGCGCCTCCAGGAGTGAGGCCCAAGCAAGACGTGCCCCAAGGAGCGTCTTGCCACATGTCAACACTGGGTCCGACTGAGCGCCTCCAGGAGAGAGGCCCAAGCAAGACACGCCCCGAGGAGCGTCTTGACACATGTCAACACTGGGTCAGACTGAGAGCCTCCATGAGAGAAGCCTAAGCAAGACGCGCCCCGAGGAGAGTCTTGCCACATGTCAACACTCGGTCTGACAGAGGGCATCCAGGAGAGAGGCCCAAGCAATACGCGCCCCGAGGAGCGTCTTGCCACATGTCACCACTGGGTCTGACTGAGCGCCTCCAGGAGAGAGACCCAACCAAGACGCGCCCCGAGGAGTGTCTTGCCACATGTCACCACTGGGTCTGACTGAGCGCCTCCAGGAGAGAGGCCCAAGCAAGACGCGCCCCGAGGAGCGTCTTGTCACATTTCAACACTGGGTCTTTCTGAGCGCCTCCAGGAGAGAAGCCAAAGCAAGACGCGCCCCGAGGAGCGTCTTGCCACATGTCAACAATGGGTATGACTGAGGGCCTCCAGGAGAGAAGCCCAAGCAAGACACGCCCCGAGGAGCGTCTTGACACATGTCAACACTGGGTCTGACAGAGGGCCTCCAGGAGAGAGGCCCAAGCAAGACGCGCCCCGAGGAGTGTCTTGCCACATGTCACCACTTGGTCTGACTGAGCGCCTCCAGGAGAGAGGCCCAAGCAACACGCGCCCCGAGGAGCGTCAGGCCATATGTCACTACTCAGTCTGACTGAGCGCCTCCAGGAGAGAGGCCCAAGTAAGACACGCCCCGAGGAGCGTCTTGCCACGTGTCAACACTGGGTCTGATTAAGGGCCTTCTGGAGAGAGGCCCAAGCAAGACGCGCCCCGAGGAGCGTCTTGCCACATGTCACTACTCAGTCTGACTGAGCGCCTCCAGGAGAGAGGCCCAAGCAAGACGTGCCCCGAGGAGCGTCTTGCCACATGTCAACACTGAGTCTGACTGAGGGCCTCCAGGAGAGAAGCCCAAGCAAGATGCGCCCCGAGGAGCATCTTGCCACATGTCAACAATGGGTCTGACTGAGGGCCTCCAGGAGAGAGGCCCAAGCAAGATGCGCCCGGAGGAGCGTCTTGCCACATGTCAACACTGGGTCTGACAGAGGGCCTCCAGGAGAGAGGCCCAAGCAAGACGTGCCCCAAGGAGCGTCTTGTCACATGTCAACACTGGGTCTTTTTGAGCGCCTCCAGGAGAGAAGCCCAAGCAAGACGCGCCCCGAGGAGCGTCTTGCCACATGTCAGCACTCGGTCTGACTGAGCGCCTCCAGGAGAGAGGCCCAAGCAAGACGCGCCCCGAGGAGCGTCTTGCCACATGTCAACAATGGGTCTGACTGAGGGCCTCCAGGAGAGAAGCCCAAGCAACACGCGGCCCGAGGAGCGTCTTGCCATATGTCAGCACTTGGTCTGACAGAGCGCCTCCAGGAGAGAGGCCCAAGCAAGACGCGCCCCGAGGAGCGTCTTGCCACATGTCAACAATGGGTCTGACTAAGGGCCTCCAGGAGAGAAGCCCAAGCAAGACGCGCCCCGAGGAGCGTCTTGACACATGTCAACACTGGGTCTGACAGAGGGCCTCCAGGAGAGAGGCCCAAGCAAGACGCGCCCCGAGGAGTGTCTTGCCACATGTCACCACTTGGTCTGACTGAGCGCCTCCAGGAGAGAGGCCCAAGCAACACGCGCCCCGAGGAGCGTCAGGCCACATGTCACTACTCAGTCTGACTGAGCGCCTCCAGGAGAGAGGCCCAAGCAACACGCGCCCCGAGGAGCGTCAGGCCACATGTCACTACTCAGTCTGACTGAGCGCCTCCAGGAGAGAGGCCCAAGCAAGACGCGCCCCGAGGAGCGTCTTGCCACATGTCAACAATGGGTCTTACAGAGGGCCTCCATGAGAGAGGCCCAAGCAAGACGCGCCCCGAGGAGTGTCTTGCCACATGTCAACACTGGGTCTGACAGAGGGCCTCCAGGAGAGAGGCCCAAGCAAGACGCGCCCCGAGGATTGTCTTGCAACATGTCACCACTTGGTCTGACTGAGCGCCTCCAGGAGAGAGGCCCAAGCAACACGCGCCCCGAGGAGCGTCAGGCCACATGTCACTACTCAGTCTGACTGAGCGCCTCCAGGAGAGAAGCCCAAGCAAGACGCGCCCCGAGGAGCTTCTTGCCACATGTCAGCACTCGGTCTGACTGAGCGCCTCCAGGAGAGAGGCCAAAGCAAGACGCCCCCCGAGGAGCGTCTTGACACATGTCAACCCTGGGTCTGACAGAGGGCCTCCTTGAGAGAGGCCCGAGCAAGACGCGCCCCGAGGAGTGTCTTGCCAAATGTCAACACTGGTTCTGACTGAGCGCCTCAGGGAGAGAGGTCCAAGCAAGACGCGCCCCGAGGAGCGTCTTGCCACATGTCAACACTGGGTCTGACTGAGTGCCTCCAGGAGAGAGGCCCAAGCAAGACACGCCCCGAGGAGCGTCTTGACACATGTCAACACTGGGTCTGACTGAGGGCATCCAGGAGAGAGGCCCAAGCAATACGCGCCCCGAGGAGCGTCTTGCCACATGTCACTACTCGGTCTGTTTGAGCACCTCCAGGAGAGAGGCCCAAGCAAGACGTGCCCTGAGGAGCGTCTTGCCACATGTCAACACTGGGTCTGACTGAGCGCCTCCAGGAGAGAGGCCCAAGCAAGACACGCCCCGAGGAGCGTCTTGACACATGTCAACACTGGGTCTGACTGAGGGCCTCCATGAGAGAAGCCGAAGCAAGACGGGCCCCGAGGAGAGTCTTGCCACATGTCAACACTCGGTCTGACAGAGGGCATCCAGGAGAGAGGCCCAAGCAATACGCGCCCCGAGGAGCGTCTTGCCACATGTCACCACTGGGTCTGACTGAGCGCCTCCAGGAGAGAGGCCCATCCAAGACGCGCCCTGAGGAGCATCTTGCCACATGCCAACACTGGGTCTGACAGAGGGCCTCCAGGAGAGAGGCCCAAGCAAGACGCGCCCCGAGGAGTGTCTTGCCACATGTCACCACTGGGTCTGACTGAGCGCCTCCAGGAGAGAGGCCCAAGCAAAAAGTGCCCCGACGAGCATCTTGCCACATGTCAACACTGGGTCTGACTGAGTGCCTCCATGAGAGAAGCCCCAGCAAGACGCGCCCCGAGGAGCGTCATGCCACATGTCAATACTGGGTCTGACTGAGCACCTCCAGGAGAGAGGCCCAAGCAAGACGCGCCCCGAGGAGCGTCTTGCCACATGTCAACACTGGGTCTGACTGAGCGCCTCCAGGAGAGAGGCCCGAGGAGCGTCTTGCTACATGTCACCTCTGGGTCTTACTGAGCGCCTCCAGGAGAGAGGTGCAAGCAAGAAACGCCCGAGGAGCATCTTGACACATGTCAACACTGGGTTTGACTGAGGGCCTCCAGGAGAGAAGCCCAAGCAAGACGGGCCCCGAGGAGCGTCTTGCCACATGTCAACACTGGGTCTAATTGAGCGCCTCCAGGAGAGAAGCCCAAGCAAGATGCGCCCCGAGGAGCGTCTTGCCACATGTCAGCACTCGGTCTGACTGAGCGCCTCCAGGAGAGAGTTCCAAGCAACACGCGCCCCGAGGAGCGTCTTGCCACATGTCAACACTGGGTCTGACTGAGTGCCTCCATGAGAGAAGCCCCAGCAAGACGCGCCCCGAGGAGCGTCTTGCCACATGTCACTACTCGGTCTGACTGAGCGCCTCCAGGAGAGAGGCCCAAGCAAGACGTGCCCCGAGGAGTGTCTTGCCACATGTCAACACTGGGTCTGACTGAGGGCCTCCAGGAGAGAAGCCCAAGCAAGAAGCGCCCCGAGGAGCGTCTTGCCACATGTCAACACTGGGTCTGACTGAGCGCCTCCAGGAGAGAGGCCCAAGCAAGACACGCCCCGAGGAGCGTCTTGACACATGTCAACACTGGGTCTGACTGAGGGCCTCCATGAGAGAAGCCCAAGCAAGACGCGCCCCGAGGAGAGTCTTGCCACATGTCAACACTGGGTCTGACAGAGGGCATCCAGGAGAGAGGCCCAAGCAATACGCGCCCCGAGGAGCGTCTTGCCACATGTCAACAATGGGTCTGACTGAGGGCCTCCAGGAGAGAAGCCAAAGCAAGACGCGCCCCGAGGAGCTTCTTTCCACATGTCAACAATGGGTCTTACTGAGGGCCTCCATGAGAGAAGCCCAAGCAAGACGCGCCCCGAGGAGTGTCTTGCCACATGTCAACACTGTGTCTGACTGAGCGCCTCCAGGAGAGAGGCCCAAGCAAGACGCGCCCCGAGGAGCGTCTTGCCATGTGTCAACACTGGGTCTGACGTAGCGCCTCCAGGAGAGAGGCCCAAGCAAGATGCGCCCCGAGGAGCGTCTTGCCACGTGTCACCACTGGGTCTGACTCAGCTCCTCCAGGAAAGAGGCCCAAGCAAGACGCGCCCAGAGGAGCGTCTTGCCACGTGTCACCACTGGGTCTGATTGAGCACCTCCAGGAGAGAGGCCCCAGCAAGACGCGCCCCGAGGAGCGTCTTGCCACATGTCAGCACTCGGTCTGACTGAGCGCCTCCAGGAGAGAGGCCCAAGCAAGACGCGCCCCGAGGAGCGTCTTGCCACATGTCAACAATGGGTCTGACTGAGGGCCTCCAGGAGAGAAGCCCAAGCAACACGCGGCCCGAGGAGCGTCTTGCCACATGTCAGAACTCGGTCTGACTGAGCGCCTCCCGGAGAGAGGCCCAAGCAAGACGCGCCCCGAGGAGCGTCTTGCCACATGTCAACAATGGGTCTGACTGAGGGCCTCCAGGAGAGAAGCCCAAGCAAGACGCACCCCGAGGAGCGTCTTGAAACATGTCAACACTGGGACTGACAGAGGCCCTCCAGGAGAGAGGCCCAAGCAAGATGCGCCCCGAGGAGTGTCTTGCCACATGTCACCACTTGGTCTGACTGAGTGCCTCCAGGAGAGAGGCCCAAGCAAGACGCGCCCCGAGGAGCGTCTTGCCTTATGTCAGCACTCGGTCTGACTGAGCGCCTCCAGGAGAGAGGCCCAAGCAAGACGAGCCCCGAGGAGCGTCTTGCCACATGTCAACAATGGGTCTGACTGAGGGCCTCCAGGAGAGAGGCCCAAGCAAGATGCGCCCGGAGGAGCGTCTTGCCACATGTCAACACTGGGTCTGACAGAGGGCCTCCAGGAGAGAGGCCCAAGCAAGACACGCCCCGAGGAGCGTCTTGTCACATGTCAACACTGGGTCTTTTGGAGCGCCTCCAGGAGAGAAGCCCAAGCAAGACGCGCCCCGAGGTGCTTCTTGCCACATGTCAGCACTCGGTCTGACTGAGCGCCTCCAGGAGAGAGGCCCAAGCAAGACGCGCCCCGAGGAGCGTCTTGCCACATGTCAACAATGGGTCTGACTGAGGGCCTCTAGGAGAGAAGCCCAAGCAACACGCGGCCCGAGGAGCGTCTTGCCACATGTCAGCACTCGGTCTGACTGAGCGCCTCCAGGAGAGAGGCCCAAGCAAGACGCGCCCCGAGGAGCGTCTTGACACATGTCAACAGTGGGTCTGACAGAGGGCCTCCAGGAGAGAGGCCCAAGCAAGACGCGCCCCGAGGAGTGTCTTGCCACATGTCACCACTTGGTCTGACTGAGCGCCTCCAGGAGAGAGGCCCAAGCAACACGCGCCCCGAGGAGTGTCAGGCCACATGTCACTACTCAGTCTGACTGAGCGCCTCCAGGAGAGAGGCCCAAGCAAGACGCGCCTCGAGGAGCGTCTTGCCACATGTCAACAATGGGTCTTACTGAGGGCCTCCAGGAGAGAAGCCCAAGCAAGACGCGCCCCGAGGAGCTTCTTGCCACATGTCAGCACTCGGTCTGACTGAGCGCCTCCAGGAGAGACGCCAAAGCAAGACGCGCCCCGAGGAGCGTCTTGACACATGTCAACACTGGGTCTGACAGAGGAACTCCATGAGAGAGGCCCAAGCAAGACGCGCCCCGAGGAGTGTCTTGCCACATGTCAACACTGGGTCTGACAGAGGGCCTCCAGGAGAGAGGCCCAAGCAAGACGCGCCCCGAGGATTGTCTTGCCACATGTCACCACTTGGTCTGACTGAGCGCCTCCAGGAGAGAGGCCCAAGCAACACGCGCCCCGAGGAGCGTCAGGCCACATGTCACTACTCAGTCTGACTGAGCGCCTCCAGGAGAGAGGCCCAAGCAAGACGCGCCCCGAGGGGCGTCTTGCCACGTGTCAACACTGGGTCTGATTGAGGGCCTTCTGGAGAGAGGCCCAAGCAAGACGCGCCCCGAGGAGCGTCTTGCCACATGTCAACAATGGTTCTTACTGAGGGCCTCCGGGAGAGAAGCCCAAACAAGACGCGCCCCGAGGAGCTTCTTGCCACATGTCAGCACTCGGTCTGACTGAGCGCCTCCAGGAGAGAGGCCAAAGCAAGACGCCCCCCGAGGAGCGTCTTGACACATGTCAACACTGGGTCTGACAGAGGGCCTCCATGAGAGAGGCCCAAGCAAGACGCGCCCCGAGGAGTGTCTTGCCAAATGTCAACACTGGGTCTGACTGAGCGCCTCAGGGAGAGAGGTCCAAGCAAGACGCGCCGCGAGGAGCGTCTTGCCACATGTCAACACTGGGTCTGACTGAGTGCCTCCATGAGAGAAGCCCCAGCAAGACGCGCCCCGAGGAGCGTCTTGCCACATGTCACTACTCGGTCTGTTTGAGCGCCTCCAGGAGTGAGGCCCAAGCAAGACGTGCCCCGAGGAGCGTCTTGCCACATGTCAACACTGGGTCCGACTGAGCGCCTCCAGGAGAGAGGCCCAAGCAAGACACGCCCCGAGGAGCGTCTTGACACATGTCAACACTGGGTCAGACTGAGAGCCTCCATGAGAGAAGCCTAAGCAAGACGCGCCCCGAGGAGAGTCTTGCCACATGTCAACACTCGGTCTGACAGAGGGCATCCAGGAGAGAGGCCCAAGCAATACGCGCCCCGAGGAGCGTCTTGCCACATGTCACCACTGGGTCTGACTGAGCGCCTCCAGGAGAGAGACCCAACCAAGACGCGCCCCGAGGAGTGTCTTGCCACATGTCACCACTGGGTCTGACTGAGCGCCTCCAGGAGAGAGGCCCAAGCAAGACGCGCCCCGAGGAGCGTCTTGTCACATTTCAACACTGGGTCTTTCTGAGCGCCTCCAGGAGAGAAGCCAAAGCAAGACGCGCCCCGAGGAGCGTCTTGCCACATGTCAACAATGGGTATGACTGAGGGCCTCCAGGAGAGAAGCCCAAGCAAGACACGCCCCGAGGAGCGTCTTGACACATGTCAACACTGGGTCTGACAGAGGGCCTCCAGGAGAGAGGCCCAAGCAAGACGCGCCCCGAGGAGTGTCTTGCCACGTGTCAACACTGGGTCTGATTAAGGGCCTTCTGGAGAGAGGCCCAAGCAAGACGCGCCCCGAGGAGCGTCTTGCCACATGTCACTACTCAGTCTGACTGAGCGCCTCCAGGAGAGAGGCCCAAGCAAGACGTGCCCCGAGGAGCGTCTTGCCACATGTCAACTATGGGTCTGACTGAGGGCCTCCAGGAGAGAAGCCCAAGCAAGACGCGCCCCGAGGAGCGTCTTGCCACATGCCAACACTGGGTCTGACTGAGGGCCTCCAGGAGAGAGGCCCAAATAAGACGCGCCCCGAGGAGCGTCTTGCCACATGTCAACACTGAGTCTGACTGAGGGCCTCCAGGAGAGAAGCCCAAGCAAGATGCGCCCCGAGGAGCGTCTTGCCACATGTCAGCACTCGGTCTGACTGAGCGCCTCCAGGAGAGAGGCCCAAGCAAGACCCGCCCCGAGGAGCGTCTTGCCACATGTCAACACTGGGTATGACTGAGCGCCTCCAGGAGAGAGGCCCAAGCAAGACGCGCCCCGAGGAGCGTCTTGCCACATGTGAACACTGGGTCTGACTGAGCGCCTCCAGGAGAGAGGCCCAAGCAAGACACGCCCGGAGGAGCGTCTTGCAACATGTCAGCACTCGGTCTGACTGAGCGCCTCCAGGAGAGAGGCCCAAGCAAGACGCGCCCCGAGGAGGGTCTTGACACATGTCTCCTCTGGGTCTGACTGAGCGCCTCCAGGAGAGAGGCCCAAGCAAGACGTGCCCCGACGAGCATCTTGCCACATGTCAACACTGGGTCTGACTGAGTGCCTCCATGAGAGAAGCCCCAGCAAGATGCGCCCCGAGGAGCGTCTTGCCACATGTCAACACTGGGTCTGACTGAGCACCTCCAGGAGAGAGGCCCAAGCAAGACGCGCCCCGAGGAGCGTCTTGCCACATGTCAACACTGGGTCTGACTGAGCGCCTCCAGGAGAGAGGCCCGAGGAGCGTCTTGCCACATGTCACCTCTGGGTCTGACTGAGCGCCTCCAGGAGAGAGGCGCAAGCAAGAAACGCCCGAGGAGCGTCTTGACACATGTCAACACTGGGTTTGACTGAGCGCCTCCAGGAGAGAGGCCCAAGCAAGAAGCGCCCCGAGGAGCTTCTTGCCACATGTCAACAATGGGTCTGACTGAGGGCCTGCAGGAGAGAAGCCCAAGCAAGATGCGCCCCGAGGAGCGTCTTGCCACATGTCAACACTGGGTCTTATTGAGCGCCTCCAGGAGAGAGGCCCAAGCAAGACGCGCCCCGAGGAGCGTCTTGCCACATGTCACTACTCGGTCTGACTGAGCGCCTCCAGGAGAGAGGTCCAAGCAACACGCGCCCCGAGGAGCGTCTTGCCACATGTCAACACTGGGTCTGACTGAGTGCCTCCATGAGAGAAGCCCCAGCAAGACGCGCCCCGAGGAGCGTCTTGCCGCATGTCACTACTCGGTCTGACTGAGCGCCTCCAGGAGAGAGGCCCAAGCAAGACGTGCCCCGAGGAGCGTCTTGCCACATGTCAACAATGGGTCTGACTGAGGGCCTCCAGGAGAGAAGCCCAAGCAAGAAGCGCCCCGAGGAGCGTCTTGCCACATGTCAACACTGGGTCTGACTGAGCGCCTCCAGGAGAGAGGCCCAAGCAAGACACGCCCCGAGGAGCGTCTTGACACATGTCAACACTGGGTCTGACTGAGGGCCTCCAGGAGAGAGGCCCCAGCAAGACGCGCCCCGAGGAGCGTCTTGCCTTATGTCAGCACTCGGTCTGACTGAGCGCCTCCAGGAGAGAGACCCAAGCAAGACGCGCCCCGAGGAGCGTCATGCCACATGTCACTACTCGGTCTAACTGAGCGCCTCCAGGAGAGAGGTCCAAGCAAGACGCGCCCCGAGGAGCGTCTTGCCAAATTTCACTACTCGGTCTGACTGAGCGCCTCCAGGAGGGAGGTCCAAGCAAGACGCGCCCCAAGGAGCGTCTTGCCACATGTCACTACTCGGTCTGACTGAGCGCCTCCAGAAGAGAGGCCCAAGCAAGACGTGCCCCGAGGAGTGTCTTAACACATGTCAACAATGGGTCTGACTGAGGGCCTCCAGGAGAGAAGCCCAAGCAAGACGCGCCCCGAGAAGTGTCTTGCCACATGTCACCACTTGGTCTGACTGAGCGTCTCCAGGAGAGAGGCCCAAGCAACACGCGCCCCGAGGAGCGTCAGGCCACATGTCACTACTCGGTCTGACTGAGCGCCTCCAGGAGAGAGGCCCAAGCAACACGCGGCCCGAGGAGCGTCTTGCCACATGTCAGCACTCGGTCTGACTGAGCGCCTCCAGGAGAGAGGCCAAAGCAAGACGCGCCCCGAGGAGCGTCTTGACACATGTCAACACTGGGTCTGACAGAGGGCCTCCATTAGAGAGGCCCAAGCAAGACGCGCCCCGAGGAGTGTCTTGCCATATGTCAACACTGGGTCTGACAGAGGGCCTCCAGGAGAGAGGCCCAAGCAAGACGCGCCCCGAGAAGTGTCTTGCCACATGTCACCACTTGGTCTGACTGAGCGTCTCCAGGAGAGAGGCCCAAGCAACACGCGCCCCGAGGAGCGTCAGGCCACATGTCACTACTCAGTCTGACTGAGCGCCTCTAGGAGAGAGGCCCAAGCAAGACGCGCCCCAAGGAGCGTCTTGCCACGTGTCAACACTGGGTCTGACTGAGGGCCTTCTGGAGAGAGGCCCAAGCAAGACGCGCCCCAAGGAGCGTCTTGCCACATGTCAACAATGGTTCTTACTGAGGGCCTCCAGGAGAGAAGCCCAAGCAAGACGCGCCCCGAGGAGCTTCTTGCCACATGTCAGCACTGGGTCTGACTGAGCGCCTCCAGGAGAGAGGCCCAAGCAAGACGCGCCCTGAGGAGCGTCTTGCCACATGCCAACACTGGGTCTGACAGAGGGCCTCCATGAGAGAGGCCCAAGCAAGACGCGCCCCGAGGAGTGTCTTGCCAAATGTCAACACTGGGTCTGACTGAGCGCCTCAGGGAGAGAGGTCCAAGCAAGACGCGCCCCGAGGAGCGTCTTGACACATGTCAACACTGGGTCTGACTGAGGGCCTCCATGAGAGAAGCCCAAGCAAGACGCGCCCCGAGGAGAGTCTTGCCACATGTCAACACTCGGTCTGACAGAAGGCATCCAGGAGAGAGGCCCAAGCAATACGCGCCCCGAGGAGCGTCTTGCCACATGTCACCACTGGGTCTGACTGAGCGCCTCCAGGAGAGAGGCCCAAGCAAGACGCGCCCTGAGGAGCGTCTTGCCACATGCCAACACTGGGTCTGACAGAGGGCCTCCAGGAGAGAGGCCCAAGCAAGACGCGCCCCGAGGAGTGTCTTGCCACATGTCACCACTGGGTCTGACTGAGCGCCTCCAGGAGAGAGGCCCAAGCAAGACGCGCCCCGAGGAGCGTCTTGTCACATGTCAACACTGGGTCTTTCTGAGCGCCTCCAGTAGAGAAGCCCAAGCAAGACGCGCCCCGAGGAGCGTCTTTCCACATGTCAGCACTCGGTCTGACTGAGCGCCTCCAGGAGAGAGGCCCAAGCAAGACGCACCCAAAGGAGCGTCTTGCAACATGTCAACAATGGGTCTGACTGAGGGCCTCCAGGAGAGAAGCCCAAGCAACACGTGGCCCGAGGAGCGTCTTGCCACATGTCAGCACACGGTATGACTGAGCGCCTCCAGGAGAGAGGCCAAAGCAAGACGCGCCCCGAGGAGCGTCTTGCCACATGTCAACAATGGGTATGACTGAGGGCCTCCAGGAGCGAAGCCCAAGCAAGACACGCCCCGAGGAGCGTCTTGACACATGTCAACACTGGGTCTGACAGAGGGCCTCCAGGAGAGAGGCCCAAGCAAGACGCGCCCCGAGGAGTGTCTTGCCACATGTCACCACTTGGTCTGACTGAGCGCCTCCAGGAGAGAGGCCAAAGCAACACGCGCCCCGAGGAGCGTCAGGCCACATGTCACTACTCAGTCTGACTGAGCGCCTCCAGGAGAGAGGCCCAAGCAAGACGCGCCCCGAGGAGCATCTTGCCACGTGTCAACACTGGGTCTGATTGAGGGCCTTCTGGAGAGAGGCCCAAGCAAGACGCGCCCCGAGGAGCGTCTTGCCACATGTCAACAATGGGTCTTACTGAGGGCCTCCAGGAGAGAAGCCCTAGCAACACGCGCCCCGAGGAGCTTCTTGCCACATGTCAGCACTCGGTCTGACTGAGGGCCTCCAGGAGAGAGGCCAAAGCAAGACGCGCCCCGAGGAGCGTCTTGACACATGTCAACACTGGGTCTGACAGAGGGCCTCCATGAGAGAGGCCCAAGCAAGACACGCCCCGAGGAGTGTCTTGCCACATGTCAACACTGGGTCTGACTGAGCGCCTCCAGGAGAGAGGCCCAAGCAAGACGCGCCCCGAGGAGCGTCTTGACACGTGTCAACACTGGGTCTGACTGAGCGCCTCCAGGAGAGAGGCCCAAGCAAGACGCGCAGAAAGGAGCGTCTTGCAACATGTCAACAATGGGTCTGACTGAGGGCCTCCAGGAGAGAAGCCCAAGCAACACGCGGCCCGAGGAGCGTCTTGCCACATGTCAGCACTCGGTCTGACTGAGCGCCTCCAGGAGAGAGGCCAAAGCAAGACGCGCCCCGAGGAGCGTCTTGCCACGTGTCAACACTGGGTCTGACTGAGCGCCTCCAGGAGAGAGGCCCAAGCAACACGCGCCCCGAGGAGCGTCAGGCCACATGTCACTACTCAGTCTGACTGAGCGCCTCCAGGAGAGAGGCCCAAGCAAGACGCGCCCCGAGGAGCGTCTTGCCACGTGTCAACACTGGGTCTGATTGAGGGCCTTCTGGAGAGAGGCCCAAGCAAGACGCGCCCCGAGGAGCGTCTTGCCACAGGTCACCACTTGGTCTGACTGAGCGCCTCCAGGAGAGAGGCCCAAGCAACAAGCGCACCGAGGAGCGTCAAGCCACAAGTCACTACTCAGTCTGACTGAGCGCCTCCAGGAGAGAGGCCCAAGCAAGACGCGCCCCGAGGAGCGTCTTGCCACATGTCAACACTGGGTCTGACAGAGGGTCTCCATGAGAGAGGCCCAAGCAAGACGCGCCCCGAGGAGTGTCTTGCCACATATCAACAATGGTTCTTACTGAGGGCCTCCAGGAGAGAAGCCCAAGCAAGACACACCCCGAGGAGCTTCTTGCCACATGTCAGCACTCGGTCTGACTGAGCGCCTCCAGGAGAGAGGCCAAAGCATGACGCCCCCCGAGGAGCGTCTTGACACATGTCAACACTGGGTCTGACAGAGGGCCTCCATGAGAGAGGCCCAAGCAAGACGCGTCCCGAGGAGTGTCTTGCCAAATGTCAACACTGGGTCTGACTGAGCGCCTCAGGGAGAGAGGTCCAAGCAAGACGCGCACCGAGGAGCGTCTTGCCACATGTCACTACTCGGTCTGACTGAGCGCCTCAGGGAGAGAGGTCCAAGCAAGACGCGCCCCGAGGAGCGTCTTGCCACATGTCAACACTAGGTCTGACTGAGGGCCTCCAGGAGAGAGGCCCAAGCAAGACGCGCCCCGAGGAGTGTCTTGCCAAATGTCACCACTTGGTCTGACTGAGCGCCTCCAGGAGAGAGGCCCAAGCAACACGCGCCCCGAGGAGAGTCAGGCCACATGTCACTACTCAGTCTGACTGAGCGCCTCCAGGAGAGAGGCCCAAGCAAGACGCGCCCCGAGGAGCGTCTTGCCACGTGTCAACACTGGGTCTGATTGAGGGCCTTCTGGAGAGAGGCCCAAGCAAGACGCGCCACGAGGAGCGTCTTTTCACATGTCAACAATGGGTCTTACTGAGGGCCTCCAGGAGAGAAGCCCAAGCAACACACGCCCCGAGGAGCTTCTTGCCACATGTCAGCACTCGGTCTGACTGAGCGCCTCCAGGAGAGAGGCCAAAGCAAGACGCGCCCCGAGGAGCGTCTTGACACATGTCAACACTGGGTCTGACAGAGGGCCTCCATGAGAGAGGCCCAAGCAAGACGCGCCCCGAGGAGTGTCTTGCCACATGTCAACACTGGGTCTGACTGAGCGCCTCCAGGAGAGAGGCCCAAGCAACACGCGGCCCGAGGAGCGTCTTGCCACATGTCAGCACTCGGTCTGACTGAGCGCCTCCAGGAGAGAGGCCAAAGCAAGACGCGCCCCGAGGAGCGTCTTGCCACATGTCAACAATGGGTATGACTGAGGGCCTCCAGGAGAGAAGCCCAAGCAAGACACGCCCCGAGGAGCGTCTCGACACATGTCAACACTGGGTCTGACAGAGGGCCTCCAGGAGAGAGGCCCAAGCAAGACGCGCCCCGAGGAGTGTCTTGCCACATGTCACCACTTGGTCTGACTGAGCGCCTCCAGGAGAGAGGCCCAAGCAAGACGCGCCCCGAGGAGCGTCTTGCCACGTGTCAACACTGGGTCTGATTGAGGGCCTTCTGGAGAGAGGCCCAAGCAAGACGCGCCCCGAGGAGCGTCTTGCCACATGTCAACAATGGGTCTTACTGAGGGCCTCCAGGAGAGAAGCCCAAGCAACACGCGCCCCGAGGAGCTTCTTGCCACATGTCAGCACTCGGTCTGACTGAGCGCCTCCAGGAGAGAGGCCAAAGCAAGACGCGCCCCGAGGAGCTTCTTGCCACGTGTCAACACTGGGTCTGATTGAGGGCCTTCTGGAGAGAGGCCCAAGCAAGACGCGCCCCGAGGAGCGTCTTGCCACATGTCAGCACTCGGTCTGACTGAGCGCCTCCAGGAGAGAGGCCAAAGCAAGACGTGCCCCGAGGAGCGTCTTGACACATGTCAACACTGGGTCTGACAGAGGGCCTCCATGAGAGAGGCCCAAGCAAGACGCGCCCCGAGGAGTGTCTTGCCACATGTCAACACTGGGTCTGACTGAGCGCCTCCAGGAGAGAGGCCCAAGCAAGACGCGCCCCGAGCAGCGTCTTGCCACGTGTCAACACTGGGTCTGACTGAGCGCCTCCAGGAGAGAGGCCCAAGCAAGATGCGCCCCGAGGAGGGTCTTGCCACGTGTCACCACTGGGTCTGACTGAGAGCCTCCAGGAGAGAGGCCCAAGCAAGACGCGCCCCGAGGAGCGTCTTGCCACGTGTCACCACTGGGTCTGATTGAGCGCCTCCAGGAGAGAGGCCCCAGCAAGACCGGTCAGGCCTGCAGTGTACACATCAGAGACATGATGTTCTTTCACAGAACTGAGGTTGTTCATTACTAAATGACTTTTACAGGAATATTGTTATTATACTATTCAACAGGTTGATCATAATAATGTGTATTAAACCCACAACCTAGCACTGAGGACAGAGGGACTTTATTTAAATTAGTACTTAATGGAAACGATACATAATGATACATAAGAGCCATGTCATACATTCAGCCTAGGAATAGTAGCATTGTGCACTATTAAAAATATACACATCAATTGCTCGAATCCCATTGTTGCAAAGTAAAACTCTAATAAAACTCTAGTCTGACATCAACAGAGAAGACTTAGTGTATGCACTACAAATACAGCATTAGGATTTCGAGTGGACCGTGCACCTTGTGAACCATCAGAGGCTTATGACGCAACATATCTTCCAGTTGCTATTAGACAAGTTATAATTCTCGACCATTTTTCGGAACTGGTTTCTTGGGTCCGTGAGTAAATGCCAAATGAGATGATAGTCCTTAAGTAAGTTCCTGGCGATCCCATGTCACGCTCTTGCCCATCAGCCGGTGAACGCTGAGACGGAACTCGATGAGAGCGATGTATTTTTTAAGTGCTCCGAATGTACTTCTAACAAGCGTGGGATTCACTTCGTGAGTAAACCGCAGCTGCAGCTGATTCAAACAGTCGAGCCAACTTTCTACATCACAATATTCGTTTTGTAGTTAGTCGAGTTACCTTTTGTGTGGCACATGCACGGGTCGTTAGCATCCAGCTCCCAGCTTAGAGAGTCCTGTATTGACACAGACGTCAATACATCTCGATGTCATGCAACACACAAAGTCTGTCGCATACAGGTTGGTTAACACATGTACGATACCTTTTGTGTGGCGCATGCACGGGTCGTTAGCGTCCAGCTCCCGGCTCATAGAGAGTCCTGTATTGACACAGACGTCAATACATCTCGATGTCATGCAACACACAAAGTCTGTCGCATACAGGTGGGTTAACACACATGTACGATGTGTGCGATGGCGCGCCCGTTTACAATGGGACACGACGATGATCATTGTTAACCAAACTCTTGTTTCTCACGACAGGTGGTAGCGTTGTCTCCTGCACCTGGTCTTCGTGCACAGAGGGTGTTGTAATGTGCTCGTCATAGTCGCGATCGTTGTCACTCGAATCCGTTGTTCTCACGACAAGTGGTAGCGTTGTCTCCTGCATGTTGTCTTTGCGTGCAGCAAGCGTTGTGCTGTGCTCGTTATAATGGTTGTCTTCGTACAAAGGGGGTGTTGAATACTCCTTCGCGAGTAGTCTAGGAGGTGGTGTGATGGGACGTATCTCAGAGGCGTTATGTGAGCGTACCACCATGGCCTGAGCAACTGCGACTACTGAAAGTACACCCAGTACAGACAGCGAGATCATTTTTTTACTTGGGTGTTGTACGTGTGGGTACAGCCGCTTTAATGGCAGTGAGAGCAAGTGGTCAAATGTAATTATAGGTCACTAGCACAAACTAAGGCACGTGGTCAGAGTGTAATCGTAACCACCGTAGCTCTTGTCATAATTTAATATACATAGAAATCAGAAACGGGCATGTCAGGATAGACATCGCGAGTGATAATGCGGCCAGTATCTGTGTGCGCTTGAGAGCACCTTGTTGTTCTACTGTGGTGCCCACGCCGCCGGGTCTGTAAATGTCATCGACCTTCTTTATATACGCATACGCTAAAGACCGTATATTCTCTATGGATTTGAACACGTCCTTTGTTTTGCGTAACACTTGAGCTGTCTCGAGCGTGATGTTGTGAGTGTACGCCAGTGTTTCTCGTGCACCGAGGTCCGAAAGGGCGTGCGCTACAACTATTAACCTTGGTTTGGGAGTGTGGCGAAACGCTCGCTCCGCTGTAATGGGCAGATGCAATGTTATCACCTGGTACGTTTCGTTAGTCGGGTCGTAACACAACGGTCCGTGACACGGACCGTCACATTGTATGGGGCACAGTAAGGACAACACGCCGCCGACCGTGACTTCGCACTCGACCGCGGTGGTGTTGTCGATTTGCAAAGGATCACATACGCCTCTCCAGTCGCAATGAGGCACATTGTAGTCGACACGACCGTCGGTCACCATAGCTTTCGTCAGCCAACACACTCGATTGTCCTTCGAAACATCGGCGATCAACGTGAGCGTAGAGGTCGCTGTCGCTTTACTGTACGCCAGGATATCCGTGTGTGAGTGCACGCTTGACGTCGATTGACAACCGGTCATGTCAGACCTGATCAGACCTTCCGAACACATGACCATTAGTTGTTGTGCGGCCGAGAGTATCGCGATCATACCGTTGAGATGTGTAGAAAGCGCGTACACGCCAGCCTTCCACGTTTCCAAAGTTTCCAGCAGTCTAGAGGGACTTGTCTTAGCGCGCACAGCTGTGCTGAATTTGCGTTGGGTAGACACAACGGCTTCGACCTCGCTTAGGATCTTGTGGGCTCATGTACTCGTGGTAGGCCAAGACGTGTATAGTCGAGCGCGGTGACGCCCCGACCACTTGACCCGGTTTTGTTGTGGCGATATGCGTGTCCAGTAACGCGGCAAAGTCTACGTGTCTAGCGTGTATTGATTTTACAGCTCGCTCATACCCCAACAGTACGGTCCGTAGAAGTTCGTTCACTTGTTTCCATGCGCTCGTGGAACACAGGACATCGCAACCTCTGTGATACTCAAGTAAAGCGTCACACACCAGCTGCTTGCACGTTGGAAATACAATCGGTAGTAACTTCTTACTCCACTCTATGTTGAACTCGAATAGTATGTATATGGGCGGTTGAGGCGGTTTGCGCATTTTCTATCAACCCTCCGCTAATGTGACTCTGTGGTCTGTCTCCTGAGATGGTACGGTTGGAACTTGCGAGAGTGCACTATGGACGGTCGGCGTTTCCATTTCATCAACTGTGCCATTTTCAGCCACTGGCAAACGGCCGTCGACGGGCGATGCGAGACACCAACATAACGTTAGACCGCGACCCTCATGCCAGTTTTCTGTAGTACTGGTTGTAGTTTCTGGTGCACACTCGATACGCCATTACGATCACAATTACGTTGATTAATAAATCCAGTGTTGTAGCGACTGCAGCCAGCGCCGTCGCGCAACTCGTGTCGGTGTTATCCCTCGATACTTTCGTTGGTATTCAAGCGTATGCAGAATCTACGGATCTGGTGAAGTTGCTTGTCACTAGCTTGCGCACGTTTGATATGGCACTTTGCGCGAGACTCACACAACCTGCAGTGGCGACCGTCGCGTCAGTGCAAAGTTTTTCCGATATATCGCTCGCAACATCGTTTGTCATTTGCTGTACACTGCGCACACTGGCCGCGAGGTCGCGGAGATGGTCTTCGTTACGAGCTACTCTGGTAGCGCCTTGGTTGATGAGGACGATCATCTTTAGCAATAGTTCATCTCGAAGCGCAACGATGGTGAGGGCGACGGGTTGGCCGGTTCTGCCTTCAGGCCACTCGGTTGCCGCTAGATTGCCCAATGCCACACACGCAGACGAACCCTGTACACACTCAATGACCCGTGTACGATCGTTGATTTCTGCTAGTACGTTTGCTAGGTCTACGTGCTTCCACGGATCGGGCGTGGGCACGCGCTTGTTTTTAGAGGCGTTTTCGCGCAGCCTCTACCCTGCACGACCGCTCGTGGCCGCACTAGCTATATTTATCTTTATTTGTTTCACACACACACACACACACACACACACACACACACACACACACACACACACACACACACACACACACACACACAGGCCCTTGCGTTTAAACCCCGGTCAGGCCTGCAGTGTACACATCAGAGACATGATGTTCTTTCAAACCCCGGTCAGGCCTGCAGTGTACACATCAGAGACATGAGGTTTCACAGAACTGAGGTTGTTCATCACTAAATGACTTTTACAGGAATATTGTTATTATACTATTCAACAGGTTGATCATAATAATGTGTATTAAACCCACAACCTAGCACTGAGGACAGAGGGACTTTATTTAAATTAGTACTTAATGGAAACGATACATAATGATACATAAGAGCCATGTCATACATTCAGCCTAGGAATAGTAGCATTGTGCACTATTAAAAATATACACATAAATTGCTCGAATCCCATTGTTGCAAAGTAAAACTCTAACAAAACTCTAGTCTGACATCAACAGAGAAGACATAGTGTATGTACTACAAATACAGCATTAGGATTTCGAGTGGACCGTGCACCTTGTGAACCATCAGAGGCTTATGACGCAACATATCTTCCAGTTGCTATTAGACAAGTTATAATTCTCGACCATTTTTCGGAACTGGTTTCTTGGGTCCGTGAGTAAATGCCAAATGAGATGATAGTCCTTAAGTAAGTTCCTGGCGATCCCATGTCACGCTCTTGCCCATCAGCCGGTGAACGCTGAGACGGAACTCGATGAGAGCGATGTATTTTTTAAGTGCTCCGAATGTACTTCTAACAAGCGTGCGATTCACTTCGTGAGTAAACCGCAGCTGCAGCTGATTCAAACAGTCGAGCCAACTTTCTACATCACAATATGCGTTTTGTAGTTAGTCGAGTTACCTTTTGTGTGGCGCATGCACGGGTCGTTAGCGTCCAGCTCCCAGCTTAGAGAGTCTTGTATTGACACGGACGTCAATACATCTCAATGTCATGCAACACACAAAGTCTGTCGCATACAGGTGGGTTAACACATGTACGATACCTTTTTTTTTGGCGCATGCACGGGTCGTTAGCGTCCAGCTCCCGGCTTATAGAGAGTCCTGTATTGACGCAGACGTCAATACATCTCGATGTCATGCAACACACAAATTCTGTCGCATACAGGTGGGTTAACACACATGTACGATGTGTACGATGGCGCGCCCGTTTACAATGGGACACGACGATGATCATTGTTAACCAATCTCTTGTTTCTCACGACAGGTGGTAGCGTTGTCTCCTGCACCTGGTCTTCGTGCACAGAGGGTGTTGTAATGTGCTCGTCATAGTTGCGATCGTTGTCACTCGAATCCGTTGTTCTCACGACAGGTGGTAGCGTTGTCTCCTGCATGTTGTCTTCGCTTGCGGCAAGCGTTGTGCTGTGCTCGTTATAATGGTTGTCTTCGTACAAAGGGGGTGTTGAATACTCCTTCGCGAGTAGTCTAGGAGGTGGTGTGATGGGACGTATCTCAGAGGCGTTATGTGAGCGTACCACCATGGCCTGAGCAACTGCGATTACTGAGAGTACACCCAGTACAGACAGCGAGATCATTTTTTTTCTTGGGTGTGTACGTGTGGGTACAGCCGCTTTAATGGCAGTGAGAGCAAGTGGTCAAATGTATTTATAGGTCACTAGCAGAAACTAAGGCACGTGGTCAGAGTCATAACCACCGTAGCTCTTGTCATAATTTAATATACATAGAAATCAGAAACAGGCATATCAGGATAGACATCGCGAGTGATAATGCGGCCAGTATCTGTGTGCGCTTGAGAGCACCTTGTTGTTCTACTGTGGTGCCCACGCCGCCGGGTCTGTAAATGTCATCGACCTTCTTTATATACGCATACGCTAAAGACCGTATATTCTCTATGGATTTGAACACGTCCTTTGTTTCGCGTAACGCTTGAGCTGTCTCGAGCGTGATGTTGTGAGTGTACACCAGTGTTTCGCGTGCACCGAGGTCCGAAAGGGCGTGCGCTAAAACTATTAACCTTGGTTTGGGAGTGTGGCGAAACGCTCGCTCCGCTGTAATGGGCAGATGCAATGTTATCACCTGGTACGTTTCGTTAGTCGGGTCGTAACACACCGGTCCGTCACACGGACCATCACATTGTATGGGGCACAGTAAGGACAACACGCCGCCGACCGTGACTTCGCACTCGACCGCGGTGGTGTTGTCGATTTGCAAAGGATCATATACGCCTCTCCAGTCGCAATGAGGCACATTGTAGTCGACGCGACCGTCGGTCACCATAGCTTTCGTCAGCCAACACACTCGATTGCCCTTCGAAACATCGGCGATCAACGTGAGCGTAGAGGTCGCTGTCGCTTTACTGTACGCCAGGATATCCGTGTGTGAGTGCACGCTCGACGTCGATTGACAACCGGTCATGTCAGACCTGATCAGACCTTCCGAACACATGACCATTAGTTGTTGTGCGGCCGAGAGTATCGCGATCATACCGTTGAGATGTGTAGAAAGCGCGTACACGCCAGCCTTCCACGTTTCCAAAGTTTCCAGCAGTCTAGAGGGACTTGTCTTAGCGCGCACGGCTGTGCTGAATTTGCGTTGGGTAGACACAACGGCTTTGACCTCGCTTAGGATCTTGTGGGCTCATGTACTCGTGGTAGGCCAAGACGTGTATAGTCGAGCGCGGTGACGCCCCGAACACTTGACCCGGTTTTGTTGTGGCGATATGCGTGTCCAGTAACGCGGCAAAGTCCGCGTGTCTAGCGTGTATTGATTTTACAGCTCGCTCACACCCCAACAGTACGGTCCGTAGAAGTTCGTTCACTTGTTTCCATGCGCTCGTGGAACACAGGACATCGCAACCTCTGTGATACTCAAGTAAAGCGTCACACACCAGCTGCTTGCACGTTGGAAATACAATCGGTAGTAACTTCTTACTCCACTCTATGTTGAACTCGTATAGTATGTATATGGGCGGTTGCGGCGGTTTGCGCATTTTCTATCTACCCTCCGCTAATATGACTCTGTGGTCTGTCTCCTGAGATGGTGCGGTTGGAACTTGCGAGAGTGGACTATCGACGGTCGATGTTTCCATTTCGTCAACTGTGCCATTTTCAGCCGCTGGCAAACGGCCGTCGACGGTCGATGCGAGACACCAACATAACGTTAGACCGCGACCCTCATGCCAGTTTTCTGTAGTACTGGTTGTAGTTTCTGGTGCACACTCGATACGCCATTACGATCACAATTACGTTGATTAATAAATCCAGTGTTGTAGCGACTGCAGCCAGCGCCGTCGCGCAACTCGTGTCGGTGTTATCTCTCGATACTTTCATTCGTATCCAAGCGTATGCAGAATCTACGGATCTGGTGAAGTTGCTTGTCACTAGCTTGCGCACGTTTGATATGGCACGTTGCGCAAGACTCACACAACCTGCAGTTTCGACCGTCGCGTCAGTGCAATGTTTTTCCGATATATCGCTCGCAACATCGTTTGTCATTTGCTGTACACTGCGCACACTGGCCGCGAGGTCGCGGAGAGGGTCTTCGTTACGAGTTGTGTAATATCCGCTGACTTGCCGATTCAATTCTGGTGGCGCTGACCCAAACGAGAACGCTTTTAAGGCGCATGTCCTGGTAACTCTGGTAGCGCCGTGGTTGACGAGGACGATCATCTTTAGCAATAGTTCATCTCGAAGCACAACGATGGTGAGGGCGATGGGTTGGCCGGTTCCGCCTTCAGGCCACTCGGTTGCTGCTAGATTGCCCAATGCCACACACGCAGACGAACCCTGTACACACTCAATGACCCGTGTGCGATCGTTGATTTCTGCTAGTACGCTTGCTAGTTCTACGTGCTTCCACGGATCGGGCGTGGGCACGCGCTTGTTGTAGAGGCGTTTTCGCGCAGCCTCTACCCTGCACGACCGCTCGTGGCCGCACTAGCTATATTTATCTTTATTTGTTTCACACACACACACACACACACACACACACACACACACACACACACACACACACACACACACACACACACACACAGGCCCTTGCGTGCAAACCTCGGTCAGGCCTGCAGTGTACACATCAGAGACATGATGTTCTTTCACAGAACTGAGGTTGTTCATTACTAAATGACTTTTACAGGAATATTGTTATTATACTATTCAACAGGTTGATCATAATAATGTGTATTAAACCCACAACCTAGCACTGAGGACAGAGGGACTTTATTTAAATTAGTACTTAATGGAAACGATTCATAATGATACATAAGAGCCATGTCATACATTCAGCCTAGGAATAGTAGCATTGTGCACTATTAAAAATATACACATCAATTGCTCGAATCCCATTGTTGCAAAGTAAAACTCTAATAAAACTCTAGTCTGACATCAACAGAGAAGACTTAGTGTATGTACTACAAATACAGCATTAGGATTTCGAGTGGACCGTGCACCTTGTGAACCAACAGAGGCTAATGACGCAACATATCTTCCAGTTGCTGTTAGACAAGTTATAATTCTCGACGATTTTTCGGAACTGGTTTCTTGGGTCCGTGAGTAAATGCCAAATGAGATGATAGTCCTTAAGTAAGTTCCTGGCGATCCCACGTCACGCTCTTGCCCATCAGCCGGTGAACGCTGAGACGGAACTCGATGAGAGCGATGTATTTTTTTAAGTGCTCCGAATGTACTTCTAACAAGCGTGCGATTCACTTCGTGAGTAAACCGCAGCTGCAGCTGATTCAAACAGTCAAGCCAACTTTCTACATCACAATATGCGTTTTGTAGTTAGTCGAGTTACCTTTTGTGTGGCGCATGCACGGGTTGTTAGCGTCCAGCTCCCAGCTTAGAGAGTCCTGTATTGACACAGACGTCAATACATCTCGATGTCATGCAACACACAAAGTCTGTCGCATACAAGAGGGTTAACACACATGTACGATGTGTGCGATGGCACGCCCGTTTACAATGGGACACGACGATGATCATTGTTAACCAAACTCTTGTTTCTCACGACAGGTGGTAGCGTTGTCTCCTGCACCTGGTCTTCGTGCACAGAGGGTGTTGTAATGTGCTCGTCATAGTCGCGATCGTTGTCACTCGAATCCGTTGTTCTCACGACAGGTGGTAGCGTTGTCTCCTGCATGTTGTCTTCGCGTGCGGCAAGCGTTGTGCTGTGCTCGTTATAATGGTTGTCTTCGTACAAAGGGGGTGTTGAATACTCCTTCGCGAGTAGTGTAGGAGGTTGTGTGATGGGACGTATCTCAGAGGCGTTATGTGAGCGTACCACAATGGCCTGAGCAACTGCGACTACTGAGAGTACACCCAGTACAGACAGCGAGATCTTTTTTTTTCTTGGGTGTTGTACGTGTGGGTACAGCCGCTTTAATGGCAGTGAGAGCAAGTGGGCAAATGTATTTATAGGTCACTAGCAGAAACTAAGGCACGTGGTCAGAGTGTAATCGTAACCACCGTAGCTCTTGTCATAATTTAATATACATAGAAATCAGAAACGGGCATGTCAGGATAGACATCGCGAGTGATAATGCGGCCAGTATCTGTGTGCGCTTGAGAGCACCTTGTTGTTCTACTGTGGTGCCCACGCCGCCGGGTCTGTAAATGTCATCGACCTTCTTTATAAACGCATACGCTAAAGACCGTATATTCTCTATGTATTTGAACACGTCCTTTGTTTCGCGTAACGCTTGAGCTGTCTCGAGCGTGATGTTGTGAGTGTACACCAGTGTTTCGCGTGCACCGAGGTCCGAAAGGGCGTGCGCTAAAACTATTAACCTTGGTTTGGGAGTGTGGCGAAACGCTCGCTCCGCTGTAATGGGCAGATGCAATGTTATCACCTGGTACGTTTCGTTAGTCGGGTCGTAACACACCGGTCCGTCACATGGACCGTCACATTGTATGGGGCACAGTAAGGACAACACGCTGCCGACCGTGACTTCGCACTCGACCGCGGTGGTGTTGTCGATTTGCAAAGGATCACATACGCCTCTCCAGTCACAATGAGGCACATTGTAGTCGACGCGACCGTCGGTCACCATAGCTTTCGTCAGCCAACACACTCGATTGCCCTTCGAAACATCGGTGATCAACGTGAGCGTAGAGGTCGCTGTCGCTTTACTGTACGCCAGGATATCCGTGTGTGAGTGCACGCTCGACGTCGATTGACAGCCGGTCATGTCAGACCTGATCAGACCTTCCGAACACATGACCATTAGTTGTTGTGCGGCCGAGAGTATCGCGATCATACCGTTGAGATGTGTAGAAAGAGCGTACACGCCAGCCTTCCACGTTTCCAAAGTTTCCAGCAGTCTAGAGGGACTTGTCTTAGCGCGCACGGCTGTGCTGAATTTGCGTTGGGTAGACACAACGGCTTCGACCTCGCTTAGGATCTTGTGGGCTCATGTACTCGTGGTAGGCCAAGACGTGTATAGTCGAGCGCGGTGACGCCCCGAACACTTGACCCGGTTTTCTTGTGGCGATATGCGTGTCCAGTAACGCGGCAAAGTCCGCGTGTCTAGCGTGTATTGATTTTACAGCTCGCTCACACCCCAACAGTACGGTCCGTAGAAGTTCGTTCACTTGTTTCCATGCGCTCGTGGAACACAGGACATCGCAACCTCTGTGATACTCAAGTAAAGCGTCACACACCAGCTGCTTGCACGTTGGAAATACAATCGGTAGTAACTTCTTACTCCACTCTATGTTGAACTCGTATAGTATGTATATGGGCGGTTGCGGCGGTTTGCGCATTTTCTATCTACCCTCCGCTAATATGACTCTGTGGTCTGTCTCCTGAGATGGTGCGGTTGGAACTTGCGAGAGTGGACTATCGACGGTCGATGTTTCCATTTCGTCAACTGTGCCATTTTCAGCCGCTGGCAAACGGCCGTTGACGGTCGATGCGAGACACCAACATAACGTTAGACCGCGACCCTCATGCCAGTTTTCTGTAGTACTGGTTGTAGTTTCTGGTGCACACTCGATACGCCATTACGATCACAATTACGTTGATTAATAAATCCAGTGTTGTAGCGATAGATTCTACCTTCCTGTAACGTTTCAGCCTGATTGGACGTTGTTTTCACACAAATGGACCCAGAATGATGTGAAATTGTGCTTCGTGCAACATAATTCTGGGTGCCATTTACAAACCATAAGTGCTAATGTCTCCATTCCTTTTTGTGGTTGTAGGGGCTGTTGATTGGAGTACAATAAAACAAACCTGACCTCTCTAGGACATTCAGAAGCCAAATTATAAGCCCACAAAGGTGTAACTGGACTACTTCTTTAAATTGACACCAGATCCGGTGACATTTGGGACATGGTTTGACCCCCTTAGGAAAGTGCTATCATCATGAAACATTCAGATCACTTACAACTCAATAGATTCTACCTTCTTGTAGCGTTTCAGCCTGATTGGACCTTGTTTTCACACAAATGGACCCAGAATGATGTGAATTTGTGCTTCGTGCAACATAATTCTGGGTGCCATTTACAAACCATAAGTGCTAATGTCTCCATTCCTTTTTGTGGTTGTAGGAGCTGTTGATTGGAGTACAATAAAACAAACCTGACCTCTCTAGGACATTCAGAAGCCAAGTTGTAAGCCCACAAATGTGTAACTGGACTACTTCTTTAAAGTGACACCAGATCCGGTGACCTTTGGGACATAGTTTGACCCCTTTAGGAATGTGTGATCATCTTGAAACGTTCAGATCACTTACAACTCAATAGATTCTACCTTCCTGTAACGTTTCAGCCTGATTGGACCTTGTTTTCACACAAATGGACCCAGAATGATGTGAAATTGTGCTTCGTGCAACATAATTCTGGGTGCCATTTACAAACCATAAGTGCTAATGTCTCCATTCCTTTTTGTGGTTGTAGGGGCTGTTGATTGGAGTACAATAAAACAAACATGACCTCTCTAGGACATTCAGAAGCCAAGTTGTAAGCCCACAAATGTGTAACTGGACTACTTCTTTAAAGTGACACCAGATCCGGTGACCTTTGGGACATGGTTTGACCCCCTTAGGAAAGTGCTATCATCATGAAACGTTCAGATCACTTACAACTCAATAGATTCTACCTTCCTGTAACGTTTCAGCCTGACTGGACCTTGTTTTCACACAAATGAACCCAGAATGATGTGAAATTGGGCTTCGTGCAACATAATTCTGGGTGCCATTTAAAAACCATAAGTGCTAATGACTCCATTCCTTTTTGTGGTTGTAGGGGCTGTTGATTGGAGTATACTAAAACAAACCTGATCTCTCTAGGACAGTCAGAAGCCAAGTTATAAGCCCACAAATGTGTAACTGGACTACTTCTTTAAATTGACACCAGATCCGGTGACCTTTGGGACATGGTTTGACCCCCTTAGGAAAGTGCTATCATCATGAAACGTTCAGATCACTTACAACTCAATAGATTCTACCTTCCTGTAACGTTTCAGCCTGATTGGACCTTGTTTTCACACAAATGAACCCAGAATGGTGTGAAATTGTGCTTCGTGCAACATAATTCTGGGTGCCATTTAAAAACCAAAAGTGCTAATGACTCCATTCCTTTTTGTGGTTGTAGGGGCTGTTGATTGGAGTATACTAAAACAAACCTGATCTCTCAGGGACATTCAGAAGCCAAGTTATAAGCCCACAAATGTGTAACTGGACTACTTCTTTAAATTGACACCAGATCCGGTGACCTTTGGGACATGGTTTGACCCCCTTAGGAAAGTGCTATCATCATGAAACGTTCAGATCACTTACAACTCAATAGATTCTACCTTCCTGTAACGTTTCAGCCTGATTGGACCTTGTTTTCACACAAATGAACCCAGAATGATGTGAAATTGTGCTTCGTGCAACATAATTCTGGGTGCCATTTACAAACCATAAGTGCTAATGACTCCATTCCTTTTTGTGGTTGTAGGGGATTTTGATTGGAGTACACTAAAACAAACCTAACCTCTATAGGACATTCAGAAGCCAAGTTATAAGCCCACAAATGTGTAACTGGACTACTTCTTTAAAGTGGCACCAGATCCGGTGACCTTTGGGACATGGTTTGACCCCTTTAGGAATGTGCGATCATCTTGAAACGTTCAGATCACTTACAACTCAATAGATTCTACCTTCCTGTAACGTTTCAGCCTGATTGGACGTTGTTTTCACACAAATGGACCCAGAATGATGTGAAATTGTGCTTCGTGCAACATAATTCTGGGTGCCATTTACAAACCATAAGTGCTAATGTCTCCATTCCTTTTTGTGGTTGTAGGGGCTGTTGATTGGAGTACAATAAAACAAACCTGACCTCTCTAGGACATTCAGAAGCCAAGTTGTAAGCCCACAAATGTGTAACTGGACTACTTCTTTAAAGTGACACCAGATCCGGTGACCTTTGGGACATGGTTTGACCCCCTTAGGAAAGTGCGATCATCTTGAAACGTTCAGATCACTTACAACTCAATAGATTCTACCTTCTTGTAGCGTTTCAGCCTGATTGGACCTTGTTTTCACACAAATGGACCCAGAATGATGTGAAATTGGGCTTCGTGCAACATAACTCTGGTTGCCATTTACAAACCATAAGTGCTAATGACTCCATTCCTTTTTGTGGCTTTAGGGGCTGTTTATTTGAGTACACTTAAACAAACCTGACCTCTCTAGGACATTCAGAAGCCAAGTTATAAGCCCACAAATGTGTAACTGGACTACTTCTTTAAAGTGACACCAGATCCGGTGACCTTTGGGACATGGTTTGACCCCCTTAGGAAAGTGCTACCATCATGAAACGTTCAGATCACTTACAACTCAATAGATTCTACCTTCCTGTAACGTTTCAGCCTGATTGGACCTTGTTTTCACACAAATGAACCCAGAATGATGTGAAATTGTGCTTCGTGCAACATAATTCTGGGTACCATTTACAAACCATAAGTGCTAATGACTCCATTCCTTTTTGTGGTTGTAGGGGCTGTTTATTGGAGTACACTAAAACAAACCTGACCTCTATAGGACATTCAGAAGCCAAGTTATAAGCCCACCAAGGTGTAACTGGACTACTTCTTTAAAGTGACACCAGGCCCGGTGACCTTTGGGACATGGTTTGACCGCCTATAGGAATGTGCGATCATCATTAAACGTTCAGATCACTTACAACTCAATAGATTCTACCTTCTTGTAACGTTTCAGCCTGATTGGACCTTGTTTTCACACAAATGAACCCAGAATGATGTGAAATTGTGCTTCGTGCAACATAATTCTGGGTGCCATTTACAAACCATAAGTGCTAATGACTCCATTCCTTTTTGTGGTTGTAGGGGCTGTTGATTGGAGTACACTAAAACAAACCTGATCTCTCTAGGACATTCAGAAGCCAAGGTATAAGCCCACAAATGTGTAACTGGACTACTTCTTTAAATTGACACCAGATCCGGTGAACTTTGGGACATGGTTTGACCCCCTTAGGAAAGTGCTATCATCGTGAAACGTTCAGATCACTTACAACTCAATAGATTCTACCTTCCTGTAACGTTTTAGCCTGATTGGACCTTGTTTTCACACAAATGACCCCAGAATGATGTGAAATTGTGCTTCGTGCAACATAATTCTGGGTGCCATTTAAAAACCATAAGTGCTAATGACTCCATTCCTTTTTGTGGTTGTAGGGGCTGTTGATTGGAGTATACTAAAACAAACCTGATCTCTCTAGGACATTCAGAAGCCAAGTTATAAGCCCACAAATGTGTAACTGGACTACTTCTTTAAATTGACACCAGATCCGGTGACCTTTGGGACATGGTTTGACCCCCTTAGGAAAGTGCTATCATCATGAAACGTTCAGATCACTTACAACTCAATAGATTCTACCTTCCTGTAACGTTTCAGCCTGATTGGACCTTGTTTTCATACAAATGGACCCAGAATGATGTGAAATTGTGCTTCGTGCAACATAATTCTGGTTGCCATTTACAAACCATAAGTGCTAATGACTCCATTCCTTTTTGTGGCTGTAGGGGCTGTTTATTGGAGTACACTTAAACAAACCTGACCTCTCTAGGACATTCAGAAGCCAAGTTATAAGCCCACAAAGGTGTAACTGGACTACTTCTTTAAAGTGACACCAGGCCCGGTGACCTTTGAGACATGGTTTGACCCCCTATAGGAATGTGCGATCATCATGAAACGTTCAGATCACTTACAACTCAATAGATTCTACCTTCCTGTAACGTTTCAGCCTGATTGGACCTTGTTTTCATACAAATGGACCCAGAATGATGTGAAATTGTGCTTTGTGCAACATAATTCTGGTTGACATTTACAAACCATAAGTGCTAATGACTCCATTCCTTTTTGTGGCTGTAGGGGCTGTTTATTGGAGTACACTTAAACAAACCTGACCTCTCTAGGACATTCAGAAGCCAAGTTATAAGCCCACAAAGGTGTAACTGGACTACTTCTTTAAAGTGACACCAGGCCCGGTGACCTTTGGGACATGGTTTGACCCCCTATAGGAATGTGCGATCATCATGAAACGTTCAGATCACTTACAACTCAATAGATTCTACCTTCTTGTAGCGTTTCAGCCTGATTGGACCTTGTTTTCACACAAATGGACCCAGAATGATGTGAAATTGGGCTTCGTGCAACATAATTCTGGTTGCCATTTACAAACCATAAGTGCTAATGACTCCATTCCTTTTTGTGGCTGTAGGGGCTGTTTATTGGAGTACACTTAAACAAACCTGACCTCTCTAGGACATTCAGAAGCCAAGTTATAAGCCCACAAATGTGTAACTGGACTACTTCTTTAAAGTGACACCAGATCCGGTGACCTTTGGGACATGGTTTGACCCCCTTAGGAAAGTGCTACCATCATGAAACGTTCAGATCACTTACAACTCAATAGATTCTACCTTCCTGTAACGTTTCAGCCTGATTGGACCTTGTTTTCACACAAATGAACCCAGAATGATGTGAAATTGTGCTTCGTGCAACATAATTCTGGGTACCATTTACAAACCCTAAGTGCTAATGACTCCATTCCTTTTTGTGGTTGTAGGGGCTGTTTATTGGAGTACACTAAAACAAACCTGACCTCTATAGGACATTCAGAAGCCAAGTTATAAGCCCACAAAGGTGTAACTGGACTACTTCTTTAAAGTGACACCAGGCCCGGTGACCTTTGGGACATGGTTTGACCCCCTATAGGAATGTGCGATCATCATTAAACGTTCAGATCACTTACAACTCAATAGATTCTACCTTCTTGTAACGTTTCAGCCTGATTGGACCTTGTTTTCACACAAATGAACCCAGAATGATGTGAAATTGTGCTTCGTGCAACATAATTCTGGGTGCCATTTACAAACCATAAGTGCTAATGACTCCATTCCTTTTTGTGGTTGTAGGGGCTGTTGATTGGAGTACACTAAAACAAACCTGATCTCTCTAGGACATTCAGAAGCCAAGTTATAAGCCCACAAATGTGTAACTGGACTACTTCTTTAAATTGACACCAGATCCGGTGAACTTTGGGACATGGTTTGACCCCCTTAGGAAAGGGCTATCATCGTGAAACGTTCAGATCACTTACAACTCAATAGATTCTACCTTCCTGTAACGTTTTAGCCTGATTGGACCTTGTTTTCACACAAATGACCCCAGAATGATGTGAAATTGTGCTTCGTGCAACATAATTCTGGGTGCAATTTAAAAACCATAAGTGCTAATGACTCCATTCCTTTTTGTGGTTGTAGGGGCTGTTGATTGGAGTATACTAAAACAAACCTGATCTCTCTAGGACATTCAGAAGCCAAGTTATAAGCCCACAAATGTGTAACTGGACTACTTCTTTAAATTGACACCAGATCCGGTGACCTTTGGGACATGGTTTGACCCCCTTAGGAAAGTGCTATCATCATGAAACGTTCAGATCACTTACAACTCAATAGATTCTACCTTCCTGTAACGTTTCAGCCTGATTGGACCTTGTTTTCATACAAATGGACCCAGAATGATGTGAAATTGTGCTTCGTGCAACATAATTCTGGTTGCCATTTACAAACCATAAGTGCTAATGACTCCATTCCTTTTTGTGGCTGTAGGGGCTGTTTATTGGAGTACACTTAAACAAACCTGACCTCTCTAGGACATTCAGAAGCCAAGTTATAAGCCCACAAAGGTGTAACTGGACTACTTCTTTAAAGTGACACCAGGCCCGGTGACCTTTGAGACATGGTTTGACCCCCTATAGGAATGTGCGATCATCATGAAACGTTCAGATCACTTACAACTCAATAGATTCTACCTTCTTGTAACGTTTCAGCCTGATTGGACATTGTTTTCACACAAATGGACCCAGAATGATGTGAAATTGTGCTTCGTGCAACATAATTCTGGGTGCCATTTACAAACCATAAGTGCTAATGACTCCATTCCTTTTTGTGGTTGTAGGGGCTGTTGATTGGAGTACACTAAAACAAAGATAACCTCTCTAGGACATTCAGAAGCCAAGTTATAAGCCCACAAATGTGTAACTGGACTACTTCTTTAAATTGACACCAGATCCGGTGACCTTTGGGACATGGTTTGACCCCCTTAGGAAAGTGCTATCATCATGAAACGTTCAGATCACTTACAACTCAATAGATTCTACCTTCCTGTAACGTTTCAGCCTGATTGGACCTTGTTTTCATACAAATGGACCCAGAATGATGTGAAATTGTGCTTCGTGCAACATAATTCTGGTTGACATTTACAAACCATAAGTGCTAATGACTCCATTCCTTTTTGTGGCTGTAGGGGCTTTTTATTGGAGTACACTTAAACAAACCTGACCTCTCTAGGACATTCAGAAGCCAAGTTATAAGCCCACAAAGGTGTAACTGGACTACTTCTTTAAAGTGACACCAGGCCCGGTGACCTTTGGGACATGGTTTGACCCCCTATAGGAATGTGCGATCATCATGAAACGTTCAGATCACTTACAACTCAATAGATTCTACCTTCTTGTAACGTTTCAGCCTGATTGGACATTGTTTTCACACAAATGGACCCAGAATGATGTGAAATTGTGCTTCGTGCAACATAATTCTGGTTGCCATTTACAAACCATAAGTGCTAATGACTCCATTCCTTTTTGTGGCTGTAGGGGCTGTTTATTGGAGTACACTTAAACAAACCTGACCTCTCTAGGACATTCAGAAGCCAAGTTATAAGCCCACAAATGTGTAACTGGACTACTTCTTTAAAGTGACACCAGATCCGGTGACCTTTGGGACATGGTTTGACCCCCTTAGGAAAGTGCTACCATCATGAAACGTTCAGATCACTTACAACTCAATAGATTCTACCTTCCTGTAACGTTTCAGCCTGATTGGACCTTGTTTTCACACAAATGAACCCAGAATGATGTGAAATTGTGCTTCGTGCAACATAATTCTGGGTACCATTTACAAACCATAAGTGCTAATGACTCCATTCCTTTTTGTGGTTGTAGGGGCTTTTGATTGGAGTACACTAAAACAAACCTAACCTCTCTAGGACATTCATAAGCCAAGTTATAAGCCCACAAAGGTGTAACTGGACAACTTCTTTAAATTGACACCAGATCCGGTGACATTTGGGACATGGTTTGACCCCCTTAGGAAAGTGCTATCATCATGAAACGTTCAGATCACTTACAACTCAATAGATTCTACCTTCCTGTAACGTTTCAGCCTGATTGGACCTTGTTTTCACACAAATGAACCCAGAATGATGTGAAATTGTGCTTCGTGCAACATAATTCTGGGTGTCATTTAAAAACCATAAGTGCTAATGTCTCCATTCCTTTTTGTGGTTGTAGGGGCTGTTGATTGGAGTACACTAAAACAAACCTGACCTCTCTAGGACATTCAGAAGCCAAGATATAAGCCCACAAATGTGTAACTGGACTACTTCTTTAAAGTGACACCAGATCCGGTGACCTTTGGGACATGGTTTGACCCCCTTAGGAAAGTGCTACCATCATGAAACGTTCAGATCACTTACAACTCAATAGATTCTACCTTCCTGTAACGTTTCAGCCTGACTGGACCTTGTTTTCACACAAATGAGCCCTGAATGATGTGAAGTTGGGCTTCGTGCAACATAATTCTGGGTGCCATTTAAAAACCATAAGTGCTAATGACTCCATTCCTTTTTGTGGTTGTAGGGGCTGTTGATTGGAGTATACAAAAACAAACCTGATCTCTCTAGGACATTCAGAAGCCAAGTTATAAGCCCACAAATGTGTAACTGGACTACTTCTTTAAATTGACACCAGATCCGGTGACCTTTGGGACATGGTTTGACCCCCTTAGGAAAGTGCTATCATCTTGAAACGTTCAGATCACTTACAACTCAATAGATTCTACCTTCCTGTAACGTTTCAGCCTAATTGGACCTTGTTTTCACACAAATGAACCCAGAATGATGTGAAATTGTGCTTCGTGCAACATAATTCTGGGTGCCATTTACAAACCATAAGTGCTAATGACTCCATTCCTTTTTGTGGTTGTAGGGGCTGTTGATTGGAGTACACTAAAACAAACCTGATCTCTCTAGGACATTCAGAAGCCAAGTTATAAGCCCACAAATGTGTAACTGGACTACTTTAAATTGACACCAGATCCGGTGACCTTTGGGACATGGTTTGACCCCCTTAGGAAAGTGCTACCATCATGAAACGTTCAGATCACTTACAACTCAATAGATTCTACCTTCCTGTAACGTTTCAGCCTGATTGGACCTTGTTTTCACACAAATGAACCCAGAATGATGTGAAATTGTGCTTCGTGCAACATAATTCTGGGTACCATTTACAAACCATAAGTGCTAATGACTCCATTCCTTTTTGTGGTTGTAGGGGCTTTTGATTGGAGTACACTAAAACAAACCTAACCTCTCTAGGACATTCATAAGCCAAGTTATAAGCCCACAAAGGTGTAACTGGACAACTTCTTTAAATTGACACCAGATCCGGTGACATTTGGGACATGGTTTGACCCCCTTAGGAAAGTGCTATCATCATGAAACGTTCAGATCACTTACAACTCAATAGATTCTACCTTCCTGTAACGTTTCAGCCTGATTGGACCTTGTTTTCACACAAATGAACCCAGAATGATGTGAAATTGTGCTTCGTGCAACATAATTCTGGGTGCCATTTAAAAACCATAAGTGCTAATGTCTCCATTCCTTTTTGTGGTTGTAGGGGCTGTTGATTGGAGTACACTAAAACAAACCTGACCTCTCTAGGACATTCAGAAGCCAAGATATAAGCCCACAAATGTGTAACTGGACTACTTCTTTAAAGTGACACCAGATCCGGTGACCTTTGGGACATGGTTTGACCCCCTTAGGAAAGTGCTACCATCATGAAACGTTCAGATCACTTACAACTCAATAGATTCTACCTTCCTGTAACGTTTCAGCCTGATTGGACCTTGTTTTCACACAAATGAACCCAGAATGATGTGAAATTGTGCTTCGTGCAACATAATTCTGGGTACCATTTACAAACCATAAGTGCTAATGACTCCATTCCTTTTTGTGGTTGTAGGGGCTTTTGATTGGAGTACACTAAAACAAACCTAACCTCTCTAGGACATTCAGAAGCCAAGTTATAAGCCCACAAAGGTGTAACTGGACTACATCTTTAAAGTGACACCAGGCCCGGTGACCTTTGGGACATGGTTTTACCCCCTATAGGAATGTGCGATCATCTTGAAACGTTCAGATCACTTACAACTCAATAGATTCTACCTTCTTGTAGCGTTTCAGCCTGATTGGACCTTGTTTTCACACAAATGGACCCAGAATGATGTGAAATTGTGCTTCGTGCAACATAATTCTGGGTGCCATTTACAAACCATAAGTGCTAATGTCTCCATTCCTTTTTGTGGTTGTAGGGGCTGTTGATTGGAGTACACTAAAACAAACCTAACCTCTCTAGGACATTCAGAAGCCAAGTTATAAGCCCACAAATGTGTAACTGGACTACTTCTTTAAAGTGACACCAGATCCGGTGACCTTTGGGACATGGTTTGACCCCCTTAGGAAAGTGCTATCATCATGAAACGTTCAGATCACTTACAACTCAATAGATTCTACCTTCCTGTAACGTTTCAGCCTGATTGGACCTTGTTTTCACTCAAATGAACACAGAATGATGTGAAATTGTGCTTCGTGCAACATAATTCTGGGTGCCATTTAAAAAGCATAAGTGCTAATGTCTCCATTCCTTTTTGTGGTTGTAGGGGCTGTTGATTGGAGTACACTAAAACAAACCTGATCGTTCTAGGACATTCAGAAGCCAAGTTATAAGCCCACAAATGTGTAACTGGACAACTTCTTTAAATTGACACCAGATCCGGTGACCTTTGAGACATGGTTTGACCCCCTTAGGAAAGTGCTATCATGTTGAAACGTTCAGATCACTTACAACTCAATAGATTCTACCTTCCTGTAACGTTTCAGCCTGACTGGACCTTGTTTTCACACAAATGAGCCCTGAATGATGTGAAGTTGGGCTTCGTGCAACATAATTCTGGGTGCCATTTAAAAACCATAAGTGCTAATGACTCCATTCCTTTTTGTGGTTGTAGGGGCTGTTGATTGGAGTATACAAAAACAAACCTGATCTCTCTAGGACATTCAGAAGCCAAGTTATAAGCCCACAAATGTGTAACTGGACTACTTCTTTAAATTGACACCAGATCCGGTGACCTTTGGGACATGGTTTGACCCCCTTAGGAAAGTGCTATCATCTTGAAACGTTCAGATCACTTACAACTCAATAGATTCTACCTTCCTGTAACGTTTCAGCCTGATTGGACCTTGTTTTCACACAAATGAACCCAGAATGATGTGAAATTGTGCTTCGTGCAACATAATTCTGGGTGCCATTTACAAACCATAAGTGCTAATGACTCCATTCCTTTTTGTGGTTGTAGGGGCTGTTGATTGGAGTACACTAAAACAAACCTGATCTCTCTAGGACATTCAGAAGCCAAGTTATAAGCCCACAAATGTGTAACTGGACTACTTCTTTAAATTGACACCAGATCCGGTGACCTTTGGGACATGGTTTGACCCCCTTAGGAAAGTGCTATCATCATGAAACGTTCAGATAACTTACAACTCAATAGATTCTACCTTCCTGTAACGTTTCAGCCTGATTGGACCTTGTTTTCACACAAATGAACCCAGAATGATGTGAAACTGTGCTTCGTGCAACATAATTCTGGGTGCCATTTACAAACCATAAGTGCTAATGACTCCATTCCTTTTTGTGGTTGTAGGGGCTGTTGATTGGAGTACATTAAAACAAACCTGATCTCTCTAGGACATTCAGAAGCCAAGTTATAAGCCCACAAATGTGTAACTGGACTACTTCTTTAAATTGACACCAGATCCGGTGACCTTTGGGACATGGTTTGACCCCCTTAGGAAAGTGCTATCATCATGAAACGTTCAGATCACTTACATCTCAATAGATTCTACCTTCCTGTAACGTTTCAGCCTGATTGGACCTTGTTTTCACACAAATGAACCCAGAATGATGTGAAATTGTGCTTCGTTCAACATAATTCTGGGTGCCATTTACAAAGCATAAGTGCTAATGACTCCATTCCTTTTTGTGGTTGTAGGGGCTGTTGATTGGAGTATACTAAAATAAACCTGATCTCTCC
Organism: Nothobranchius furzeri; assembly: GCF_043380555.1. Classification (NCBI taxonomy): domain Eukaryota; kingdom Metazoa; phylum Chordata; class Actinopteri; order Cyprinodontiformes; family Nothobranchiidae; genus Nothobranchius; species Nothobranchius furzeri. Next base: position 2,151,555 of record NW_027223043.1, read on the forward strand.
AGGACATTCAGAAGCCAAGTTATAAGCCCACAAATGTGTAACTGGACTACTTCTTTAAATTGACACCAGATCTGGTGACCTTTGGGACATGGTTTGACCCCCTTAGGAAAGTGCTATCATCATTAAACGTTCAGATCACTTACAACTCAATAGATTCTACCTTCCTGTAACGTTTCAGCCTGATTGGACCTTGTTTTCACACAAATGGACCCAGAATGATGTGAAATTGTGCTTCGTGCAACATAATTCTGGGTGCCATTTACAAACCATAAGTGCTAATGACTCCATTCATTTTTGTGGTTGTAGGGGCTGTTGATTGGAGTACATTAAAACAAACCTGATCTCTCTAGGACATTCAGAAGCCAACTTATAAGCCCACAAAGGTGTAACTGGACTACTTCTTTAAAGTGACACCAGGCCCGGTGACCTTTGGGACATGGTTTGACCCCCTATAGGAATGTTCGATCATCATGAAACGTTCAGATCACTTACAACTCAATAGATTCTACCTTCTTGTAACGTTTCAGCCTGATTGGACCTTGTTTTCACACAAATGAACCCAGAATGATGTGAAATTGTGCTTCGTGCAACATAATTCTGGGTGCCATTTACAAACCATAAGTGCTAATGACTCCATTCCTTTTTGTGGTTGTAGGGGCTGTTGATTGGAGTACACTAAAACAAACCTAACCTCTCTAGGACATTCAGAAGCCAAGTTATAAGCCCACAAATGTGTAACTGGACTACTTCTTTAAAGTGACACCAGGCCCGGTGACCTTTGGGACATGGTTTGACCCCCTATAGGAATGTGCGATCATCATTAAACGTTCAGATCACTTACAACTCAATAGATTCTACCTTCTTGTAACGTTTCAGCCTGATTGGACCTTGTTTTCACACAAATGAACCCAGAATGATGTGAAATTGTGCTTCGTGCAACATAATTCTGGGTGCCATTTACAAACCATAAGTGCTAATGACTCCATTCCTTTTTGTGGTTGTAGGGGCTGTTGATTGGAGTACACTAAAACAAACCTGATCTCTCTAGGACATTCAGAAGCCAAGTTATAAGCCCACAAATGTGTAACTGGACTACTTCTTTAAATTGACACCAGATCCGGTGAACTTTGGGACATGGTTTGACCCCCTTAGGAAAGTGCTATCATCGTGAAACGTTCAGATCACTTACAACTCAATAGATTCTACCTTCCTGTAACGTTTTAGCCTGATTGGACCTTGTTTTCACACAAATGACCCCAGAATGATGTGAAATTGTGCTTCGTGCAACATAATTCTGGGTGCCATTTAAAAACCATAAGTGCTAATGACTCCATTCCTTTTTGTGGTTGTAGGGGCTGTTGATTGGAGTATACTAAAACAAACCTGATCTCTCTAGGACATTCAGAAGCCAAGTTATAAGCCCACAAATGTGTAACTGGACTACTTCTTTAAATTGACACCAGATCCGGTGACCTTTGGGACATGGTTTGACCCCCTTAGGAAAGTGCTATCATCATGAAACGTTCAGATCACTTACAACTCAATAGATTCTACCTTCCTGTAACGCTTCAGCCTGATTGGACCTTGTTTTCATACAAATGGACCCAGAATGATGTGAAATTGTGCTTCGTGCAACATAATTCTGGGTGCCATTTACAAACCATAAGTGCTAATGACTCCATTCCTTTTTGTGGCTGTAGGGGCTGTTTATTGGAGTACACTTAAACAAACCTGACCTCTCTAGGACATTCAGACACCAAGTTATAAGCCCACAAAGGTGTAACTGGATTACTTCTTTAAAGTGACACCAGGCCCGGTGACCTTTGGGACATGGTTTGACCCCCTATGGGAATGTGCGATCATCATGAAACGTTCAGATCACTTACAACTCAATAGATTCTACCTTCTTGTAACGTTTCAGCCTGATTGGACATTGTTTTCACACAAATGGACCCAGATTGATGTGAAATTGTGCTTCGTGCAACATAATTCTGGGTGCCATTTACAAACCATAAGTGCTAATGACTCCATTCCTTTTTGTGGTTGTAGGGGCTGTTGATTGGAGTACACTAAAACAAACCTAACCTCTCTAGGACATTCAGAAGCCAAGTTATAAGCCCACAAATGTGTAACTGGACTACTTCTTTAAATTGACACCAGATCCGGTGACCTTTGGGACATGGTTTTACCCCCTTAGGAAAGTGCTATCATCATGAAACGTTCAGATCACTTACAACTCAATAGATTCTACCTTCCTGTAACGTTTCAGCCTGATTGGACCTTGTTTTCACACAAATGAACCCAGAATGACGTGAAATTGTGCTTCGTGCAACATAATTCTGGGTGCCATTTACAAACCATAAGTGCTAATGACTCCATTCCTTTTTGTGGTTGTAGGGGATTTTGATTGGAGTACACTAAAACAAACCTAACCTCTATAGGACATTCAGAAGCCAAGTTATAAGCCCACAAATGTGTAACTGGACTACTTCTTTAAAGTGACACCAGGCCCGGTGACCTTTGGGACATGGTTTGACCCCCTATAGGAATGTGCGATCATCATTAAACGTTCAGATCACTTACAACTCAATAGATTCTACCTTCTTGTAACGTTTCAGCCTGATTGGACCTTGTTTTCACACAAATGAACCCAGAATGATGTGAAATTGTGCTTCGTGCAACATAATTCTGGGTGCCATTTACAAACCATAAGTGCTAATGACTCCATTCCTTTTTGTGGTTGTAGGGGCTGTTGATTGGAGTACACTAAAACAAACCTGATCTCTCTAGGACATTCAGAAGCCAAGTTATAAGCCCACAAATGTGTAACTGGACTACTTCTTTAAATTGACACCAGGTCCGTTGAACTTTGGGACATGGTTTGACCCCCTTAGGAAAGTGCTATCATCGTGAAACGTTCAGATCACTTAAAACTCAATAGATTCTACCTTCCTGTAACGTTTCAGCCTGATTGGACCTTGTTTTCACACAAATGAACCCAGAATGATGTGAAATTGTGCTTCGTGCAACATAATTCTGGGTGCCATTTAAAAACCATAAGTGCTAATGACTCCATTCCTTTTTGTGGTTGTAGGGGCTGTTGATTGGAGTATACTAAAACAAACCTGATCTCTCTAGGACATTCAGAAGCCAAGTTATAAGCCCACAAATGTGTAACTGGACTACTTCTTTAAATTGACACCAGATCCGGTGACCTTTGGGACATGGTTTGACCCCCTTAGGAAAGTGCTATCATCATGAAACGTTCAGATCACTTACAACTCAATAGATTCTACCTTCCTGTAACGTTTCAGCCTGATTGGACCTTGTTTTCATACAAATGGACCCAGAATGATGTGAAATTGTGCTTCGTGCAACATAATTCTGGTTGCCATTTACAAACCATAAGTGCTAATGACTCCATTCCTTTTTGTGGCTGTAGGGGCTGTTTATTGGAGTACACTTAAAAAAACCTGACCTCTCTAGGACATTCAGAAGCCAAGTTATAAGCCCACAAAGGTGTAACTGGACTACTTCTTTAAAGTGACACCAGGCCCGGTGACCTTTGGGACATGGTTTGACCCCCTATAGGAATGTGCGATCATCATGAAACGTTCAGATCACTTACAACTCAATAGATTCTACCTTCTTGTAACGTTTCAGCCTGATTGGACATTGTTTTCACACAAATGGACCCAGAATGATGTGAAATTGTGCTTCATGCAACATAATTCTGGGTGCCATTTACAAACCATAAGTGCTAATGACTCCATTCCTTTTTGTGGTTGTAGGGGCTGTTGATTGGAGTACACTAAAACAAAGCTAACCTCTCTAGGACATTCAGAAGCCAAGTTATAAGCCCACAAATGTGTAACTGGACTACTTCTTTAAATTGACACCAGATCCGGTGACCTTTGGGACATGGTTTTACCCCCTTAGGAAAGTGCTATCATCATGAAACGTTCAGATCACTTACAACTCAGTAGATTATACCTTCCTGTAACGTTTCAGCCTGATTGGACCTTGTTTTCACACAAATGAACCCGGAATGATGTGAAATTGTGCTTCGTGCAGCATAATTCTGGGTGCCATTTAAAAACCATAAGTGCTAATGACTCCATTCCTTTTTGTGGTTGTAGGGGCTGTTGATTGGAGTACCCTAAAACAAACCTGATCTCTCTAGGACATTCAGAAGCCAAATTATAAGCCCACAAAGGTGTAACTGGACTACTTCTTTAAATTGACACCAGATCCGGTGACATTTGGGACATGGTTTGACCCCCTTAGGAAAGTGCTATCATCATGAAACGTTCAGATCACTTACAACTCAATAGATTCTACCTTCTTGTAGCGTTTCAGCCTGATTGGACCTTGTTTTCACACAAATGGACCCAGAATGATGTGAATTTGTGCTTCGTGCAACATAATTCTGGGTGCCATTTACAAACCATAAGTGCTAATGTCTCCATTCCTTTTTGTGGTTGTAGGAGCTGTTGATTGGAGTACAATAAAACAAACCTGACCTCTCTAGGACATTCAGAAGCCAAGTTGTAAGCCCACAAATGTGTAACTGGACTACTTCTTTAAAGTGACACCAGATCCGGTGACCTTTGGGACATAGTTTGACCCCTTTAGGAATGTGCGATCATCTTGAAACGTTCAGATCACTTACAACTCAATAGATTCTTCCTTCCTGTAACGTTTCAGCCTGATTGGACCTTGTTTTCACACAAATGGACCCAGAATGATGTGAAATTGTTCTTCGTGCAACATAATTCTGGGTGCCATTTACAAACCATAAGTGCTAATGTCTCCATTCCTTTTTGTGGTTGTAGGGGCTGTTGATTGGAGTACAATAAAACAAACCTGACCTCTCTAGGACATTCAGAAGCCAAGTTGTAAGCCCACAAATGTGTAACTGGACTACTTCTTTAAAGTGACACCAGATCCGGTGACCTTTGGGACATGGTTTGACCCCCTTAGGAAAGTGCTATCATCATGAAACGTTCAGATCACTTACAACTCAATAGATTCTACCTTCCTGTAACGTTTCAGCCTGACTGGACCTTGTTTTCACACAAATGAACCCAGAATGATGTGAAATTGGGCTTCGTGCAACATAATTCTGGGTGCCATTTAAAAACCATAAGTGCTAATGACTCCATTCCTTTTTGTGGTTGTAGGGGCTGTTGATTGGAGTATACTAAAACACACCTAATCTCTCTAGGACATTCAGAAGCCAAGTTATAAGCCCACAAATGTGTAACTGGACTACTTCTTTAAATTGACACCAGATCCGGTGACCTTTGGGACATGGTTTGACCCCCTTAGGAAAGTGCTATCATCATGAAACGTTCAGATCACTTACAACTCAATAGATTCTACCTTCCTGTAACGTTTCAGCCTGATTGGACCTTGTTTTCACACAAATGAACCCAGAATGATGTGAAATTGTGCTTCGTGCAACATAATTCTGGGCGCCATTTAAAAACCAAAAGTGCTAATCACTCCATTCCTTTTTGTGGTTGTAGGGGCTGTTGATTGGAGTATACTAAACAAACCTGATCTCTCAGGGACATTCAGAAGCCAAGTTATAAGCCCACAAATGTGTAACTGGACTACTTCTTTAAATTGACACCAGATCCGGTGACCTTTGGGACATGGTTTGACCCCCTTAGGAAAGTGCTATCATCATGAAACGTTCAGATCACTTACAACTCAATAGATTCTACCTTCCTGTAACGTTTCAGCCTGATTGGACCTTGTTTTCACACAAATGAACCCAGAATGATGTGAAATTGTGCTTCGTGCAACATCATTCTGGGTGCCATTTACAAACCATAAGTGCTAATGACTCCATTCCTTTTTGTGGTTGTAGGGGATTTTGATTGGAGTACACTAAAACAAACCTAACCTCTATAGGACATTCAGAAGCCAAGTTATAAGCCCACAAATGTGTAACTGGACTACTTCTTTAAAGTGACACTAGATCCGGTGACCTTTGGGACATGGTTTGACCCCTTTAGGAATGTGCGATCATCTTGAAACGTTCAGATCACTTACAACTCAATAGATTCTTCCTTCCTGTAACGTTTCAGCCTGATTGGACCTTGTTTTCACACAAATGGACCCAGAATGATGTGAAATTGTGCTTCGTGCAAAATAATTCTGGGTGCCATTTACAAACCATAAGTGCTAATGACTCCATTCCTTTTTGTGGTTGTAGGGGCTGTTGATTGGAGTACAATAAAACAAACCTGACCTCTCTAGGACATTCAGAAGCCAAGTTGTAAGCCCACAAATGTGTAACTGGACTACTTCTTTAAAGTGACACCAGATCCGGTGACCTTTGGGACATGGTTTGACCCCCTTAGGAAAGTGCTATCATCATGAAACGTTCAGATCACTTACAACTCAATAGATTCTACCTTCCTGTAACGTTTCAGCCTGACTGGACCTTGTTTTCACACAAATGAACCCAGAATGATGTGAAATTGGGCTTCGTGCAACATAATTCTGGGTGCCATTTAAAAACCATAAGTGCTAATGACTCCATTCCTTTTTGTGGTTGTAGGGGCTGTTGATTGGAGTATACTAAAACACACCTGATCTCTCTAGGACATTCAGAAGCCAAGTTATAAGCCCACAAATGTGTAACTGGACTACTTCTTTAAATTGACACCAGATCCGGTGACCTTTGGGACATGGTTTGACCCCCTTAGGAAAGTGCTATCATCATGAAACGTTCAGATCACTTACAACTCAATAGATTCTACCTTCCTGTAACGTTTCAGCCTGATTGGACCTTGTTTTCACACAAATGAACCCAGAATGATGTGAAATTGTGCGTCGTGCAACATAATTCTGGGTGCCATTTAAAAACCAAAAGTGCTAATGACTCCATTCCTTTTTGTGGTTGTAGGGGCTGTTGATTGGAGTATACTAAACAAACCTGATCTCTCAGGGACATTCAGAAGCCAAGTTATAAGCCCACAAATGTGTAACTGGACTACTTCTTTAAATTGACACCAGATCCGGTGACCTTTGGGACATGGTTTGACCCCCTTAGGAAAGTGCTATCATCATGAAACGTTCAGATCACTTACAACTCAATAGATTCTACCTTCCTGTAACGTTTCAGCCTGATTGGACCTTGTTTTCACACAAATGAACCCAGAATGATGTGAAATTGTGCTTCGTGCAACATAATTCTGGGTGCCATTTACAAACCATAAGTGCTAATGACTCCATTCCTTTTTGTGGTTGTAGGGGATTTTGATTGGAGTACACTAAAACAAACCTAACCTCTATAGGACATTCAGAAGCCAAGTTATAAGCCCACAAATGTGTAACTGGACTACTTCTTTAAAGTGACACTAGATCCGGTGACCTTTGGGACATGGTTTGACCCCTTTAGGAATGTGCGATCATCTTGAAACGTTCAGATCACTTACAACTCAATAGATTCTACCTTGCTGTAACGTTTCAGCCTGATTGGACCTTGTTTTCACACAAATGGACCCAGAATGATGTGAAATTGTGCTTCGTGCAACATAATTCTGGGTGCCATTTACAAACCATAAGTGCTAATGTCTCCATTCCTTTTTGTGGTTGTAGGGGCTGTTGATTGGAGTACAATAAAACAAACCTGACCTCTCTAGGATATTCAGAAGCCAAGTTGTAAGCCCACAAATGTGTAACTGGACTACTTCTTTAAAGTGACACCAGATCCGGTGACCTTTGGGACATAGTTTGACCCCTTTAGGAATGTGCGATCATCTTGAAACGTTCAGATCACTTACAACTCAATAGATTCTACCTTCCTGTAACGTTTCAGCCTGATTGGACCTTGTTTTCACACAAATGGACCCAGAATGATGTGAAATTGTGCTTCGTGTAACATAATTCTGGGTGCCATTTACAAACCATAAGTGCTAATGTCTCCATTCCTTTTTGTGGTTGTAGGGGCTGTTTATTGGAGTACACTTAAACAAACCTGACCTCTCTAGGACATTCAGAAGCCAAGTTATAAGCCCACAAAGGTGTAACTGGACTACTTCTTTAAAGTGACACCAGGCCCGGTGACCTTTGGGACATGGTTTGACCCCCTATAGGAATGTGCGATCATCATGAAACGTTCAGATCACTTACAACTCAATAGATTCTACCTTCTTGTAACGTTTCAGCCTGATTGGACATTGTTTTCACACAAATGGACCCAGAATGATGTGAAATTGTGCTTCATGCAACATAATTCTGGGTGCCATTTACAAACCATAAGTGCTAATGACTCCATTCCTTTTTGTGGTTGTAGGGGCTGTTGATTGGAGTACACTAAAACAAAGCTAACCTCTCTAGGACATTCAGAAGCCAAGTTATAAGCCCACAAATGTGTAACTGGACTACTTCTTTAAATTGACACCAGATCCGGTGACCTTTGGGACATGGTTTTACCCCCTTAGGAAAGTGCTATCATCATGAAACGTTCAGATCACTTACAACTCAATAGATTATACCTTCCTGTAACGTTTCAGCCTGATTGGACCTTGTTTTCACACAAATGAACCCGGAATGATGTGAAATTGTGCTTCGTGCAGCATAATTCTGGGTGCCATTTAAAAACCATAAGTGCTAATGACTCCATTCCTTTTTGTGGTTGTAGGGGCTGTTGATTGGAGTACCCTAAAAAGAAACCTGATCTCTCTAGGACATTCAGAAGCCAAATTATAAGCCCACAAAGGTGTAACTGGACTACTTCTTTAAATTGACACCAGATCCGGTGACATTTGGGACATGGTTTGACCTCCTTAGGAAAGTGCTATCATCATGAAACGTTCAGATCACTTACAACTCAATAGATTATACCTTCCTGTAACGTTTCAGCCTGATTGGACCTTGTTTTCACACAAATGGACCCAGAATGATGTGAATTTGTGCTTCGTGCAACATAATTCTGGGTGCCATTTACAAACCATAAGTGGTAATGTCTCCATTCCTTTTTGTGGTTGTAGGAGCTGTTGATTGGAGTACAATAAAACAAACCTGACCTCTCTAGGACATTCAGAAGCCAAGTTGTAAGCCCACAAATGTGTAACTGGACTACTTCTTTAAAGTGACACCAGATCCGGTGACCTTTGGGACATAGTTTGACCCCTTTAGGAATGTGCGATCATCTTGAAACGTTCAGATCACTTACAACTCAATAGATTCTACCTTCCTGTAACGTTTCAGCCTGATTGGACCTTGTTTTCACCCAAATGGACCCAGAATGATGTGAAATTGTGCTTCGTGCAACATAATTCTGGGTGCCATTTACAAACCATAAGTGCTAATGTCTCCATTCCTTTTTGTGGTTGTAGGGGCTGTTGATTGGAGTACAATAAAACAAACCTGACCTCTCTAGGACATTCAGAAGCCAAGTTGTAAGCCCACAAATGTGTAACTGGACTACTTCTTTAAAGTGACACCAGATCCGGTGACCTTTGGGACATGGTTTGACCCCCTTAGGAAAGTGCTATCATCATGAAACGTTCAGATCACTTACAACTCAATAGATTCTACCTTCCTGTAACGTTTCAGCCTGACTGGACCTTGTTTTCACACAAATGAACCCAGAATGATGTGAAATTGGGCTTCGTGCAACATAATTCTGGGTGCCATTTAAAAACCATAAGTGCTAATGACTCCATTCCTTTTTGTGGTTGTAGGGGCTGTTGATTGGAGTATACTAAAACACACCTGATCTCTCTAGGACATTCAGAAGCCAAGTTATAAGCCCACAAATGTGTAACTGGACTACTTCTTTAAATTGACACCAGATCCGGTGACCTTTGGGACATGGTTTGACCCCCTTAGGAAAGTGCTATCATCATGAAACGTTCAGATCACTTACAACTCAATAGATTCTACCTTCCTGTAACGTTTCAGCCTGATTGGACCTTGTTTTCACACAAATGAACCCAGAATGATGTGAAATTGTGCTTCGTGCAACATAATTCTGGGTGCCATTTAAAAACCAAAAGTGCTAATGACTCCATTCCTTTTTGTGGTTGTAGGGGCTGTTGATTGGAGTATACTAAACAAACCTGATCTCTCAGGGACATTCAGAAGCCAAGTTATAAGCCCACAAATGTGTAACTGGACTACTTCTTTAAATTGACACCAGATCCGGTGACCTTTGGGACATGGTTTGACCCCCTTAGGAAAGTGCTATCATCATGAAACGTTCAGATCACTTACAACTCAATAGATTCTACCTTCCTGTAACGTTTCAGCCTGATTGGACCTTGTTTTCACACAAATGAACCCAGAATGATGTGAAATTGTGCTTCGTGCAACATAATTCTGGGTGCCATTTACAAACCATAAGTGCTAATGACTCCATTCCTTTTTGTGGTTGTAGGGGATTTTGATTGGAGTACACTAAAACAAACCTAACCTCTATAGGACATTCAGAAGCCAAGTTATAAGCCCACAAATGTGTAACTGGACTACTTCTTTAAAGTGACACTAGATCCGGTGACCTTTGGGACATGGTTTGACCCCTTTAGGAATGTGCGATCATCTTGAAACGTTCAGATCACTTACAACTCAATAGATTCTACCTTGCTGTAACGTTTCAGCCTGATTGGACCTTGTTTTCACACAAATGGACCCAGAATGATGTGAAATTGTGCTTCGTGCAACATAATTCTGGGTGCCATTTACAAACCATAAGTGCTAATGTCTCCATTCCTTTTTGTGGTTGTAGGGGCTGTTGATTGGAGTACAATAAAACAAACCTGACCTCTCTAGGATATTCAGAAGCCAAGTTGTAAGCCCACAAATGTGTAACTGGACTACTTCTTTAAAGTGACACCAGATCCGGTGACCTTTGGGACATAGTTTGACCCCTTTAGGAATGTGCGATCATCTTGAAACGTTCAGATCACTTACAACTCAATAGATTCTACATTCCTGTAACGTTTCAGCCTGATTGGACCTTGTTTTCACACAAATGGACCCAGAATGATGTGAAATTGTGCTTCGTGCAACATAATTCTGGGTGCCATTTACAAACCATAAGTGCTAATGTCTCCATTCCTTTTTGTGGTTGTAGGGGCTGTTGATTGGAGTACAATAAAACAAACCTGACCTCTCTAGGACATTCAGAAGCCAAGTTGTAAGCCCACAAATGTGTAACTGGACTACTTCTTTAAAGTGACACCAGATCCGGTGACCTTTGGGACATGGTTTGACCCCCTTAGGAAAGTGCTATCATCATGAAACGTTCAGATCACTTACAACTCAATAGATTCTACCTTCCTGTAACGTTTCAGCCTGACTGGACCTTGTTTTCACACAAATGAACCCAGAATGATGTGAAATTGGGCTTCGTGCAACATAATTCTGGGTGCCATTTAAAAACCATAAGTGCTAATGACTCCATTCCTTTTTGTGGTTGTAGGGGCTGTTGATTGGAGTATACTAAAACACACCTGATCTCTCTAGGACATTCAGAAGCCAAGTTATAAGCCCACAAATGTGTAACTGGACTACTTCTTTAAATTGACACCAGATCCGGTGACCTTTGGGACATGGTTTGACCCCCTTAGGAAAGTGCTATCATCATGAAACGTTCAGATCACTTACAACTCAATAGATTCTACCTTCCTGTAACGTTTCAGCCTGATTGGACCTTGTTTTCACCAAAATGAACCCAGAATGATGTGAAATTGTGCTTCGTTCAACATAATTCTGGGTGCCATTTACAAAGCATAAGTGCTAATGACTCCATTCCTTTTTGTGGTTGTAGGGGCTGTTGATTGGAGTATACTAAAACAAACCTGATCTCTCTAGGACATTCAGAAGCCAAGTTATGAGCCCACAAATGTGTAACTGGACTACTTCTTTAAATTGACACCAGATCCGGTGACCTTTGGGACATGGTTTGACCCCCTTATGAAAGTGCTATCATCATGAAACGTTCAGATCACTTACAACTCAATAGATTCTACCTTCCTGTAACGTTTCAGCCTGATTGGACCTTGTTTTCATACAAATGGACCCAGAATGATGTGAAATTGTGCTTCGTGCAACATAATTCTGGTTGCCATTTACAAACCATAAGTGCTAATGACTCCATTCCTTTTTTTGGCTGTAGGGGCTGTTTATTGGAGTACACTTAAACAAACCTGACCTCTCTAGGACATTCAGAAGCCAAGTTATAAGCCCACAAAGGTGTAACTGGACTACTTCTTTAAAGTGACACCAGGCCCGGTGACCTTTGGGACATGGTTTGACCCCCTATAGGAATGTGCGATCATCATGAAACGTTCAGATCACTTACAACTCAATAGATTCTACCTTCTTGTAACGTTTCAGCCTGATTGGACATTGTTTTCACACAAATGGACCCAGAATGATGTGAAATTGTGCTTCATGCAACATAATTCTGGGTGCCATTTACAAACCATAAGTGCTAATGACTCCATTCCTTTTTGTGGTTGTAGGGGCTGTTGATTGGAGTACACTAAAACAAAGCTAACCTCTCTAGGACATTCAGAAGCCAAGTTATAAGCCCACAAATGTGTAACTGGACTACTTCTTTAAATTGACACCAGATCCGGTGACCTTTGGGACATGGTTTTACCCCCTTAGGAAAGTGCTATCATCATGAAACGTTCAGATCACTTACAACTCAATAGATTATACCTTCCTGTAACGTTTCAGCCTGATTGGACCTTGTTTTCACACAAATGAACCCGGAATGATGTGAAATTGTGCTTCGTGCAGCATAATTCTGGGTGCCATTTAAAAACCATAAGTGCTAATGACTCCATTCCTTTTTGTGGTTGTAGGGGCTGTTGATTGGAGTACCCTAAAACAAACCTGATCTCTCTAGGACATTCAGAAGCCAAATTATAAGCCCACAAAGGTGTAACTGGACTACTTCTTTAAATTGACACCAGATCCGGTGACATTTGGGACATGGTTTGACCCCCTTAGGAAAGTGCTATCATCATGAAACGTTCAGATCACTTACAACTCAATAGATTATACCTTCCTGTAACGTTTCAGCCTGATTGGACCTTGTTTTCACACAAATGGACCCAGAATGATGTGAATTTGTGCTTCGTGCAACATAATTCTGGGTGCCATTTACAAACCATAAGTGATAATGTCTCCATTCCTTTTTGTGGTTGTAGGAGCTGTTGATTGGAGTACAATAAAACAAACCTGACCTCTCTAGGACATTCAGAAGCCAAGTTGTAAGCCCACAAATGTGTAACTGGACTACTTCTTTAAAGTGACACCAGATCCGGTGACCTTTGGGACATAGTTTGACCCCTTTAGGAATGTGCGATCATCTTGAAACGTTCAGATCACTTACAACTCAATAGATTCTACCTTCCTGTAACGTTTCAGCCTGATTGGACCTTGTTTTCACCCAAATGGACCCAGAATGATGTGAAATTGTGCTTCGTGCAACATAATTCTGGGTGCCATTTACAAACCATAAGTGCTAATGTCTCCATTCCTTTTTGTGGTTGTAGGGGCTGTTGATTGGAGTACAATAAAACAAACCTGACCTCTCTAGGACATTCAGAAGCCAAGTTGTAAGCCCACAAATGTGTAACTGGACTACTTCTTTAAAGTGACACCAGATCCGGTGACCTTTGGGACATGGTTTGACCCCCTTAGGAAAGTGCTATCATCATGAAACGTTCAGATCACTTACAACTCAATAGATTCTACCTTCCTGTAACGTTTCAGCCTGACTGGACCTTGTTTTCACACAAATGAACCCAGAATGATGTGAAATTGGGCTTCGTGCAACATAATTCTGGGTGCCATTTAAAAACCATAAGTGCTAATGACTCCATTCCTTTTTGTGGTTGTAGGGGCTGTTGATTGGAGTATACTAAAACACACCTGATCTCTCTAGGACATTCAGAAGCCAAGTTATAAGCCCACAAATGTGTAACTGGACTACTTCTTTAAATTGACACCAGATCCGGTGACCTTTGGGACATGGTTTGACCCCCTTAGGAAAGTGCTATCATCATGAAACGTTCAGATCACTTACAACTCAATAGATTCTACCTTCCTGTAACGTTTCAGCCTGATTGGACCTTGTTTTCACACAAATGAACCCAGAATGATGTGAAATTGTGCTTCGTGCAACATAATTCTGGGTGCCATTTAAAAACCAAAAGTGCTAATGACTCCATTCCTTTTTGTGGTTGTAGGGGCTGTTGATTGGAGTATACTAAACAAACCTGATCTCTCAGGGACATTCAGAAGCCAAGTTATAAGCCCACAAATGTGTAACTGGACTACTTCTTTAAATTGACACCAGATCCGGTGACCTTTGGGACATGGTTTGACCCCCTTAGGAAAGTGCTATCATCATGAAACGTTCAGATCACTTACAACTCAATAGATTCTACCTTCCTGTAACGTTTCAGCCTGATTGGACCTTGTTTTCACACAAATGAACCCAGAATGATGTGAAATTGTGCTTCGTGCAACATACATCTGGGTGCCATTTACAAACCATAAGTGCTAATGACTCCATTCCTTTTTGTGGTTGTAGGGGATTTTGATTGGAGTACACTAAAACAAACCTAACCTCTATAGGACATTCAGAAGCCAAGTTATAAGCCCACAAATGTGTAACTGGACTACTTCTTTAAAGTGACACTAGATTCGGTGACCTTTGGGACATGGTTTGACCCCTTTAGGAATGTGCGATCATCTTGAAACGTTCAGATCACTTACAACTCAATAGATTCTACCTTCCTGTAACGTTTCAGCCTGATTGGACGTTGTTTTCACACAAATGGACCCAGAATGATGTGAAATTGTGCTTCGTGCAACATAATTCTGGGTGCCATTTACAAACCATAAGTGCTAATGTCTCCATTCCTTTTTGTGGTTGTAGGGGCTGTTGATTGGAGTACAATAAAACAAACCTGACCTCTCTAGGACATTCAGAAGCCAAGTTGTAAGCCCACAAATGTGTAACTGGACTACTTCTTTAAAGTGACACCAGATCCGGTGACCTTTGGGACATGGTTTGACCCCCTTAGGAAAGTGCTATCATCATGAAACGTTCAGATCACTTACAACTCAATAGATTCTACCTTCCTGTAACGTTTCAGCCTGACTGGACCTTGTATTCACACAAATGAACCCAGAATGATGTGAAATTGGGCTTCGTGCAACATAATTCTGGGTGCCATTTAAAAACCATAAGTGCTAATGACTCCATTCCTTTTTGTGGTTGTAGGGGCTGTTGATTGAAGTATACTAAAACAAACCTGATCTCTCTAGGACATTCAGAAGCCAAGTTATAAGCCCACAAAAGTGTAACTGGACTACTTCTTTAAAGTGACACCAGATCCGGTGACCTTTGGGACATGGTTTGACCCCCTTAGGAAAGTGCTATCATCATGAAACGTTCAGATCACTTACAACTCAATAGATTCTACCTTCCTGTAACGTTTCAGCCTGATTGGACCTTGTTTTCACACAAATGAACCCAGAATGATGTGAAATTGTGCTTCGTGCAACATAATTCTGGGTGCCATTTACAAACCATAAGTGCTAATGACTCCATTCCTTTTTGTGGTTGTAGGGGATTTTGATTGGAGTACACTAAAACAAACCTGACCTCTCTAGGACATTCAGAAGCCAAGTTATAAGCCCACAAATGTGTAACTGGACTACTTCTTTAAAGTGACACTAGATTCGGTGACCTTTGGGACATGGTTTGACCCCTTTAGGAATGTGCGATCATCTTGAAACGTTCAGATCACTTACAACTCAATAGATTCTACCTTCCTGTAACGTTTCAGCCTGATTGGACGTTGTTTTCACACAAATGGACCCAGAATGATGTGAAATTGTGCTTCGTGCAACATAATTCTGGGTGCCATTTACAAACCATAAGTGCTAATGTCTCCATTCCTTTTTGTGGTTGTAGGGGCTGTTGATTGGAGTACAATAAAACAAACCTGACCTCTCTAGGACATTCAGAAGCCAAGTTGTAAGCCCACAAATGTGTAACTGGACTACTTCTTTAAAGTGACACCAGATCCGGTGACCTTTGGGACATGGTTTGACCCCCTTAGGAAAGTGCTATCATCATGAAACGTTCAGATCACTTACAACTCAATAGATTCTACCTTCCTGTAACGTTTCAGCCTGACTGGACCTTGTATTCACACAAATGAACCCAGAATGATGTGAATTTGGGCTTCGTGCAACATAATTCTGGGTGCCATTTAAAAACCATAAGTGCTAATGACTCCATTCCTTTTTGTGGTTGTAGGGGCTGTTGATTGAAGTATACTAAAACAAACCTGATCTCTCTAGGACATTCAGAAGCCAAGTTATAAGCCCACAAAAGTGTAACTGGACTACTTCTTTAAAGTGACACCAGATCCGGTGACCTTTGGGACATGGTTTGACCCCCTTAGGAAAGTGCTATCATCATGAAACGTTCAGATCACTTACAACTCAATAGATTCTACCTTCCTGTAACGTTTCAGCCTGACTGGACCTTGTTTTCACACAAATGAACCCAGAATGATGTGAAATTGGGCTTCGTGCAACATAATTCTGGGTGCCATTTACAAACCATAAGTGCTAATGACTCCATTCCTTTTAGTGGTTGTAGGGGCTGTTGATTGGAGTACAACAAAACAAACCTGACCTCTCTAGGACATTCAGAAGCCAAGTTGTAAGCCCACAAATGTGTAACTGGACTACTTCTTTAAAGTGACACCAGATCCGGTGACCTTTGGGACATGGTTTGACCCCCTTAGGAAAGTGCTACCATCATGAAACGTTCAGATCACTTACAACTCAATAGATTCTACCTTCCTGTAACGTTTCAGCCTGATTGGACCTTGTTTTCACACAAATGAACCCAGAATGATGTGAAATTGTGCTTCGTGCAACATAATTCTGGGTACCATTTACAAACCATAAGTGCTAATGACTCCATTCCTTTTTGTGGTTGTAGGGGCTTTTGATTGGAGTACACTAAAACAAACCTAACCACTCTAGGACATTCAGAAGCCAAGTTATAAGCCCACAAAGGTGTAACTGGACTACATCTTTAAAGTGACACCAGGCCCGGTGACCTTTGGGACATGGTTTTACCCCCTATAGGAATGTGCGATCATCTTGAAACGTTCAGATCACTTACAACTCAATAGATTCTACCTTCTTGTAGCGTTTCAGCCTGATTGGACCTTGTTTTCACAGAAATGGACCCAGAATGATGTGAAATTGTGCTTCGTGCAACATAATTCTGGGTGCCATTTACAAACCATAAGTGCTAATGTCTCCATTCCTTTTTGTGGTTGTAGGGGCTGTTGATTGGAGTACACTAAAACAAACCTAACCTCTCTAGGACATTCAGAAGCCAAGTTATAAGCCCACAAATGTGTAACTGGACTACTTCTTTAAAGTGACACCAGATCCGGTGACCTTTGGGACATGGTTTGACCCCCTTAGGAAAGTGCTATCATCATGAAACGTTCAGATCACTTACAACTCAATAGATTCTACCTTCCTGTAACGTTTCAGCCTGATCGGACCTTGTTTTCACTCAAATGAACACAGAATGATGTGAAATTGTGCTTCGTGCAACATAATTCTGGGTGCCATTTAAAAAGCATAAGTGCTAATGTCTCCATTCCTTTTTGTGGTTGTAGGGGCTGTTGATTGGAGTACACTAAAACAAACCTGATCGTTCTAGGACATTCAGAAGCCAAGTTATAAGCCCACAAATGTGTAACTGGACAACTTCTTTAAATTGACACCAGATCCGGTGACCTTTGAGACATGGTTTGACCCCCTTAGGAAAGTGCTATCACCATGAAACGTTCAGATAACTTACAACTCAATAGATTCTACCTTCCTGTAACGTTTCAGCCTGACTGGACCTTGTTTTCACACAAATGAGCCCTGAATGATGTGAAGTTGGGCTTCGTGCAACATAATTCTGGGTGCCATTTAAAAACCATAAGTGCTAATGACTCCATTCCTTTTTGTGGTTGTAGGGGCTGTTGATTGGAGTATACAAAAACAAACCTGATCTCTCTAGGACATTCAGAAGCCAAGTTATAAGCCCACAAATGTGTAACTGGACTACTTCTTTAAATTGACACCAGATCCGGTGACCTTTGGGACATGGTTTGACCCCCTTAGGAAAGTGCTATCATCTTGAAACGTTCAGATCACTTACAACTCAATAGATTCTACCTTCCTGTAACGTTTCAGCCTAATTGGACCTTGTTTTCACACAAATGAACCCAGAATGATGTGAAATTGTGCTTCGTGCAACATAATTCTGGGTGCCATTTACAAACCATAAGTGCTAATGACTCCATTCCTTTTTGTGGTTGTAGGGGCTGTTGATTGGAGTACACTAAAACAAACCTGATCTCTCTAGGACATTCAGAAGCCAAGTTATAAGCCCACAAATGTGTAACTGGACTACTTTAAATTGACACCAGATCCGGTGACCTTTGGGACATGGTTTGACCCCCTTAGGAAAGTGCTACCATCATGAAACGTTCAGATCACTTACAACTCAATAGATTCTACCTTCCTGTAACGTTTCAGCCTGACTGGACCTTGTTTTCACACAAATGAACCCAGAATGATGTGAAATTGTGCTTCGTGCAACATAATTCTGGGTACCATTTACAAACCATAAGTGCTAATGACTCCATTCCTTTTTGTGGTTGTAGGGGCTTTTGATTGGAGTACACTAAAACAAACCTAACCTCTCTAGGACATTCATAAGCCAAGTTATAAGCCCACAAAGGTGTAACTGGACAACTTCTTTAAATTGACACCAGATCCGGTGACATTTGGGACATGGTTTGACCCCCTTAGGAAAGTGCTATCATCATGAAACGTTCAGATCACTTACAACTCAATAGATTCTACCTTCCTGTAACGTTTCAGCCTGATTGGACCTTGTTTTCACACAAATGAACCCAGAATGATGTGAAATTGTGCTTCGTGCAACATAATTCTGGGTGCCATTTAAAAACCATAAGTGCTAATGTCTCCATTCCTTTTTGTGGTTGTAGGGGCTGTTGATTGGAGTACACTAAAACAAACCTGACCTCTCTAGGACATTCAGAAGCCAAGATATAAGCCCACAAATGTGTAACTGGACTACTTCTTTAAAGTGACACCAGATCCGGTGACCTTTGGGACATGGTTTGACCCCCTTAGGAAAGTGCTACCATCATGAAACGTTCAGATCACTTACAACTCAATAGATTCTACCTTCCTGTAACGTTTCAGCCTGATTGGACCTTGTTTTCACACAAATGAACCCAGAATGATGTGAAATTGTGCTTCGTGCAACATAATTCTGGGTACCATTTACAAACCATAAGTGCTAATGACTCCATTCCTTTTTGTGGTTGTAGGGGCTTTTGATTGGAGTACACTAAAACAAACCTAACCTCTCTAGGACATTCAGAAGCCAAGTTATAAGCCCACAAAGGTGTAACTGGACTACATCTTTAAAGTGACACCAGGCCCGGTGACCTTTGGGACATGGTTTTACCCCCTATAGGAATGTGCGATCATCTTGAAACGTTCAGATCACTTACAACTCAATAGATTCTACCTTCTTGTAGCGTTTCAGCCTGATTGGACCTTGTTTTCACACAAATGGACCCAGAATGATGTGAAATTGTGCTTCGTGCAACATAATTCTGGGTGCCATTTACAAAACATAAGTGCTAATGTCTCCATTCCTTTTTGTGGTTGTAGGGGCTGTTGATTGGAGTACACTAAAACAAACCTAACCTCTCTAGGACATTCAGAAGCCAAGTTATAAGCCCACAAATGTGTAACTGGACTACTTCTTTAAAGTGACACCAGATCCGGTGACCTTTGGGACATGGTTTGACCCCCTTAGGAAAGTGCTATCATCATGAAACGTTCAGATCACTTACAACTCAATAGATTCTACCTTCCTGTAACGTTTCAGCCTGATTGGACCTTGTTTTCACTCAAATGAACACAGAATGATGTGAAATTGTGCTTCGTGCAACATAATTCTGGGTGCCATTTAAAAAGCATAAGTGCTAATGTCTCCATTCCTTTTTGTGGTTGTAGGGGCTGTTGATTGGAGTACACTAAAACAAACCTGATCGTTCTAGGACATTCAGAAGCCAAGTTATAAGCCCACAAATGTGTAACTGGACAACTTCTTTAAATTGACACCAGATCCGGTGACCTTTGAGACATGGTTTGACCCCCTTAGGAAAGTGCTATCATGTTGAAACGTTCAGATCACTTACAACTCAATAGATTCTACCTTCCTGTAACGTTTCAGCCTGACTGGACCTTGTTTTCACACAAATGAGCCCTGAATGATGTGAAGTTGGGCTTCGTGCAACATAATTCTGGGTGCCATTTAAAAACCATAAGTGCTAATGACTCCATTCCTTTTTGTGATTGTAGGGGCTGTTGATTGGAGTATACAAAAACAAACCTAATCTCTCTAGGACATTCAGAAGCCAAGTTATAAGCCCACAAATGTGTAACTGGACTACTTCTTTAAATTGACACCAGATCCGGTGACCTTTGGGACATGGTTTGACCCCCTTAGGAAAGTGCTATCATCTTGAAACGTTCAGATCACTTACAACTCAATAGATTCTACCTTCCTGTAACGTTTCAGCCTGATTGGACCTTGTTTTCACACAAATGAACCCAGAATGATGTGAAATTGTGCTTCGTGCAACATAATTCTGGGTGCCATTTACAAACCATAAGTGCTAATGACTCCATTCCTTTTTGTGGTTGTAGGGGCTGTTGATTGGAGTACACTAAAACAAACCTGATCTCTCTAGGACATTCAGAAGCCAAGTTATAAGCCCACAAATGTGTAACTGGACTACTTCTTTAAATTGACACCAGATCCGGTGACCTTTGGGACATGGTTTGACCCCCTTAGGAAAGTGCTATCATCATGAAACGTTCAGATAACTTACAACTCAATAGATTCTACCTTCCTGTAACGTTTCAGCCTGATTGGACCTTGTTTTCACACAAATGAACCCAGAATGATGTGAAACTGTGCTTCGTGCAACATAATTCTGGGTGCCATTTACAAACCATAAGTGCTAATGACTCCATTCCTTTTTGTGGTTGTAGGGGCTGTTGATTGGAGTACATTAAAACAAACCTGATCTCTCTAGGACATTCAGAAGCCAAGTTATAAGCCCACAAATGTGTAACTGGACTACTTCTTTAAATTGACACCAGATCCGGTGACCTTTGGGACATGGTTTGACCCCCTTAGGAAAGTGCTATCATCATGAAACGTTCAGATCACTTACATCTCAATAGATTCTACCTTCCTGTAACGTTTCAGCCTGACTGGACCTTGTTTTCACACAAATGAGCCCTGAATGATGTGAAGTTGGGCTTCGTGCAACATAATTCTGGGTGCCATTTAAAAACCATAAGTGCTAATGACTCCATTCCTTTTTGTGGTTGTAGGGGCTGTTGATTGGAGTATACAAAAACAAACCTGATCTCTCTAGGACATTCAGAAGCCAAGTTATAAGCCCACAAATGTGTAACTGGACTACTTCTTTAAATTGACACCAGATCCGGTGACCTTTGGGACATGGTTTGACCCCCTTAGGAAAGTGCTATCATCTTGAAACGTTCAGATCACTTACAACTCAATAGATTCTACCTTCCTGTAACGTTTCAGCCTGATTGGACCTTGTTTTCACACAAATGAACCCAGAATGATGTGAAATTGTGCTTCGTGCAACATAATTCTGGGTGCCATTTACAAACCATAAGTGCTAATGACTCCATTCCTTTTTGTGGTTGTAGGGGCTGTTGATTGGAGTACACTAAAACAAACCTGATCTCTCTAGGACATTCAGAAGCCAAGTTATAAGCCCACAAATGTGTAACTGGACTACTTCTTTAAATTGACACCAGATCCGGTGACCTTTGGGACATGGTTTGACCCCCTTAGGAAAGTGCTATCATCATGAAACGTTCAGATAACTTACAACTCAATAGATTCTACCTTCCTGTAACGTTTCAGCCTGATTGGACCTTGTTTTCACACAAATGAACCCAGAATGATGTGAAACTGTGCTTCGTGCAACATAATTCTGGGTGCCATTTACAAACCATAAGTGCTAATGACTCCATTCCTTTTTGTGGTTGTAGGGGCTGTTGATTGGAGTACATTAAAACAAACCTGATCTCTCTAGGACATTCAGAAGCCAAGTTATAAGCCCACAAATGTGTAACTGGACTACTTCTTTAAATTGACACCAGATCCGGTGACCTTTGGGACATGGTTTGACCCCCTTAGGAAAGTGCTATCATCATGAAACGTTCAGATCACTTACATCTCAATAGATTCTACCTTCCTGTAACGTTTCAGCCTGATTGGACCTTGTTTTCACACAAATGAACCCAGAATGATGTGAAATTGTGCTTCGTTCAACATAATTCTGGGTGCCATTTACAAAGCATAAGTGCTAATGACTCCATTCCTTTTTGTGGTTGTAGGGGCTGTTGATTGGAGTATACTAAAATAAACCTGATCTCTCCAGGACATTCAGAAGCCAAGTTATAAGCCCACAAATGTGTAACTGGACTACTTCTTTAAATTGACACCAGATCTGGTGACCTTTGGGACATGGTTTGACCCCCTTAGGAAAGTGCTATCATCATTAAACGTTCAGATCACTTACAACTCAATAGATTCTACCTTCCTGTAACGTTTCAGCCTGATTGGACCTTGTTTTCACACAAATGGACCCAGAATGATGTGAAATTGTGCTTCGTGCAACATAATTCTGGGTGCCATTTACAAACCATAAGTGCTAATGACTCCATTCCTTTTTGTGGTTGTAGGGGCTTTTGATTGGAGTACACTAAAACAAACCTAACCTCTCTAGGACATTCAGAAGCCAAGTTATAAGCCCACAAAGGTGTAACTGGACTACATCTTTAAAGTGACACCAGGCCCGGTGACCTTTGGGACATGGTTTTACCCCCTATAGGAATGTGCGATCATCTTGAAACGTTCAGATCACTTACAACTCAATAGATTCTACCTTCTTGTAGCGTTTCAGCCTGATTGGACCTTGTTTTCACACAAATGGACCCAGAATGATGTGAAATTGTGCTTCGTGCAACATAATTCTGGGTGCCATTTACAAACCATAAGTGCTAATGTCTCCATTCCTTTTTGTGGTTGTAGGGGCTGTTGATTGGAGTACACTAAAACAAACCTAACCTCTCTAGGACATTCAGAAGCCAAGTTATAAGCCCACAAATGTGTAACTGGACAACTTCTTTAAATTGACACCAGATCCGGTGACCTTTGAGACATGGTTTGACCCCCTTAGGAAAGTGCTATCATGTTGAAACGTTCAGATCACTTACAACTCAATAGATTCTACCTTCCTGTAACGTTTCAGCCTGACTGGACCTTGTTTTCACACAAATGAGCCCTGAATGATGTGAAGTTGGGCTTCGTGCAACATAATTCTGGGTGCCATTTAAAAACCATAAGTGCTAATGACTCCATTCCTTTTTGTGGTTGTAGGGGCTGTTGATTGGAGTATACAAAAACAAACCTGATCTCTCTAGGACATTCAGAAGCCAAGTTATAAGCCCACAAATGTGTAACTGGACTACTTCTTTAAATTGACACCAGATCCGGTGACCTTTGGGACATGGTTTGACCCCCTTAGGAAAGTGCTATCATCTTGAAACGTTCAGATCACTTACAACTCAATAGATTCTACCTTCCTGTAACGTTTCAGCCTGATTGGACCTTGTTTTCACACAAATGAACCCAGAATGATGTGAAATTGTGCTTCGTGCAACATAATTCTGGGTGCCATTTACAAACCATAAGTGCTAATGACTCCATTCCTTTTTGTGGTTGTAGGGGCTGTTGATTGGAGTACACTAAAACAAACCTGATCTCTCTAGGACATTCAGAAGCCAAGTTATAAGCCCACAAATGTGTAACTGGACTACTTCTTTAAATTGACACCAGATCCGGTGACCTTTGGGACATGGTTTGACCCCCTTAGGAAAGTGCTATCATCATGAAACGTTCAGATAACTTACAACTCAATAGATTCTACCTTCCTGTAACGTTTCAGCCTGATTGGACCTTGTTTTCACACAAATGAACCCAGAATGATGTGAAACTGTGCTTCGTGCAACATAATTCTGGGTGCCATTTACAAACCATAAGTGCTAATGACTCCATTCCTTTTTGTGGTTGTAGGGGCTGTTGATTGGAGTACATTAAAACAAACCTGATCTCTCTAGGACATTCAGAAGCCAAGTTATAAGCCCACAAATGTGTAACTGGACTACTTCTTTAAATTGACACCAGATCCGGTGACCTTTGGGACATGGTTTGACCCCCTTAGGAAAGTGCTATCATCATGAAACGTTCAGATCACTTACATCTCAATAGATTCTACCTTCCTGTAACGTTTCAGCCTGATTGGACCTTGTTTTCACACAAATGAACCCAGAATGATGTGAAATTGTGCTTCGTTCAACATAATTCTGGGTGCCATTTACAAAGCATAAGTGCTAATGACTCCATTCCTTTTTGTGGTTGTAGGGGCTGTTGATTGGAGTATACTAAAATAAACCTGATCTCTCCAGGACATTCAGAAGCCAAGTTATAAGCCCACAAATGTGTAACTGGACTACTTCTTTAAATTGACACCAGATCTGGTGACCTTTGGGACATGGTTTGACCCCCTTAGGAAAGTGCTATCATCATTAAACGTTCAGATCACTTACAACTCAATAGATTCTACCTTCCTGTAACGTTTCAGCCTGATTGGACCTTGTTTTCACACAAATGGACCCAGAATGATGTGAAATTGTGCTTCGTGCAACATAATTCTGGGTGCCATTTACAAACCATAAGTGCTAATGACTCCATTCCTTTTTGTGGTTGTAGGGGCTGTTGATTGGAGTACATTAAAACAAACCTGATCTCTCTAGGACATTCAGAAGCCAAGTTATAAGCCCACAAAGGTGTAACTGGACTACTTCTTTAAAGTGACACCAGGCCCGGTGACCTTTGGGACATGGTTTGACCCCCTATAGGAATGTTCGATCATCATGAAACGTTCAGATCACTTACAACTCAATAGATTCTACCTTCTTGTAACGTTTCAGCCTGATTGGACCTTGTTTTCACACAAATGAACCCAGAATGATGTGAAATTGTGCTTCGTGCAACATAATTCTGGGTGCCATTTACAAACCATAAGTGCTAATGACTCCATTCCTTTTTGTGGTTGTAGGGGCTGTTGATTGGAGTACACTAAAACAAACCTAACCTCTCTAGGACATTCAGAAGCCAAGTTATAAGCCCACAAATGTGTAACTGGACTACTTCTTTAAAGTGACACCAGGCCCGGTGACCTTTGGGACATGGTTTGACCCCCTATAGGAATGTGCGATCATCATTAAACGTTCAGATCACTTACAACTCAATAGATTCTACCTTCTTGTAACGTTTCAGCCTGATTGGACCTTGTTTTCACACAAATGAACCCAGAATGATGTGAAATTGTGCTTCGTGCAACATAATTCTGGGTGCCATTTACAAACCATAAGTGCTAATGACTCCATTCCTTTTTGTGGTTGTAGGGGCTGTTGATTGGAGTACACTAAAACAAACCTGATCTCTCTAGGACATTCAGAAGCCAAGTTATAAGCCCACAAATGTGTAACTGGACTACTTCTTTAAATTGACACCAGATCCGGTGAACTTTGGGACATGGTTTGACCCCCTTAGGAAAGTGCTATCATCGTGAAACGTTCAGATCACTTACAACTCAATAGATTCTACCTTCCTGTAACGTTTTAGCCTGATTGGACCTTGTTTTCACACAAATGACCCCAGAATGATGTGAAATTGTGCTTCGTGCAACATAATTCTGGGTGCCATTTAAAAACCATAAGTGCTAATGACTCCATTCCTTTTTGTGGTTGTAGGGGCTGTTTATTGGAGTATACTAAAACAAACCTGATCTCTCTAGGACATTCAGAAGCCAAGTTATAAGCCCACAAATGTGTAACTGGACTACTTCTTTAAATTGACACCAGATCCGGTGACCTTTGGGACATGGTTTGACCCCCTTAGGAAAGTGCTATCATCATGAAACGTTCAGATCACTTACAACTCAATAGATTCTACCTTCCTGTAACGTTTCAGCCTGATTGGACCTTGTTTTCATACAAATGGACCCAGAATGATGTGAAATTGTGCTTCGTGCAACATAATTCTGGGTGCCATTTACAAACCATAAGTGCTAATGACTCCATTCCTTTTTGTGGCTGTAGGGGCTGTTTATTGGAGTACACTTAAACAAACCTGACCTCTCTAGGACATTCAGACACCAAGTTATAAGCCCACAAAGGTGTAACTGGATTACTTCTTTAAAGTGACACCAGGCCCGGTGACCTTTGGGACATGGTTTGACCCCCTATGGGAATGTGCGATCATCATGAAACGTTCAGATCACTTACAACTCAATAGATTCTACCTTCTTGTAACGTTTCAGCCTGATTGGACATTGTTTTCACACAAATGGACCCAGAATGATGTGAAATTGTGCTTCGTGCAACATAATTCTGGGTGCCATTTACAAACCATAAGTGCTAATGACTCCATTCCTTTTTGTGGTTGTAGGGGCTGTTGATTGGAGTACACTAAAACAAACCTAACCTCTCTAGGACATTCAGAAGCCAAGTTATAAGCCCACAAATGTGTAACTGGACTACTTCTTTAAATTGACACCAGATCCGGTGACCTTTGGGACATGGTTTTACCCCCTTAGGAAAGTGCAATCATCATGAAACGTTCAGATCACTTACAACTCAATAGATTCTACCTTCCTGTAACGTTTCAGCCTGATTGGACCTTGTTTTCACACAAATGAACCCAGAATGATGTGAAATTGTGCTTCGTGCAACATAATTCTGGGTGCCATTTACAAACCATAAGTGCTAATGACTCCATTCCTTTTTGTGGTTGTAGGGGATTTTGATTGGAGTACACTAAAACAAACCTAACCTCTATAGGACATTCAGAAGCCAAGTTATAAGCCCACAAATGTGTAACTGGACTACTTCTTTAAAGTGACACCAGGCCCGGTGACCTTTGGGACATGGTTTGACCCCCTATAGGAATGTGCGATCATCATTAAACGTTCAGATCACTTACAACTCAATAAATTCTACCTTCTTGTAACGTTTCAGCCTGATTGGACCTTGTTTTCACACAAATGAACCCAGAATGATGTGAAATTGTGCTTCGTGCAACATAATTCTGGGTGCCATTTACAAACCATAAGTGCTAATGACTCCATTCCTTTTTGTGGTTGTAGGGGCTGTTGATTGGAGTACACTAAAACAAACCTGATCTCTCTAGGACATTCAGAAGCCAAGTTATAAGCCCACAAATGTGTAACTGGACTACTTCTTTAAATTGACACCAGGTCCGTTGAACTTTGGGACATGGTTTGACCCCCTTAGGAAAGTGCTATCATCGTGAAACGTTCAGATCACTTAAAACTCAATAGATTCTACCTTCCTGTAACGTTTCAGCCTAATTGGACCTTGTTTTCACACAAATGAACCCAGAATGATGTGAAATTGTGCTTCGTGCAACATAATTCTGGGTGCCATTTAAAAACCATAAGTGCTAATGACTCCATTCCTTTTTGTGGTTGTAGGGGCTGTTGATTGGAGTATACTAAAACAAACCTGATCTCTCTAGGACATTCAGAAGCCAAGTTATAAGCCCACAAATGTGTAACTGGACTACTTCTTTAAATTGACACCAGATCCGGTGACCTTTGGGACATGGTTTGACCCCCTTAGGAAAGTGCTATCATCATGAAACGTTCAGATCACTTACAACTCAATAGATTCTACCTTCCTGTAACGTTTCAGCCTGATTGGACCTTGTTTTCATACAAATGGACCCAGAATGATGTGAAATTGTGCTTCGTGCAACATAATTCTGGTTGCCATTTACAAACCTTAAGTGCTAATGACTCCATTCCTTTTTGTGGCTGTAGGGGCTGTTTATTGGAGTACACTTAAAAAAACCTGACCTCTCTAGGACATTCAGAAGCCAAGTTATAAGCCCACAAAGGTGTAACTGGACTACTTCTTTAAAGTGACACCAGGCCCGGTGACCTTTGGGACATGGTTTGACCCCCTATAGGAATGTGCGATCATCATGAAACGTTCAGATCACTTACAACTCAATAGATTCTACCTTCTTGTAACGTTTCAGCCTGATTGGACATTGTTTTCACACAAATGGACCCAGAATGATGTGAAATTGTGCTTCATGCAACATAATTCTGGGTGCCATTTACAAACCATAAGTGCTAATGACTCCATTCCTTTTTGTGGTTGTAGGGGCTGTTGATTGGAGTACACTAAAACAAAGCTAACCTCTCTAGGACATTCAGAAGCCAAGTTATAAGCCCACAAATGTGTAACTGGACTACTTCTTTAAATTGACACCAGATCCGGTGACCTTTGGGACATGGTTTTACCCCCTTAGGAAAGTGCTATCATCATGAAACGTTCAGATCACTTACAACTCAATAGATTATACCTTCCTGTAACGTTTCAGCCTGATTGGACCTTGTTTTCACACAAATGAACCCGGAATGATGTGAAATTGTGCTTCGTGCAGCATAATTCTGGGTGCCATTTAAAAACCATAAGTGCTAATGACTCCATTCCTTTTTGTGGTTGTAGGGGCTGTTGATTGGAGTACCCTAAAACAAACCTGATCTCTCTAGGACATTCAGAAGCCAAATTATAAGCCCACAAAGGTGTAACTGGACTACTTCTTTAAATTGACACCAGATCCGGTGACATTTGGGACATGGTTTGACCCCCTTAGGAAAGTGCTATCATCATGAAACGTTCAGATCACTTACAACTCAATAGATTCTACCTTCTTGTAGCGTTTCAGCCTGATTGGACCTTGTTTTCACACAAATGGACCCAGAATGATGTGAATTTGTGCTTCGTGCAACATAATTCTGGGTGCCATTTACAAACCATAAGTGCTAATGTCTCCATTCCTTTTTGTGGTTGTAGGAGCTGTTGATTGGAGTACAATAAAACAAACCTGACCTCTCTAGGACATTCAGAAGCCAAGTTGTAAGCCCACAAATGTGTAACTGGACTACTTCTTTAAAGTGACACCAGATCCGGTGACCTTTGGGACATAGTTTGACCCCTTTAGGAATGTGCGATCATCTTGAAACGTTCAGATCACTTACAACTCAATAGATTCTTCCTTCCTGTAACGTTTCAGCCTGATTGGACCTTGTTTTCACACAAATGGACCCAGAATGATGTGAAATTGTTCTTCGTGCAACATAATTCTGGGTGCCATTTACAAACCATAAGTGCTAATGTCTCCATTCCTTTTTGTGGTTGTAGGGGCTGTTGATTGGAGTACAATAAAACAAACCTGACCTCTCTAGGACATTCAGAAGCCAAGTTGTAAGCCCACAAATGTGTAACTGGACTACTTCTTTAAAGTGACACCAGATCCGGTGACCTTTGGGACATGGTTTGACCCCCTTAGGAAAGTGCTATCATCATGAAACGTTCAGATCACTTACAACTCAATAGATTCTACCTTCCTGTAACGTTTCAGCCTGACTGGACCTTGTTTTCACACAAATGAACCCAGAATGATGTGAAATTGGGCTTCGTGCAACATAATTCTGGGTGCCATTTAAAAACCATAAGTGCTAATGACTCCATTCCTTTTTGTGGTTGTAGGGGCTGTTGATTGGAGTATACTTAAACACACCTAATCTCTCTAGGACATTCAGAAGCCAAGTTATAAGCCCACAAATGTGTAACTGGACTACTTCTTTAAATTGACACCAGATCCGGTGACCTTTGGGACATGGTTTGACCCCCTTAGGAAAGTGCTATCATCATGAAACGTTCAGATCACTTACAACTCAATAGATTCTACCTTCCTGTAACGTTTCAGCCTGATTGGACCTTGTTTTCACACAAATGAACCCAGAATGATGTGAAATTGTGCTTCGTGCAACATAATTCTGGGTGCCATTTAAAAACCAAAAGTGCTAATCACTCCATTCCTTTTTGTGGTTGTAGGGGCTGTTGATTGGAGTATACTAAACAAACCTGATCTCTCAGGGACATTCAGAAGCCAAGTTATAAGCCCACAAATGTGTAACTGGACTACTTCTTTAAATTGACACCAGATCCGGTGACCTTTGGGACATGGTTTGACCCCCTTAGGAAAGTGCTATCATCATGAAACGTTCAGATCACTTACAACTCAATAGATTCTACCTTCCTGTAACGTTTCAGCCTGATTGGACCTTGTTTTCACACAAATGAACCCAGAATGATGTGAAATTGTGCTTCGTGCAACATAATTCTGGGTGCCATTTACAAACCATAAGTGCTAATGACTCCATTCCTTTTTGTGGTTGTAGGGGATTTTGATTGGAGTACACTAAAACAAACCTAACCTCTATAGGACATTCAGAAGCCAAGTTATAAGCCCACAAATGTGTAACTGGACTACTTCTTTAAAGTGACACTAGATCCGGTGACCTTTGGGACATGGTTTGACCCCTTTAGGAATGTGCGATCATCTTGAAACGTTCAGATCACTTACAACTCAATAGATTCTTCCTTCCTGTAACGTTTCAGCCTGATTGGACCTTGTTTTCACACAAATGGACCCAGAATGATGTGAAATTGTGCTTCGTGCAAAATAATTCTGGGTGCCATTTACAAACCATAAGTGCTAATGACTCCATTCCTTTTTGTGGTTGTAGGGGCTGTTGATTGGAGTACAATAAAACAAACCTGACCTCTCTAGGACATTCAGAAGCCAAGTTGTAAGCCCACAAATGTGTAACTGGACTACTTCTTTAAAGTGACACCAGATCCGGTGACCTTTGGGACATGGTTTGACCCCCTTAGGAAAGTGCTATCATCATGAAACGTTCAGATCACTTACAACTCAATAGATTCTACCTTCCTGTAACGTTTCAGCCTGACTGGACCTTGTTTTCACACAAATGAACCCAGAATGATGTGAAATTGGGCTTCGTGCAACATAATTCTGGGTGCTATTTAAAAACCATAAGTGCTAATGACTCCATTCCTTTTTGTGGTTGTAGGGGCTGTTGATTGGAGTATACTAAAACACACCTGATCTCTCTAGGACATTCAGAAGCCAAGTTATAAGCCCACAAATGTGTAACTGGACTACTTCTTTAAATTGACACCAGATCCGGTGACCTTTGGGACATGGTTTGACCCCCTTAGGAAAGTGCTATCATCATGAAACGTTCAGATCACTTACAACTCAATAGATTCTACCTTCCTGTAACGTTTCAGCCTGATTGGACCTTGTTTTCACACAAATGAACCCAGAATGATGTGAAATTGTGCTTCGTGCAACATAATTCTGGGTGCCATTTAAAAACCAAAAGTGCTAATGACTCCATTCCTTTTTGTGGTTGTAGGGGCTGTTGATTGGAGTATACTAAACAAACCTGATCTCTCAGGGACATTCAGAAGCCAAGTTATAAGCCCACAAATGTGTAACTGGACTACTTCTTTAAATTGACACCAGATCCGGTGACCTTTGGGACATGGTTTGACCCCCTTAGGAAAGTGCTATCATCATGAAACGTTCAGATCACTTACAACTCAATAGATTCTACCTTCCTGTAACGTTTCAGCCTGATTGGACCTTGTTTTCACACAAATGAACCCAGAATGATGTGAAATTGTGCTTCGTGCAACATAATTCTGGGTGCCATTTACAAACCATAAGTGCTAATGACTCCATTCCTTTTTGTGGTTGTAGGGGATTTTGATTGGAGTACACTAAAACAAACCTAACCTCTATAGGACATTCAGAAGCCAAGTTATAAGCCCACAAATGTGTAACTGGACTACTTCTTTAAAGTGACACTAGATCCGGTGACCTTTGGGACATGGTTTGACCCCTTTAGGAATGTGCGATCATCTTGAAACGTTCAGATCACTTACAACTCAAGAGATTCTACCTTGCTGTAACGTTTCAGCCTGATTGGACCTTGTTTTCACACAAATGGACCCAGAATGATGTGAAATTGTGCTTCGTGCAACATAATTCTGGGTGCCATTTACAAACCATAAGTGCTAATGTCTCCATTCCTTTTTGTGGTTGTAGGGGCTGTTGATTGGAGTACAATAAAACAAACCTGACCTCTCTAGGATATTCAGAAGCCAAGTTGTAAGCCCACAAATGTGTAACTGGACTACTTCTTTAAAGTGACACCAGATCCGGTGACCTTTGGGACATAGTTTGACCCCTTTAGGAATGTGCGATCATCTTGAAACGTTCAGATCACTTACAACTCAATAGATTCTACCTTCCTGTAACGTTTCAGCCTGATTGGACCTTGTTTTCACACAAATGGACCCAGAATGATGTGAAATTGTGCTTCGTGTAACATAATTCTGGGTGCCATTTACAAACCATAAGTGCTAATGTCTCCATTCCTTTTTGTGGTTGTAGGGGCTGTTTATTGGAGTACACTTAAACAAACCTGACCTCTCTAGGACATTCAGAAGCCAAGTTATAAGCCCACAAAGGTGTAACTGGACTACTTCTTTAAAGTGACACCAGGCCCGGTGACCTTTGGGACATGGTTTGACCCCCTATAGGAATGTGCGATCATCATGAAACGTTCAGATCACTTACAACTCAATAGATTCTACCTTCTTGTAACGTTTCAGCCTGATTGGACATTGTTTTCACACAAATGGACCCAGAATGATGTGAAATTGTGCTTCATGCAACATAATTCTGGGTGCCATTTACAAACCATAAGTGCTAATGACTCCATTCCTTTTTGTGGTTGTAGGGGCTGTTGATTGGAGTACACTAAAACAAAGCTAACCTCTCTAGGACATTCAGAAGCCAAGTTATAAGCCCACAAATGTGTAACTGGACTACTTCTTTAAATTGACACCAGATCCGGTGACCTTTGGGACATGGTTTTACCCCCTTAGGAAAGTGCTATCATCATGAAACGTTCAGATCACTTACAACTCAATAGATTATACCTTCCTGTAACATTTCAGCCTGATTGGACCTTGTTTTCACACAAATGAACCCGGAATGATGTGAAATTGTGCTTCGTGCAGCATAATTCTGGGTGCCATTTAAAAACCATAAGTGCTAATGACTCCATTCCTTTTTGTGGTTGTAGGGGCTGTTGATTGGAGTACCCTAAAACAAACCTGATCTCTCTAGGACATTCAGAAGCCAAATTATAAGCCCACAAAGGTGTAACTGGACTACTTCTTTAAATTGACACCAGATCCGGTGACATTTGGGACATGGTTTGACCTCCTTAGGAAAGTGCTATCATCATGAAACGTTCAGATCACTTACAACTCAATAGATTATACCTTCCTGTAACGTTTCAGCCTGATTGGACCTTGTTTTCACACAAATGGACCCAGAATGATGTGAATTTGTGCTTCGTGCAACATAATTCTGGGTGCCATTTACAAACCATAAGTGCTAATGTCTCCATTCCTTTTTGTGGTTGTAGGAGCTGTTGATTGGAGTACAATAAAACAAACCTGACCTCTCTAGGACATTCAGAAGCCAAGTTGTAAGCCCACAAATGTGTAACTGGACTACTTCTTTAAAGTGACACCAGATCCGGTGACCTTTGGGACATAGTTTGACCCCTTTAGGAATGTGCGATCATCTTGAAACGTTCAGATCACTTACAACTCAATAGATTCTACCTTCCTGTAACGTTTCAGCCTGATTGGACCTTGTTTTCACCCAAATGGACCCAGAATGATGTGAAATTGTGCTTCGTGCAACATAATTCTGGGTGCCATTTACAAACCATAAGTGCTAATGTCTCCATTCCTTTTTGTGGTTGTAGGGGCTGTTGATTGGAGTACAATAAAACAAACCTGACCTCTCTAGGACATTCAGAAGCCAAGTTGTAAGCCCACAAATGTGTAACTGGACTACTTCTTTAAAGTGACACCAGATCCGGTGACCTTTGGGACATGGTTTGACCCCCTTAGGAAAGTGCTATCATCATGAAACGTTCAGATCACTTACAACTCAATAGATTCTACCTTCCTGTAACGTTTCAGCCTGACTGGACCTTGTTTTCACACAAATGAACCCAGAATGATGTGAAATTGGGCTTCGTGCAACATAATTCTGGGTGCCATTTAAAAACCATAAGTGCTAATGACTCCATTCCTTTTTGTGGTTGTAGGGGTTGTTGATTGGAGTGTACTAAAACACACCTGATCTCTCTAGGACATTCAGAAGCCAAGTTATAAGCCCACAAATGTGTAACTGGACTACTTCTTTAAATTGACACCAGATCCGGTGACCTTTGGGACATGGTTTGACCCCCTTAGGAAAGTGCTATCATCATGAAACGTTCAGATCACTTACAACTCAATAGATTCTACCTTCCTGTAACGTTTCAGCCTGATTGGACCTTGTTTTCACACAAATGAACCCAGAATGATGTGAAATTGTGCTTCGTGCAACATAATTCTGGGTGCCATTTAAAAACCAAAAGTGCTAATGACTCCATTCCTTTTTGTGGTTGTAGGGGCTGTTGATTGGAGTATACTAAACAAACCTGATCTCTCAGGGACATTCAGAAGCCAAGTTATAAGCCCACAAATGTGTAACTGGACTACTTCTTTAAATTGACACCAGATCCGGTGACCTTTGGGACATGGTTTGACCCCCTTAGGAAAGTGCTATCATCATGAAACGTTCAGATCA
This sequence comes from Nothobranchius furzeri, assembly GCF_043380555.1. Lineage (NCBI taxonomy): Eukaryota > Metazoa > Chordata > Actinopteri > Cyprinodontiformes > Nothobranchiidae > Nothobranchius > Nothobranchius furzeri. The sequence continues at coordinate 2,186,500 of NW_027223043.1, forward strand.
CTTACAACTCAATAGATTCTACCTTCCTGTAACGTTTCAGCCTGATTGGACCTTGTTTTCACACAAATGAACCCAGAATGATGTGAAATTGTGCTTCGTGCAACATAATTCTGGGTGCCATTTACAAACCATAAGTGCTAATGACTCCATTCCTTTTTGTGGTTGTAGGGGATTTTGATTGGAGTACACTAAAACAAACCTAACCTCTATAGGACATTCAGAAGCCAAGTTATAAGCCCACAAATGTGTAACTGGACTACTTCTTTAAAGTGACACTAGATCCGGTGACCTTTGGGACATGGTTTGACCCCTTTAGGAATGTGCGATCATCTTGAAACGTTCAGATCACTTACAACTCAATAGATTCTACCTTGCTGTAACGTTTCAGCCTGATTGGACCTTGTTTTCACACAAATGGACCCAGAATGATGTGAAATTGTGCTTCGTGCAACATAATTCTGGGTGCCATTTACAAACCATAAGTGCTAATGTCTCCATTCCTTTTTGTGGTTGTAGGGGCTGTTGATTGGAGTACAATAAAACAAACCTGACCTCTCTAGGATATTCAGAAGCCAAGTTGTAAGCCCACAAATGTGTAACTGGACTACTTCTTTAAAGTGACACCAGATCCGGTGACCTTTGGGACATAGTTTGACCCCTTTAGGAATGTGCGATCATCTTGAAACGTTCAGATCACTTACAACTCAATAGATTCTACATTCCTGTAACGTTTCAGCCTGATTGGACCTTGTTTTCACACAAATGGACCCAGAATGATGTGAAATTGTGCTTCGTGCAACATAATTCTGGGTGCCATTTACAAACCATAAGTGCAAATGTCTCCATTCCTTTTTGTGGTTGTAGGGGCTGTTGATTGGAGTACAATAAAACAAACCTGACCTCTCTAGGACATTCAGAAGCCAAGTTGTAAGCCCACAAATGTGTAACTGGACTACTTCTTTAAAGTGACACCAGATCCGGTGACCTTTGGGACATGGTTTGACCCCCTTAGGAAAGTGCTATCATCATGAAACGTTCAGATCACTTACAACTCAATAGATTCTACCTTCCTGTAACGTTTCAGCCTGACTGGACCTTGTTTTCACACAAATGAACCCAGAATGATGTGAAATTGGGCTTCGTGCAACATAATTCTGGGTGCCATTTAAAAACCATAAGTGCTAATGACTCCATTCCTTTTTGTGGTTGTAGGGGCTGTTGATTGGAGTATACTAAAACACACCTGATCTCTCTAGGACATTCAGAAGCCAAGTTATAAGCCCACAAATGTGTAACTGGACTACTTCTTTAAATTGACACCAGATCCGGTGACCTTTGGGACATGGTTTGACCCCCTTAGGAAAGTGCTATCATCATGAAACGTTCAGATCACTTACAACTCAATAGATTCTACCTTCCTGTAACGTTTCAGCCTGATTGGACCTTGTTTTCACACAAATGAACCCAGAATGATGTGAAATTGTGCTTCGTTCAACATAATTCTGGGTGCCATTTACAAAGCATAAGTGCTAATGACTCCATTCCTTTTTGTGGTTGTAGGGGCTGTTGATTGGAGTATACTAAAACAAACCTGATCTCTCTAGGACATTCAGAAGCCAAGTTATAAGCCCACAAAGGTGTAACTGGACTACTTCTTTAAAGTGACACCAGGCCCGGTGACCTTTGGGACATGGTTTGACCCCCTATAGGAATGTGCGATCATCATGAAACGTTCAGATCACTTACAACTCAATAGATTCTACCTTCTTGTAACGTTTCAGCCTGATTGGACATTGTTTTCACACAAATGGACCCAGAATGATGTGAAATTGTGCTTCATGCAACATAATTCTGGGTGCCATTTACAAACCATAAGTGCTAATGACTCCATTCCTTTTTGTGGTTGTAGGGGCTGTTGATTGGAGTACACTAAAACAAAGCTAACCTCTCTAGGACATTCAGAAGCCAAGTTATAAGCCCACAAATGTGTAACTGGACTACTTCTTTAAATTGACACCAGATCCGGTGACCTTTGGGACATGGTTTTACCCCCTTAGGAAAGTGCTATCATCATGAAACGTTCAGATCACTTACAACTCAATAGATTCTACCTTCCTGTAACGTTTCAGCCTGATTGGACCTTGTTTTCACCCAAATGGACCCAGAATGATGTGAAATTGTGCTTCGTGCAACATAATTCTGGGTGCCATTTACAAACCATAAGTGCTAATGTCTCCATTCCTTTTTGTGGTTGTAGGGGCTGTTGATTGGAGTACAATAAAACAAACCTGACCTCTCTAGGACATTCAGAAGCCAAGTTGTAAGCCCACAAATGTGTAACTGGACTACTTCTTTAAAGTGACACCAGATCCGGTGACCTTTGGGACATGGTTTGACCCCCTTAGGAAAGTGCTATCATCATGAAACGTTCAGATCACTTACAACTCAATAGATTCTACCTTCCTGTAACGTTTCAGCCTGACTGGACCTTGTTTTCACACAAATGAACCCAGAATGATGTGAAATTGGGCTTCGTGCAACATAATTCTGGGTGCCATTTAAAAACCATAAGTGCTAATGACTCCATTCCTTTTTGTGGTTGTAGGGGCTGTTGATTGGAGTATACTAAAACACACCTGATCTCTCTAGGACATTCAGAAGCCAAGTTATAAGCCCACAAATGTGTAACTGGACTACTTCTTTAAATTGACACCAGATCCGGTGACCTTTGGGACATGGTTTGACCCCCTTAGGAAAGTGCTATCATCATGAAACGTTCAGATCACTTACAACTCAATAGATTCTACCTTCCTGTAACGTTTCAGCCTGATTGGACCTTGTTTTCACACAAATGAACCCAGAATGATGTGAAATTGTGCTTCGTGCAACATAATTCTGGGTGCCATTTAAAAACCAAAAGTGCTAATGACTCCATTCCTTTTTGTGGTTGTAGGGGCTGTTGATTGGAGTATACTAAACAAACCTGATCTCTCAGGGACATTCAGAAGCCAAGTTATAAGCCCACAAATGTGTAACTGGACTACTTCTTTAAATTGACACCAGATCCGGTGACCTTTGGGACATGGTTTGACCCCCTTAGGAAAGTGCTATCATCATGAAACGTTCAGATCACTTACAACTCAATAGATTCTACCTTCCTGTAACGTTTCAGCCTGATTGGACCTTGTTTTCACACAAATGAACCCAGAATGATGTGAAATTGTGCTTCGTGCAACATAATTCTGGGTGCCATTTACAAACCATAAGTGCTAATGACTCCATTCCTTTTTGTGGTTGTAGGGGATTTTGATTGGAGTACACTAAAACAAACCTAACCTCTATAGGACATTCAGAAGCCAAGTTATAAGCCCACAAATGTGTAACTGGACTACTTCTTTAAAGTGACACTAGATCCGGTGACCTTTGGGACATGGTTTGACCCCTTTAGGAATGTGCGATCATCTTGAAACGTTCAGATCACTTACAACTCAATAGATTCTACCTTGCTGTAACGTTTCAGCCTGATTGGACCTTGTTTTCACACAAATGGACCCAGAATGATGTGAAATTGTGCTTCGTGCAACATAATTCTGGGTGCCATTTACAAACCATAAGTGCTAATGTCTCCATTCCTTTTTGTGGTTGTAGGGGCTGTTGATTGGAGTACAATAAAACAAACCTGACCTCTCTAGGATATTCAGAAGCCAAGTTGTAAGCCCACAAATGTGTAACTGGACTACTTCTTTAAAGTGACACCAGATCCGGTGACCTTTGGGACATAGTTTGACCCCTTTAGGAATGTGCGATCATCTTGAAACGTTCAGATCACTTACAACTCAATAGATTCTACCTTCCTGTAACGTTTCAGCCTGATTGGACCTTGTTTTCACACAAATGGACCCAGAATGATGTGAAATTGTGCTTCGTGCAACATAATTCTGGGTGCCATTTACAAACCATAAGTGCTAATGTCTCCATTCCTTTTTGTGGTTGTAGGGGCTGTTGATTGGAGTACAATAAAACAAACCTGACCTCTCTAGGACATTCAGAAGCCAAGTTATAAGCCCACAAATGTGTAACTGGACTACTTCTTTAAAGTGACACCAGATCCGGTGACCTTTGGGACATGGTTTGACCCCCTTAGGAAAGTGCTATCATCATGAAACGTTCAGATCACTTACAACTCAATAGATTCTACCTTCCTGTAACGTTTCAGCCTGACTGGACCTTGTTTTCACACAAATGAACCCAGAATGATGTGAAATTGGGCTTCGTGCAACATAATTCTGGGTGCCATTTAAAAACCATAAGTGCTAATGACTCCATTCCTTTTTGTGGTTGTAGGGGCTGTTGATTGGAGTATACTAAAACACACCTGATCTCTCTAGGACATTCAGAAGCCAAGTTATAAGCCCACAAATGTGTAACTGGACTACTTCTTTAAATTGACACCAGATCCGGTGACCTTTGGGACATGGTTTGACCCCCTTAGGAAAGTGCTATCATCATGAAACGTTCAGATCACTTACAACTCAATAGATTCTACCTTCCTGTAACGTTTCAGCCTGATTGGACCTTGTTTTCACACAAATGAACCCAGAATGATGTGAAATTGTGCTTCGTGCAACATAATTCTGGGTGCCATTTAAAAACCAAAAGTGCTAATGACTCCATTCCTTTTTGTGGTTGTAGGGGCTGTTGATTGGAGTATACTAAACAAACCTGATCTCTCAGGGACATTCAGAAGCCAAGTTATAAGCCCACAAATGTGTAACTGGACTACTTCTTTAAATTGACACCAGATCCGGTGACCTTTGGGACATGGTTTGACCCCCTTAGGAAAGTGCTATCATCATGAAACGTTCAGATCACTTACAACTCAATAGATTCTACCTTCCTGTAACGTTTCAGCCTGATTGGACGTTGTTTTCACACAAATGGACCCAGAATGATGTGAAATTGTGCTTCGTGCAACATAATTCTGGGTGCCATTTACAAACCATAAGTGCTAATGTCTCCATTCCTTTTTGTGGTTGTAGGGGCTGTTGATTGGAGTACAATAAAACAAACCTGACCTCTCTAGGACATTCAGAAGCCAAGTTGTAAGCCCACAAATGTGTAACTGGACTACTTCTTTAAAGTGACACCAGATCCGGTGACCTTTGGGACATGGTTTGACCCCCTTAGGAAAGTGCTATCATCATGAAACGTTCAGATCACTTACAACTCAATAGATTCTACCTTCCTGTAACGTTTCAGCCTGACTGGACCTTGTATTCACACAAATGAACCCAGAATGATGTGAATTTGGGCTTCGTGCAACATAATTCTGGGTGCCATTTAAAAACCATAAGTGCTAATGACTCCATTCCTTTTTGTGGTTGTAGGGGCTGTTGATTGAAGTATACTAAAACAAACCTGATCTCTCTAGGACATTCAGAAGCCAAGTTATAAGCCCACAAAAGTGTAACTGGACTACTTCTTTAAAGTGACACCAGATCCGGTGACCTTTGGGACATGGTTTGACCCCCTTAGGAAAGTGCTATCATCATGAAACGTTCAGATCACTTACAACTCAATAGATTCTACCTTCCTGTAACGTTTCAGCCTGACTGGACCTTGTTTTCACACAAATGAACCCAGAATGATGTGAAATTGGGCTTCGTGCAACATAATTCTGGGTGCCATTTACAAACCATAAGTGCTAATGACTCCATTCCTTTTTGTGGTTGTAGGGGCTGTTGATTGGAGTACAACAAAACAAACCTGACCTCTCTAGGACATTCAGAAGCCAAGTTGTAAGCCCACAAATGTGTAACTGGACTACTTCTTTAAAGTGACACCAGATCCGGTGACCTTTGGGACATGGTTTGACCCCCTTAGGAAAGTGCTATCATGATGAAACGTTCAGATCACTTACAACTCAATAGATTCTACCTTCCTGTAACGTTTCAGCCTGATTGGACCTTGTTTTCACACAAATGGACCCAGAATGATGTGAAATTGTGCTTCGTGCAACATAATTCTGGGTGCCATTTACAAACCATAAGTGCTAATGTCTCCATTCCTTTTTGTGGTTGTAGGGGCTGTTGATTGGAGTACAATAAAACAAACCTGACCTCTCTAGGACATTCAGAAGTCAAGTTGTAAGCCCACAAATGTGTAACTGGACTACTTCTTTAAAGTGACACCAGATCCGGTGACCTTTGGGACATGGTTTGACCCCCTTAGGAAAGTGCTATCATCATGAAACGTTCAGATCACTTACAACTCAATAGATTCTACCTTCCTGTAACGTTTCAGCCTGACTGGACCTTGTTTTCACACAAATGAACCCAGAATGATGTGAAATTGGGCTTCGTGCAACATAATTTTGGGTGCCATTTAAAAACCATAAGTGCTAATGACTCCATTCCTTTTTGTGGTTGTAGGGGCTGTTGATTGGAGTATACTAAAACAAACCTGATCTCTCTAGGACATTCAGAAGCCAAGTTATAAGCCCACAAATGTGTATCTGGACTACTTCTTTAAATTGACACCAGATCCGGTGACCTTTGGGACATGGTTTGACCCCCTTAAGAAAGTGCTATCATCTTGAAACGTTCAGATCACTTACAACTCAATAGATTCTACCTTCCTGTAACGTTTCAGCCTGATTGGACCTTGTTTTCACACAAATGGACCCAGAATGATGTGAAATTGTGCTTCGTGCAACATAATTCTGGGTGCCATTTACAAACCATAAGTGCTAATGACTCCATTCCTTTTTGTGGTTGTAGGGGCTGTTGATTGGAGTACACTAAAACAAACCTGATCTCTCTAGGACATTCAGAAGCCAAGTTATAAGCCCACAAATGTGTAACTGGACTACTTCTTTAAATTGACACCAGATCCGGTGACCTTTGGGACATGGTTTGACCCCCTTAGGAAAGTGCTATCATCATGAAACGTTCAGATCACTTACAACTCAATAGATTCTACCTTCGTGTAACGTTTCAGCCTGATTGGACCTTGTTTTCACACAAATGAACCCAGAATGATGTGAAATTGTGCTTCGTGCAACATAATTCTGGGTGCCATTTAAAAACCAAAAGTGCTAATGACTCCATTCCTTTTTGTGGTTGTAGGGGCTGTTGATTGGAGTATACTAAAACAAACCTGATCTCTCAGGGACATTCAGAAGCCAAGTTATAAGCCCACAAATGTGTAACTGGACTACTTCTTTAAATTGACACCAGATCCGGTGACCTTTGGGACATGGTTTGACCCCCTTAGGAAAGTGCTATCATCATGAAATGTTCAGATCACTTACAACTCAATAGATTCTACCTTCCTGTAACGTTTCAGCCTGATTGGACCTTGTTTTCACACAAATGAACCCAGAATGATGTGAAATTGTGCTTCGTGCAAAATAATTCTGGGTGCCATTTATAAACCATAAGTGCTAATGACTCCATTCCTTTTTGTGGTTGTAGGGGATTTTGATTGGAGTACACTAAAACAAACCTAACCTCTATAGGACATTCAGAAGCCAAGTTATAAGCCCACAAAGGTGTAACTGGACTACATCTTTAAAGTGACACCAGGCCCGGTGACCTTTGGGACATGGTTTTACCCCCTATAGGAATGTGCGATCTTCTTGAAATGTTCAGATCACTTACAACTCAATAGATTCTACCTTCTTGTAGCGTTTCAGCCTGATTGGACCTTGTTTTCACACAAATGGACCCAGAATGATGTGAAATTGTGCTTCGTGCAACATAATTCTGGGTGCCATTTACAAACCATAAGTGCTAATGTCTCCATTCCTTTTTGTGGTTGTGGGGGCTGTTGATTGGAGTACAATAAAACAAACCTGACCTCTCTAGGACATTCAGAAGCCAAGTTATAATCCCACAAATGTGTAACTGGACTACTTCTTTAAAGTGACACCAGATCCGGTGACCTTTGGGACATGGTTTGACCCCCTTAGGAAAGTGCTATCATCATGAAACGTTCAGATCACTTACAACTCAATAGATTCTACCTTCCTGTAACGTTTCAGCCTGATTGGACCTTGTTTTCACACAAATGAACCCAGAATGATGTGAAATTGTGCTTCGTGCAACATAATTCTGGGTGCCATTTACAAACCATAAGTGCTAATTTCTCCATTCCTTTTTGTGGTTGTAGGGGCTGTTGATTGGAGTACAATAAAACAAACCTGACCTCTCTAGGACATTCAGAAGCCAAGTTGTAAGCCCACAAATGTGTAACTGGACTACTTCTTTAAAGTGACACCAGATCCGGTGACCTTTGGGACATGGTTTGACCCCCTTAGGAAAGTGCTATCATCATGAAACGTTCAGATCACTTACAACTCAATAGATTCTACCTTCCTGTAACGTTTCAGCCTGATTGGACCTTGTTTTCACACAAATGAACCCAGAATGATGTGAAATTGTGCTTCGTGCAACATAATTCTGGGTGCCATTTACAAACCATAAGTGCTAATGACTCCATTCCTTTTTGTGGTTGTAGGGGCTGTTGATTGGAGTACACTAAAACAAACCTGATCACTCTAGGACATTCAGAAGCCAAGTTATAAGCCCACAAATGTGTAACTGGACTACTTCTTTAAATTGACACGAGATCCGGTGACCTTTGGGACATGGTTTGACCCCCTTAGGAAAGCGCTATCATCATGAAACGTTCAGATCACTTACAACTCAATAGATTCTACCTTCCTGTAACGTTTAAGCCTGACTGGACCTTGTTTTCACACAAATGAACCCAGAATGATGTGAAATTGTGCTTCGTGCAACATAATTCTGGGTGCCATTTAAAAACCAAAAGTGCTAATGACTCCATTCCTTTTTGTGGTTGTAGGGGCTGTTGATTGGAGTATACTAAAACAAACCTGATCTCTCAGGGACATTCAGAAGCCAAGTTATAAGCCCACAAATGTGTAACTGGACTACTTCTTTAAATTGACACCAGATCCGGTGACCTTTGGGACATGGTTTGACCCCCTTAGGAAAGTGCTATCATCATGAAATGTTCAGATCACTTACAACTCAATAGATTCTACCTTCCTGTAACGTTTCAGCCTGATTGGACCTTGTTTTCACACAAATGAACCCAGAATGATGTGAAATTGTGCTTCGTGCAACATAATTCTGGGTGCCATTTACAAACCATAAGTGCTAATGACTCCATTCCTTTTTGTGGTTGTAGGGGATTTTGATTGGAGTACACTAAAACAAACCTAACCTCTATAGGACATTCAGAAGCCAAGTTATAAGCCCACAAAGGTGTAACTGGACTACATCTTTAAAGTGACACCAGGCCCGGTGACCTTTGGGACATGGTTTTACCCCCTATAGGAATGTGCGATCTTCTTGAAATGTTCAGATCACTTACAACTCAATAGATTCTACCTTCTTGTAGCGTTTCAGCCTGATTGGACCTTGTTTTCACACAAATGGACCCAGAATGATGTGAAATTGTGCTTCGTGCAATATAATTCTGGGTGCCATTTACAAACCATAAGTGCTAATGTCTCCATTCCTTTTTGTGGTTGTAGGGGCTGTTGATTGGAGTACAATAAAACAAACCTGACCTCTCTAGGACATTCAGAAGCCAAGTTATAATCCCACAAATGTGTAACTGGACTACTTCTTTAAAGTGACACCAGATCCGGTGACCTTTGGGACATGGTTTGACCCCTTAGGAAAGTGCTATCATCATGAAACGTTCAGATCACTTACAACTCAATAGATTCTACCTTCCTGTAACGTTTCAGCCTGATTGGACCTTGTTTTCACACAAATGAACCCAGAATGATGTGAAATCGTGCTTCGTGCAACATAATTCTGGGTGCCATTTACAAACCATAAGTGCTAATGTCTCCATTCCTTTTTGTGGTTGTAGGGGCTGTTGATTGGAGTACAATAAAACAAACCTGACCTCTCTAGGACATTCAGAAGCCAAGTTGTAAGCCCACAAATGTGTAACTGGACTACTTCTTTAAATTGACACCAGATCCGGTGACCTTTGGGACATGGTTTGACCCCTTAGGAAAGGGCTATCATCATGAAACGTTCAGATCACTTACAACTCAATAGATTCTACCTTCCTGTAACGTTTCAGCCTGATTGGACCTTGTTTTCACACAAATGAACCCAGAATGATGTGAAATCGTGCTTCGTGCAACATAATTCTGGGTGCCATTTACAAACCATAAGTGCTAATGTCTCCATTCCTTTTTGTGGTTGTAGGGGCTGTTGATTGGAGTACAATCAAACAAACCTGACCTCTCTAGGACATTCAGAAGCCAAGTTGTAAGCCCACAAATGTGTAACTGGACTACTTCTTTAAATTGACACCAGATCCGGTGACCTTTGGGACATGGTTTGACCCCCTTAGGAAAGTGCTATCATCTTGAAACGTTCAGATCACTTACAACTCAATAGATTCTACCTTCCTGTAACGTTTCAGCCTGATTGGACCTTGTTTTCACACAAATGGACCCAGAATGATGTGAAATTGTGCTTCGTGCAACATAATTCTGGGTGCAATTTACAAACCATAAGTGCTAATGACTCCATTCCTTTTTGTGGTTGTAGGGGCTGTTGATTGGAGTACACTAAAACAAACTTGATCTCTCTAGGACATTCAGAAGCCAAGTTATAAGCCCACAAATGTGTAACTGGACTACTTATTTAAATTGACACGAGATCCGGTGACCTTTGGGACATGGTTTTACCCCCTTAGGAAAGTGCTATCATCATGAAAAGTTCAGATCACTTACAACTCAATAGATTCTACCTTCCTGTAACGTTTCAGCCTGATTGGACCTTGTTTTCACACAAATGAACCCAGAATGATGTGAAATTGTGCTTCGTGCAACATAATTCTGGGTGCCATTTACAAACCATAAGTGCTAATGACTCCATTCCTTTTTGTGGTTGTAGGGGCTGTTGATTGGAGTATACTAAAACAAACCTGATCTCTCAGGGACATTCAGAAGCCAAGTTATAAGCCCACAAATGTGTAACTGGACTACTTCTTTAAATTGACACCAGATCCGGTGACCTTTGGGACATGGTTTGACCCCCTTAGGAAAGTGCTATCATCATGAAATGTTCAGATCACTTACAACTGAATAGATTCTACCTTCCTGTAACGTTTCAGCCTGATTGGACCTTGTTTTCACACAAATGAACCCAGAATGATGTGAAATTGTGCTTCGTGCAACATAATTCTGGGTGCCATTTACAAACCATAAGTGCTAATGACTCCATTCCTTTTTGTGGTTGTAGGGGATTTTGATTGGAGTACACTAAAACAAACCTAACCTCTATAGGACATTCAGAAGCCAAGTTATAAGCCCACAAAGGTGTAACTGGACTACATCTTTAAAGTGACACCAGGCCCGGTGACCTTTGGGACATGGTTTGACCCCCTTAGGAAAGTGCTATCATCATGAAATGTTCAGATCACTTACAACTCAATAGATTCTACCTTCCTGTAACGTTTCAGCCTGATTGGACCTTGTTTTCACACAAATGAACCCAGAATGATGTGAAATTGTGCTTCGTGCAAAATAATTCTGGGTGCCATTTATAAACCATAAGTGCTAATGACTCCATTCCTTTTTGTGGTTGTAGGGGATTTTGATTGGAGTACAATAAAACAAACCTGACCTCTCTAGGACATTCAGAAGCCAAGTTATAATCCCACAAATGTGTAACTGGACTACTTCTTTAAAGTGACACCAGATCCGGTGACCTTTGGGACATGGTTTGACCCCTTAGGAAAGTGCTATCATCATGAAACGTTCAGATCACTTACAACTCAATAGATTCTACCTTCCTGTAACGTTTCAGCCTGATTGGACCTTGTTTTCACACAAATGAACCCAGAATGATGTGAAATCGTGCTTCGTGCAACATAATTCTGGGTGCCATTTACAAACCATAAGTGCTAATGTCTCCATTCCTTTTTGTGGTTGTAGGGGCTGTTGATTGGAGTACAATAAAACAAACCTGACCTCTCTAGGACATTCAGAAGCCAAGTTGTAAGCCCACAAATGTGTAACTGGACTACTTCTTTAAATTGACACCAGATCCGGTGACCTTTGGGACATGGTTTGACCCCTTAGGAAAGGGCTATCATCATGAAACGTTCAGATCACTTACAACTCAATAGATTCTACCTTCCTGTAACGTTTCAGCCTGATTGGACCTTGTTTTCACACAAATGAACCCAGAATGATGTGAAATCGTGCTTCGTGCAACATAATTCTGGGTGCCATTTACAAACCATAAGTGCTAATGTCTCCATTCCTTTTTGTGGTTGTAGGGGCTGTTGATTGGAGTACAATAAAACAAACCTGACCTCTCTAGGACATTCAGAAGCCAAGTTGTAAGCCCACAAATGTGTAACTGGACTACTTCTTTAAATTGACACCAGATCCGGTGACCTTTGGGACATGGTTTGACCCCCTTAGGAAAGTGCTATCATCTTGAAACGTTCAGATCACTTACAACTCAATAGATTCTACCTTCCTGTAACGTTTCAGCCTGATTGGACCTTGTTTTCACACAAATGGACCCAGAATGATGTGAAATTGTGCTTCGTGCAACATAATTCTGGGTGCAATTTACAAACCATAAGTGCTAATGACTCCATTCCTTTTTGTGGTTGTAGGGGCTGTTGATTGGAGTACACTAAAACAAACTTGATCTCTCTAGGACATTCAGAAGCCAAGTTATAAGCCCACAAATGTGTAACTGGACTACTTATTTAAATTGACACGAGATCCGGTGACCTTTGGGACATGGTTTTACCCCCTTAGGAAAGTGCTATCATCATGAAAAGTTCAGATCACTTACAACTCAATAGATTCTACCTTCCTGTAACGTTTCAGCCTGATTGGACCTTGTTTTCACACAAATGAACCCAGAATGATGTGAAATTGTGCTTCGTGCAACATAATTCTGGGTGCCATTTACAAACCATAAGTGCTAATGACTCCATTCCTTTTTGTGGTTGTAGGGGCTGTTGATTGGAGTATACTAAAACAAACCTGATCTCTCAGGGACATTCAGAAGCCAAGTTATAAGCCCACAAATGTGTAACTGGACTACTTCTTTAAATTGACACCAGATCCGGTGACCTTTGGGACATGGTTTGACCCCCTTAGGAAAGTGCTATCATCATGAAATGTTCAGATCACTTACAACTGAATAGATTCTACCTTCCTGTAACGTTTCAGCCTGATTGGACCTTGTTTTCACACAAATGAACCCAGAATGATGTGAAATTGTGCTTCGTGCAACATAATTCTGGGTGCCATTTACAAACCATAAGTGCTAATGACTCCATTCCTTTTTGTGGTTGTAGGGGATTTTGATTGGAGTACACTAAAACAAACCTAACCTCTATAGGACATTCAGAAGCCAAGTTATAAGCCCACAAAGGTGTAACTGGACTACATCTTTAAAGTGACACCAGGCCCGGTGACCTTTGGGACATGGTTTTACCCCCTATAGGAATGTGCGATCTTCTTGAAATGTTCAGATCACTTACAACTCAATAGATTCTACCTTCTTGTAGCGTTTCAGCCTGATTGGACCTTGTTTTCACACAAATGGACCCAGAATGATGTGAAATTGTGCTTCGTGCAACATAATTCTGGGTGCCATTTACAAACCATAAGTGCTAATGTCTCCATTCCTTTTTGTGGTTGTAGGGGCTGTTGATTGGAGTACAATAAAACAAACCTGACCTCTCTAGGACATTCAGAAGCCAAGTTATAATCCCACAAATGTGTAACTGGACTACTTCTTTAAAGTGACACCAGATCCGGTGACCTTTGGGACATGGTTTGACCCCTTAGGAAAGTGCTATCATCATGAAACGTTCAGATCACTTACAACTCAATAGATTCTACCTTCCTGTAACGTTTCAGCCTGATTGGACCTTGTTTTCACACAAATGAACCCAGAATGATGTGAAATCGTGCTTCGTGCAACATAATTCTGGGTGCCATTTACAAACCATAAGTGCTAATGTCTCCATTCCTTTTTGTGGTTGTAGGGGCTGTTGATTGGAGTACAATAAAACAAACCTGACCTCTCTAGGACATTCAGAAGCCAAGTTGTAAGCCCACAAATGTGTAACTGGACTACTTCTTTAAATTGACACCAGATCCGGTGACCTTTGGGACATGGTTTGACCCCTTAGGAAAGGGCTATCATCATGAAACGTTCAGATCACTTACAACTCAATAGATTCTACCTTCCTGTAACGTTTCAGCCTGATTGGACCTTGTTTTCACACAAATGAACCCAGAATGATGTGAAATCGTGCTTCGTGCAACATAATTCTGGGTGCCATTTACAAACCATAAGTGCTAATGTCTCCATTCCTTTTTGTGGTTGTAGGGGCTGTTGATTGGAGTACAATAAAACAAACCTGACCTCTCTAGGACATTCAGAAGCCAAGTTGTAAGCCCACAAATGTGTAACTGGACTACTTCTTTAAATTGACACCAGATCCGGTGACCTTTGGGACATGGTTTGACCCCCTTAGGAAAGTGCTATCATCTTGAAACGTTCAGATCACTTACAACTCAATAGATTCTACCTTCCTGTAACGTTTCAGCCTGATTGGACCTTGTTTTCACACAAATGGACCCAGAATGATGTGAAATTGTGCTTCGTGCAACATAATTCTGGGTGCAATTTACAAACCATAAGTGCTAATGACTCCATTCCTTTTTGTGGTTGTAGGGGCTGTTGATTGGAGTACACTAAAACAAACTTGATCTCTCTAGGACATTCAGAAGCCAAGTTATAAGCCCACAAATGTGTAACTGGACTACTTATTTAAATTGACACGAGATCCGGTGACCTTTGGGACATGGTTTTACCCCCTTAGGAAAGTGCTATCATCATGAAAAGTTCAGATCACTTACAACTCAATAGATTCTACCTTCCTGTAACGTTTCAGCCTGATTGGACCTTGTTTTCACACAAATGAACCCAGAATGATGTGAAATTGTGCTTCGTGCAACATAATTCTGGGTGCCATTTACAAACCATAAGTGCTAATGACTCCATTCCTTTTTGTGGTTGTAGGGGCTGTTGATTGGAGTACACTAAAACAAACCTGATCACTCTAGGACATTCAGAAGCCAAGTTATAAGCCCACAAATGTGTAACTGGACTACTTCTTTAAATTGACACGAGATCCGGTGACCTTTGGGACATGGTTTGACCCCCTTAGGAAAGCGCTATCATCATGAAATGTTCAGATCACTTACAACTCAATAGATTCTACCTTCCTGTAACGTTTCAGCCTGACTGGACCTTGTTTTCACACAAATGAACCCAGAATGATGTGAAATTGTGCTTCGTGCAACATAATTCTGGGTGCCATTTAAAAACCAAAAGTGCTAATGACTCCATTCCTTTTTGTGGTTGTAGGGGCTGTTGATTGGAGTATACTAAAACAAACCTGATCTCTCAGGGACATTCAGAAGCCAAGTTATAAGCCCACAAATGTGTAACTGGACTACTACTTTAAATTGACACCAGATCCGGTGACCTTTGGGACATGGTTTGACCCCCTTAGGAAAGTGCTATCATCATGAAACGTTCAGATCACTTACAACTCAATAGATTCTACCTTCCTGTAACGTTTCAGCCTGATTGGACCTTGTTTTCACACAAATGAACCCAGAATGATGTGAAATTGTGCTTCGTGCAACATAATTCTGGGTGCCATTTACAAACCATAAGTGCTAATGACTCCATTCCTTTTTGTGGTTGTAGGGGCTGTTTATTGGAGTATACTAAAACAAACCTGATCTCTCTAGGACATTCAGAAGCCAAGTTATAAGCCCACTAATGTGTAACTGGACTACTTCTTTAAATTGACACCAGATCCGGTGACCTTTGGGACATGGATTGACCCCCTTAGGAAAGTGCTATCATCATGAAACGTTCAGATCACTTACAACTCAATAGATTCTACCTTCCTGTAACGTTTCAGCCTGATTGGACCTTGTTTTCACACAAATGAACCCAGAATGATGTGAAATTGTGCTTCGTGCAACATAATTCTGGGTGCCATTTACAAACCATAATTGCTAATGACTCCATTCCTTTTTGTGGTTGTAGGGGCTGTTGATTGGAATACACTAAAACAAACCTGATCACTCTAGGACATTCAGAAGCCAAGTTATAAGCCCACAAATGTGTAACTGGACTACTTCTTTAAATTGACACGAGATCCTGTGACCTTTGGGACATGGCTTGACCCCCTTAGGAAAGCGCTATCATCATGAAACGTTCAGATCACTTACAACTCAATAGATTCTACCTTCCTGTAACGTTTCAGCCTGACTGGACCTTGTTTTCACACAAATGAACCCAGAATGATGTGAAATTGTGCTTCGTGCAACATAATTCTGGGTGCCATTTACAAACCATAAGTGCTAATGACTCCATTCCTTTTTGTGGTTGTAGGGGCTTTTGATTGGAGTACACTAAAACAAACCTAACCTCTATAGGACATTCAGAAGCCAAGTTATAAGCCCACAAAGGTGTAACTGGACTACATCTTTAAAGTGACACCAGTCCCGGTGACCTTTGGGACATGGTTTTACCCCCTATAGGAATGTGCGATCTTCTTGAAACGTTCAGATCACTTACAACTCAATAGATTCTACCTTCCTGTAACGTTTCAGCCTGATTGGACCTTGTTTTCACACAAATGAACCCAGAATGATGTTAAATTGTGCTTCGTGCAACATAATTCTGGGTGCCATTTACAAACCATAAGTGCTAATGACTCCATTCCTTTTTGTGGTTGTAGGGGCTGTTGATTGGAGTACATTAAAACAAACCTGATCTCTCTAGGACATTCAGAAGCCAAGTTATAAGCCCACAAATGTGTAACTGGACTACTTCTTTAAATTGACACCAGATCCGGTGACCTTTGGGACATGGTTTGACCCCCTTATGAAAGTGCTATCATCATGAAACGTTCAGATCACTTACAACTCAATAGATTCTACCTTCCTGTAACATTTCAGCCTGATTGGACCTTGTTTTCACACAAATGGACGCAGAATGATGTGAAATTGTGCTTCGTGCAACATAATTCTGGGTGCCATTTAAAAACCATAAGTGATAATGACTCCATTCCTTTTTGTGGTTGTAGGGGCTGTTGATTGGAGTACAATAAAACAAACCTGACCTCTCTAGGACATTCAGAAGCCAAGTTATAAGCCCACAAAGGTGTAACTGGACTACTTCTTAAAAGTGACACCAGGCCCGGTGACCTTTGGGACATGGTTTGACCCCCTATAGCAGGGGTGGGCAATTATTTTTTCCATGGGGCCACATGAGAAATAGAAAATATTGTGGAGGGCCGCAGGCCAAAAGGCTGAAGTCAATTATGCATAATATTAATGGTATTTCTTTATAAAAAGCAGTAAATACCATTGTTTCTTCAAGCTGGTAAGAGTAGACTATATGTTATAAATGAGCAAAAAGGAAAAAGTGAGGTTGGCTTACAAAAATGTGATTTATTCAAATTTCCCAAGGCAATGGTAAACAAAGTGTGCACATTTGGTTTTTGTTAAACATTTGTGACTTATATTAGTTAACAGTTTCAGTCACATTCACTCCAAAACACATTCTGAGTTTCAAATATTGTTGGAAAGAGGTTCTTAGCATTCTACAGACACACAGTATCGTCTGTAAAATAAAATCACTGAACTGTGATCTTGAGAAAGAGGTTTAAAAAAAGTGTCCCAGTTCACTGCTAGTTGCCTACATTTGTGGTCCAAACACCTTATTTTGTGTTTTTAAGCAATTTTTTTCTTATTCAGTGAGAGAAATCTAGTCTCTGCTGGGCTTTAACGAGTGCATCAAAGTCAGGTTGGATGTCTGAGGTGGAGAAGCGAAGCACAGCTGACAAATGATCATCAGTGAGAGAGGATCTTTACCTGGATTTTGTAAACTTCATCATTGAAAATGTTTGTTCACAAATGTAGGTAGAGCTGAAGAGAACCAACATCTTCTGAGCATGTCTCTTCAGGTTTGGAAAATCCTCCTTAAGAGAAGAGTAGAAATCCAGCAGAGATCCTGAATCTCTGCTTTCGAGTCCCAAACCTTCTTCAGCACTTTCCCCAGGCTGAGCCATCTGACAGCTGTGTGGAGTCCTCCACAAGAGCCACAAACTGTCTGTGATTCATCGCCCGCGCCCTGATGAAGTTTATTATTTTAGTAACAACATCAGTAACATGGTTGATTTTTAGCACTGACTTGCACAACACATGTTGGTGTATAATACAATGCAAAAACACCTATTTTTGATCTGCATCGATTTCTGTCACTTTATCTTGCATGCGTTTCAAAAGTCCGACATTTTTCCCTGTAAAGCCGGACGTACACTGTGCGACTTTTTCACTCGCAGCACTCAGCTTCAGCTCAAACTGTACGACTTCCCCGCAGAGCAGATCTCACGAGTCATGTGCTCACACTGTACGACCCAGTTCTCGCATGCGACCTGACTGCTCACACTGTACGTCTGGTAGCAACATGTCGGCCCTAAAAATGTGCTAAAAATAGCAGTTTTTACTCAACACGTTAGACTTTTTTGTCTTGTTTTGCCTGTTGTCCTTCGGGAGTGCTGCTGGAGGACACACAGGGATTTATGGGGGTTGGATGAGGAAAACGAAATAAAGAAAGTAAATCTGTGTTTTGTGATCAGTTTAATTTGACATGAACACGACAAACACACTTTCTTGACAATCTTTGTGAGTAAAAAAAATGTGTAGAAACAAAAACGAACAGCGTGTGTTATTAGGGAAATAGCGAGCGACAAGCGTTGATGCAGGATTGCGCGCGCATGCGCCGTGAGTGGTTCTGATACTTTTTGGGTCGCAGCTGCTCACAGCGCCGCTTCAACAGTGCGATACCCTCACGAGGGACGAGCGAAATATTAAACACACCAGAGTGCGACCTCACGACTGCTGATCGGCGGCTGGTCACGTGGTGTTAATTGCCTCTCGTAACCCCCTGTACACTACACGACCGCTCGGCGCAAAACTCGCCCCGATGTCGTGGCTTCTCGCACGACTGGAAAATCGGCTCAAAAATGTGAAAAAGTCGCACAGTGTACGCCCGGCTGTGACAGTCTCTCCCATTTCAATCCCAGAGTGTCCATGCACGCATTTACCTCTGTAAAAAGATCACTCCCTGTCTTTGTCCCTCTCATCGACCGCATTGCTGCCCGCTCCTCTGTGAGCTTGAAGTCCGTTATCCCCCGGACAAATACGAGGAGCTGGGCTGTGTCCCGGACATCACAGCTCCCGTCTAATGAGAAAAAGTCAAAACTTGCCACTTCACGTTGCAGCTGAAGCTCCAGGTTCCCCGCAATGTCCTCGATCCTCCTGGTCACGGTTCGCTGTTTTTAGCTATTTTGTGGGATATCACAAAGCTGGTCCTGGTTGCTGCATCCCTGGATGTGTGAAGCTTAGTAAAAAAGCCTTGCTGCTTTTGCAACTTTGCTAGCAAAGCTTCGGATGTCCGTGCCCTCTCAGCATCAGACAAGTTCTTGTATTTTTCCGAGTGTTTCTTGTCGTAATGCCGACTCAAATTGTAGTCCTTAAACACGGCAATCTCCTCCCCGCAAACCAAACACACGGTTTAACCTCCGACTTCAGTAAAAAAAAATACTTAGCAGTCCAATTTTTGTTGAAAATCCTGCATTCGGCATCTTTCTTTTTTTTTTTTTTTTGCATGAGCGGACATTTCTCAGGCTACAATCACCATGTCAACCGCGGGCACTTGTTGCTATACGTATTGCGTCATTGTGCACGTAAAATACAACTTCAAAATAAAAGCAATGCAGCCTTAGCCCATGCATGAGGTAAAATGAGAAAATACATTTATTTTGTAATTTCCAATTAACCTTACGCGGGCCGGTCAAAGTCAACCAAAGGGCCGGATGTGGCCCGCGGGCCGTAAAATGCCCAGGTCTGCCCTATAGGAATGTGTGATCATCATGAAACGTTCAGATCACTTACAACTCAATAGATTCTACCTTCTTGTAACGTTTCAGCCTGATTGGACCTTGTTTTCACACAAATGAACACCGAATGATGTGAAATTGTGCTTCGTGCAACATAATTCTGGGTGCCATTTACAAACCATAAGTGCTAATGACTCCATTCCTTTTTGTGGTTGTAGGGGCTGTTTGTTGGAGTACACTAAAACAAACCTGACCTCTCTAGGACATTCAGAAGCCAAGTTATAAGCCCACAAATGTGTAACTGGACTACTTGACACCAGATCCGGTGACCTTTGGGACATGGTTTGACCCCCTTAGGAAAGTGCTATCATCATGAAACGTTCAGATCACTTACAACTCAATAGATTCTACCTTCCTGTAACGTTTCAGCCTGATTGGACCTTGTTTTCACACAAATGAACCCAGAATGATGTGAAATTGTGCTTTGTGCAACATAATTCTGGGTGCCATTTACAAACCATAAGTGCTAATGACTACATTCCTTTTTGTGGTTGTAGGGGCTGTTGATTGGAGTACACTAAAACAAGCCTGACCTCTCTAGGACATTCAGAAGCCAAGTTATAAGCCCACAAATGTGTAACTGGACTACTTCTTTAAATTGACACCAGATCCGGTGACCTTTGGGACATGGTTTGACCCCCTATAGGAATTTGCTATCATCATGAAACGTTCAGATCACTTACAACTCAATAGATTCTACCTTCCTGTAACGTTTCAGCCTGATTGGACCTTGTTTTCACACAAATGGACCCAGAATGATGTGAAATTGTGCTTCGTGCAACATAATTCTGGGTGCCATTTACAAACCATAAGTGCTAATGACTCCATTCCTTTTTGTGGTTGTAGAGGCTGTTGATTGGAGTACACTAAAACAAACCTGACCTCTTTAGGATATTCAGAAGCCAAGTTATTAGCTCACAAAGGTGTAACTGGACTACTTCTTTAAAGTGACACGAGGCCCGGTGACCTTTGGGACATGGTTTTACCCCCTATAGGAATGTGCGATCATCATGAAACGTTCAGATCACTTACAACTCAATAGATTCTACCTTCTTGTAACGTTTCAGCCTGATTGGACCTTGTTTTCACACAAATGGACCCAGAATGATGTGAAATTGTGCTTCGTGCAACATAATTCTGGGTGCCATTTACAAACCATAAGTGCTAATGACTCCATTTCTTTTTGTGGTTGTAGGGGCTGTTGATTGGAGTACACTAAACCAAACCTGATCTCTCTAGGACATTCAGAAGCCAAGTTATAAGCCCACAAATGTGTAACTGGACTACTTTAAATTGACACCAGATCTGGTGACATTTTGGGACATGGTTTGACCCCCTTAGGAAAGTGCTATCATCATGAAACGTTCAGATCACTTACAACTCAATAGATTCTACCTTCCTGTAACGTTTCAGCCTGATTGGACCTTGATTTCACACAAATGAACCCAGAATGATGTGAAATTGTGCTTCGTGCAACATAATTCTGGGTGCCATTTAAAAACCATAAGTGCTAATGACTCCATTCCTTTTTGTGGTTGTAGGGGCTGTTAATTGGAGTACTCTTAAACAAACCTGACCTCTCTAGGATGTTCAGAAGCCAAGTTATAAGCCCACAAATGTGTAACTGGACTACTTCTTTAAATTGACACCAGATCCGGTGACCTTTGGGACATGGTTTGACCCCCTTAGGAAAGTGCTATCATCATGAAACGTTCAGATCACTTACAACTCAATAGATTCTACCTTCCTGTAACGTTTCAGCCTTATTGGACCTTGTTTTCACACAAATGAACCCAGAATGATGTGAAATTGTGCTTCGTGCAACATAATTCTTGGTGCCATTTAAAAACCATAAGTGCTAATGTCTCCATTCCTTTTTGTGGTTGTAGGGGCTGTTGATTGGAGTAAACTAAAACAAACCTGACCTCTCTAGGACATTCAGAAGCCAAGTTATAAGCCCACAAATGTGTAACTGGACTACTTCTTTAAAGTGACACCAGATCCGGTGACCTTTGGGACATGGTTTGACCCCCTTAGGAAAGTGCTATCATCATGAAACGTTCAGATCACTTACAACTCAATAGATTCTACCTTCCTGTAACGTTTCAGCCTGATTGGACCTTGTTTTCACACAAATAAACCCAGAATGATGTGAAATTGTGCTTCGTGCAAAATAATTCTGGGTGCCATTTACAAACCATAAGTGCTAATGACTCCATTCCTTTTTGTGGTTGTAGGGGCTGTTGATTGGAGTATACTAAAACAAACCTGATCTCTCTAGGACATTCAGAAGCCAAGTTATAAGCCCACAAATGTGTAACTGGACTACTTCTTTAAATTGACACCAGATCCGGTGACCTTTGGGACATGGATTGACCCCCTTAGGAAAGTGCTATCATCATGAAACGTTCAGATCACTTACAACTCAATAGATTCTACCTTCCTGTAACGTTTCAGCCTGATTGGACCTTGTTTTCACACAAATGAACCCAGAATGATGTGAAATTGTGCTTCGTGCAACATAATTCTGGGTGCCATTTACAAACCATAATTGCTAATGACTCCATTCCTTTTTGTGGTTGTAGGGGCTGTTGATTGGAGTACACTAAAACAAACCTGATCACTCTAGGACATTCAGAAGCCAAGTTATAAGCCCACAGATGTGTAACTGGACTACTTCTTTAAATTGACACGAGATCCTGTGACCTTTGGGACATGGCTTGACCCCCTTAGGAAAGCGCTATCATCATGAAACGTTCAGATCACTTACAACTCAATAGATTCTACCTTCCTGTAACGTTTCAGCCTGACTGGACCTTGTTTTCACACAAATGAACCCAGAATGATGTGAAATTGTGCTTCGTGCAACATAATTCTGGGTGCCATTTACAAACCATAAGTGCTAATGACTCCATTCCTTTTTGTGGTTGTAGGGGCTTTTGATTGGAGTACACTAAAACAAACCTAACCTCTATAGGACATTCAGAAGCCAAGTTATAAGCCCACAAAGGTGTAACTGGACTACATCTTTAAAGTGACACCAGTCCCGGTGACCTTTGGGACATGGTTTTACCCCCTATAGGAATGTGCGATCTTCTTGAAACGTTCAGATCACTTACAACTCAATAGATTCTACCTTCCTGTAACGTTTCAGCCTGATTGGACCTTGTTTTCACACAAATGGACCCAGAATGATGTGAAATTGTGCTTCGTGCAACATAATTCTGGGTGCCATTTACAAACCATAAGTGCTAATGTCTCCATTCCTTTTTGTGGTTGTAGGGGCTGTTGATTGGAGTACATTAAAACAAACCTGATCTCTCTAGGACATTCAGAAGCCAAGTTATAAGCCCACAAATGTGTAACTGGACTACTTTAAATTGACACCAGATCCGGTGACCTTTGGGGCATGGTTTGACCCCCTTAGGAAAGAGCTATCATCATGAAACGTTCAGATCACTTACAACTCAATAGATTCTACCTTCCTGTAACGTTTCAGCCTGATTGGACCTTGTTTTCACACAAATGAACCCAGAATGATGTTAAATTGCGCTTCGTGCAACATAATTCTGGGTGCCATTTACAAACCATAAGTGCTAATGACTCCATTCCTTTTTGTGGTTGTAGGGGCTGTTGATTGGAGTACATTAAAACAAACCTGACCTCTCTAGGGCATTCAGAAGAAAAGTTATAAGCCGACAAAGGTGTTACTGGACTACTTCTTTAAAGTGACACCAGGCCGCGTGACCTTTGGGACATGGTTTGACCCCCTATAGTAATGTGCAATCATCTTGAAACGTTCAGATCACTTACAACTCAATAGATTCTACCTTCTTGTAACGTTTCAGCCTGATTGGACCTTGTTTTCACACAAATGGACCCAGAATGATGTGAAATTGTGCTTCTTGCAACATAATTCTGGGTGCCATTTACAAACCATAAGTGCTAATGACTCCATTCCTTTTTGTGGTTGTAGAGGCTGTTGATTGGAGTACACTAAAACAAACCTGACCTCTTTAGGATATTCAGAAGCCAAGTTATAAGCCCACAAAGGTGTAACTGGACTACTTCTTTAAAATGACACCAGGCCCGGTGACCTTTGGGACATGGTTTGACCCCCTATAGGAAAGTGCAATCATCATGAAATGTTCAGATCACTTACAACTCAATAGATTCTACCTTCTTGTAACGTTTCAGCCTGATTGGACCTTGTTTTCACACAAATGGACCCAGAATGATGTGAAATTGTGCTTCGTGCAACATAATTCTGGGTGCCATTTACAAACCATAAGTGCTAATGACTCCATTCCTTTTTGTGGTTGTAGGGGCTGTTGGTTGGAGTTGTAAGTGATCTGAACGTTTCATGATGATCGCACTTTACTATAGGGGGTCAAACCATGTCCCAAAGGTCACCGGGCCTGGTGTCACTTTAAAGAAGTAGTCCAGTTACACCTTTGTGGGCTTATAACTTGGCTTCTGAATATCCTAAAGAGGTCAGGTTTGTTTTAGTGTACTCCAATCAACAGCCTCTACAACCACAAAAAGGAATGGAGACATTAGCACTTATGGTTTGTAAATGGCACCCAGAATTATGTTGCACGAAGCACAATTTCACATCATTCTGGGTCCATTTGTGTGAAAACAAGGTCCAATCAGGCTGAAACGTTACAAGAAGGTAGAATCTATTGAGTTGTAAGTGATCTGAACGTTTCAAGATGATTGCACATTACTATAGGGGGTCAAACCATGTCCCAAAGGTCACCGGGCCTGGTGTCACTTTAAAGAAGTAGTCCAGTTACACCTTTGTCGGCTTATAACTTTTCGTCTGAATGTCCTAGAGAGGTTAGGTTTGTTTTAGAGTACTTCAATTAATAGCTTCTACAACCACAAAAAGGAATGGAGTCATTAGCACTTATGGTTTGTTAATGGCATCCAGAATTATGTTGTACGAAGCACAATTTCAAATCATTCTGGGTCCATTTGTGTGAAAACAAGGTCCAATCAGGCTGAAACATTACAGGAAGGTAGAATCTATTGAGTTGTAAGTGATCTGAACGTTTCATGCTGATAGCACTTTCCTAAGGAGGTCAAACTATGTCCCAAAGGTCACCGGATCTGGTGTCAATTTAAAGAAGTAGTCCAGTTACACATTTGTGGGCTTATAACTTGGCTTCTGAATGTCCTAGAGAGATCAGGTTTAATTTAGTGTACTCCAATAAACAGCCCCTACAACCACAAAAAGGAATGGAGTCATTAGCACTTATGGTTTGTAAATGGCACCCAGAATTATGTTGCACGAAGCACAATTTCACATCATTCTGGGTTCATTTGTGTGAAAACAAGGTCCAATCATGCTGAAACGTTACAGGAAGGTAGAATCTATTGAGTTGTAAGTGATCTGAACGTTTCATGATGATAGCACTTTCTTAAGGGGGTCAAACCATGTCCCAAAGGTCACTGGATCTGGTGTCAATTTAAAGAAGTAGTCCAGTTACACATTTGTGGGCTTATAACTTGGCTTCTGAATGTCCTAGAGAAGTCAGGCTTGTTTTAGTGTACTCCAATCAACAGCCTGTTGAGGGTCTGACCTCATGAGGAAATTACTATGCAGTGATTTTCTCCAAAATGACTGTGCTTAAATTGCTCTGAAAAGCAAATAATCACATCAGCGCCAAGAAACTTCATTTCCCATGATGCTTTGCACACGGAAGCATTGGGATGATGTCACCGCCTAGTACCAGAAACACGTTCTGCGCATGTGCGGGAAGCCGTGGAGCTTTTCCCGCGAACTAAGACCATAAATCTTCAGCAGAGACAAAGAATCCTCGTTCTTTTGCCCAGGATACCTGGCGGTAAGGACACGCTTGTCAACGCTCCGACTCCCTTGAGCACGCGGAAGCTCTAAGTGCCCAAGTTGAGCCCACGGAACTGCTGGAAACTAAACTGCAAGCCCATCAGATCTGCTCGTTTCTGCTCCCCTCCAGCTGATGTTTGAGGACACAGAACTGCGGAGGAAAGCAACAACTCCATCAAGCACGCTGTAAGTTATAACTCAGCACAGAAAGAAACTTTGCTGTCTCTGTCCAGCCCGTGGAGAAACACTCGTGAACGCCAAACAACGGAGAAAGCATCAAACCGACGGACGACGCCGAAAGCTGCGGAGAAACACGGAGAACCGTCAAATCAAAGAGGGAGGGACGCCTCGCTCTTCTGGTGATCAGCAACTCATCTCTTTCTCTCTCTCCTTCTTCTTCCGTTAACTCTATAGTCCAGAATAAGCAATAAAACCGCGCTATTGCTTAAAAAGTAGCTTCGTGTTTTCCTCTTTCGTCCCAAACACGTCCGTCGGGTCATTTTGAAAGAATAAACTGCTTATTGATCATTGTTTGGTATCTTAAAATGGTTTCTGTCATGGCCAGGCTGAAACTAAAAGATATTAATTTGTGATTAATCTTTTGTGTTGTTTCATGATCTTTTGAAATGTTTTGAGTGATTTAGGGTTAAGTTACTACTGATTCTAAGTGCTTTGGAAGTTAAAGTGCAAGTTGCCACCCACACTTTAGCCAGACAAAGGGGTCAGCCATCTTGTATTCAAGACTCCATTTTGAATCCATACACACACACACACACACACACACACACACACACACACACACACTACTCCTTTGTGAGAACAAAGGACCCCATTCATACATCCTCCATCACATGCAAACACATCCATCTTCAATCATATCACACGGTTATTATTCATCTATTCCACTGTTTATTCATTTGACAAATTGTTAATTAAATGTTATAAAATTCAGATTTTTGTGTCCAGTAGCTTTGTTGTGTCGAAGAGAAGTCTCTGCTCCAAGGATTCTACGAACTTCAAGAAAGACTGATAAGAGTTTTGGATTCATTTCCCTTTCTAATTAAAGGGTGGTGCCCCGAAGATATCTAAGAATATCTTAATTAATTAATAAATCAATAAATAGTTCCATATTTACAGAATTTATTGAAGAATCCAAAAGTAAGTTAAAGCTTACGAATTGTTCGCTCCTAATAACACCAACAAGCCCCTACAACCACAAAAAGGAATGGAGTCATTAGCATTTATGGTTTGTAAATGGCACCCAGAATTATGTTGCACGAAGCACAATTTCACATCATTCTGGGTCCATTTGTGTGAAAACAAGGTCCAATTGGGCTGAAACGTTACAAGAAGGTAGAATCTATTGAGTTGTAAGTGATCTGAACTTTTCATGATGATCGCAAAATCCTATGGGGGGTCAAACCATGTCCCAAAGGTCACCGGGCCTGGTGTCACTTTAAAGAAGTAGTCCAGTTACACCTTTGTGGGCTTATAACTCTGCTTCTGAATATCCTAAAGAGGTCGGTTTGTTTTAGAGTAATTCCAGTTAACAGCCCCCATTACCCCAAAAAGGAATGGAGTCATTAGCACTTATGGTTTTTAAATGGAACCCAGAATTATGTTGCACGAAGCAGAATTTCACATAATTCTGGGTTCATTTGTGTGAAAACAAGGTCCAATCAGGCTGAAACGTTACAAGACGGTAGAATCTAGTGAGTTGTAAGTGATCTGAACGTTTCATGATGATAGCACTTTCCTAAGGGGGTCAAATCATGTCCCAAAGGTCACCGGATCTGGTGTCAATTTAAAGAAGTTGTCCAGTTACACATTTGTGGGCTTATAACTTGGCTTCTGAATGTCCTAGTGAGATCAGGTTTGTTTTAGTGTACTCCAATCAACAGCCCCTACAACCACAAAAGGGAATGGAGTCATTAGCACTTATGGTTTTTAAATGGCTCCCAGAATTATGTTGCACGAAGCACAATTTCACATCATTCTGGGTTCATTTGTGTGAAAACAAGGTCCAATCAGGCTGAAACGTTACAGGAAGGTAGAATCTATTGAGTTGTAAATGATTTGAACGTTTCATGATGATAGCACTTTCCTAAGGGGGTCAAACCATGTCCCAAAGGTCACCGGATCTGGTGTCAATTTAAAGAAGTATTCCAGTTACACATTTGTGGGCTTATAACTTGGCTTCTGAATTTCCTAGAGAGATCAGGTTTGTTTTAGTGTACTCCAATCAACAGCCCCTACAACCACAAAAAGGAAGGGAGTCATTAGCACTTATGGTTTATAAATGGCACCCAGAATTATGTTGCACGAAGCACAATTTCACATCATTCTGGGTCCATTTGTGTGAAAACAAGGTCCAATCAGGCTGAAACGTTACAGGAAGGTAGAATCTATTGAGTTGTAAGTGATCTGAACGTTTCATGATGATAGCGTTTTCCTAAGGGGGTCAAACCATGTCCCAAAGGTCACCGGATCTCGTGTCAATTTAAAGAAGTAGTCCAGTTACACATTTGTGGGCTTATAACTTGGCTTCTGAATGTCCTAGAGTGATCAGGTTTGTTTTAGTGTACTCCAAACAACAGCCCCTACAACCACAAAAAGGAATGGAGTCATTAGCAATTATGGTTTGTAAATGGCACCCAGAATTATGTTGCACGAAGCACAATTTCACATCATTCTGGGTTCATTTGTGTGAAAACGAGGTCCAATCAGGCTGAAACGTTACAGGAAGGTAGAATCTATTGAGTTGTAAGTGATCTGAACATTTCATGATGATAGCACTTTCCTAAGGGGGTCAAACCATGTCCCAAAGGTCACCGGATCTGGTGTCAATTTAAAGAAGTTGTCCAGTTACACATTTGTGGGCTTATAACTTGGCTTCTGAATGTCCTAGAGCGATCAGGTTTGTTTTAGTGTACTCCAATCAACAGCCCCTACAACCACAAAAAGGAATGGAGACATTAGCACTTATGGTTTTTAAATGGCACCCAGAATTATGTTGCACGAAGCACAATTTCACATCATTCTGGGTTCATTTCTGTGAAAACAAGGTCCAATCAGGCTGAAACGCTACAAGAAGGTAGAATCTATTGAGTTGTAAGTGATCTGAACGTTTCAAGATGATCGCACATTCCTATAGGGGGTAAAACCATGTCCCAAAGGTCACCGGGCCTGGTGTCACTTTAAAGATGTAGTCCAGTTACACCTTTGTGGGCTTATAACTTGGCTTCTGAATGTCCTATAGAGGTTAGGTTTGTTTTAGTGTACTCCAATCAAAAGCCCCTACAACCACAAAAAGGAATGGAGTCATTAGCACTTATGGTTTGTAAATGGCACCCAGAATTATGTTGCACGAAGCACAATTTCACATCATTCTGGGTTCATTTGTGTGAAAACAAGGTCCAATCAGGCTGAAACGTTACAGGAAGGTAGAATCTATTGAGTTGTAAGTGATCTGAACGTTTCATGATGATAGCACTTTCCTAAGGGGGTCAAACCATGTCCCAAAGGTCACCGGATCTGGTGTCACTTTAAAGAAGTAGTCCAGTTACACATTTGTGGGCTTATAACTTGGCTTCTGAATGTCCTAGAGAGGTCAGGTTTGTTTTGGTGTACTCCAATCAACAGTCCCTACAACCACAAAAAGGAATGGAGACATTAGCACTTATGGTTTTTAAATGGCACCCAGAATTATGTTGCACGAAGCACAATTTCACATCATTCTGGGTCCATTTGTGTGAAAACAAGGTCCAATCAGGCTGAAACGTTACAGGAAGGTAGAATCTATTTAGTTGTAAGTGATCTGAACGTTTCATGATGATAGCACTTTCCTAAGGGGGTCAAACCATGTCCCAAAGGTCACCAGATCTGGTGTCAATTTAAAGAAGTAGTCCAGTTACACATTTGTGGGCTTATAACTTGGCTTCTGAATGTCCCTGAGAGATCAGGTTTGTTTTAGTATACTCCAATCAACAACCCCTACAACCACAAAAAGGAATGGAGTCATTAGCACTTTTGGTTTTTAAATGGCACCCAGAATTATGTTGCACGAAGCACAATTTCACATCATTCTGGGTTCATTTGTGTGAAAACAAGGTCCAGTCAGGCTGAAACGTTACAGGAAGGTAGAATCTATTGAGTTGTAAGTGATCTGAACGTTTCATGATGATAGCGCTTTCCTAAGGGGGTCAAACCATGTCCCAAAGGTCACAGGATCTCGTGTCAATTTAAAGAAGTAGTCCAGTTACACATTTGTGGGTTTATAACTTGGCTTCTGAATGTCCTAGAGTGATCAGGTTTGTTTTAGTGTACTCCAATCAACAGCCCCTACAACCACAAAAAGGAATGGAGTCATTAGCAATTATGGTTTGTAAATGGCACCCAGAATTATGTTGCACGAAGCACAATTTCACATCATTCTGGGTCCATTTGTGTGAAAACAAGGTCCAATCAGGCTGCAACGTTACAGGAAGGTAGAATCTATTGAGTTGTAAGTGATCTGAACGTTTCATGATGATCGCACATTCCTATAGGGGGTCAAACCATGTCCCAAAGGTCACCGGGCCTGGTGTCACTTTAAAGAAGTAGTCCAGTTACACCTTTGTGGGCTTATAACTTGGCTTCTGAATGTCGTAGAGAGGTCAGGCTTGTTTTAGTGTACTCCAATCAACAGCCCTCTACAACCACAAAAAGGAATGGAGTCATTAGCACTTATGGTTTGTAAATGGCACCCAGAATTATGTTGCACGAAGCACAATTTCACATCATTCTGGGTCCATTTGTGTGAAAACAAGGTCAAATCAGGCTGAAACGTTACAGGAAGGTAGAATCTATTGAGTTGTAAGTGATCTGAACGTTTCATGATGATAGCACTTTCCTAAGGGGGTCAACCCATGTCCCAAAGGTCACCGGATCTGGTGTCAATTTAAAGAAGTAGTCTAGTTACACATTTGTGGGCTTATAACTTGGCTTCTGAATGTCCTAGAGAGATCAGGTTTGTTTTAATGTACTCCAATCAACAGCCCCTACAACCACAAAAAGGAATGGAGTCATTAGCACTTATGGTTTGTAAACGGCACCCAGAATTATGTTGCACGAAGCACAATTTCACATCATTCTGGGATCATTTGTGTGAAAACAAGGTCCAATCAGCCTGAAACGTTACAGGAAGGTAGAATCTATTGAGTTGTAAGTGATCTGAACGTTTCATGATGATAGCACTTTCCTAAGGGGGTCAATCCATGTCCCAAAGGTCACCGGATCTGGTGTCAATTTAAAGTAGTCCAGTTACACATTTGTGGGCTTATAACTTGGCTTCTGAATGTCCTAGAGAGATCAGGTTTGTTTTAGTATACTCCAATCAGCAGCCCCTACAACCACAAAAAGGAATGGAGTCATTAGCACTTATGGTTTTTAAATGGCACCCAGAATTATGTTGCACGAAGCCCAATTTCACATCATTCTGGGTTCATTTGTGTGAAAACAAGGTCCAGTCAGGCTGAAACGTTACAGGAAGGTAGAATCTATTGAGTTGTAAGTGATCTGAACGTTTCATGATGATAGCACTTTCCTAAGGGGGTCAAACCATGTCCCAAAGGTCACCGGATCTGGTGTCAATTTAAAGAAGTTGTCCAGTTACACATTTGTGGGCTTATAACTTGGCTTCTGAATGTCCTAGAGCGATCAGGTTTGTTTTTGTGTACTCCAATCAACAGCCCCTACAACCACAAAAAGGAATGGAGACATTAGCACTTATGGTTTTTAAATGGCACCCAGAATTATGTTGCACGAAGCACAATTTCACATCATTCTGGGTTCATTTGTGTGAAAACAAGGTCCAATCAGGCTGAAACGTTACAGGAAGGTAGAATCTACTGAGTTGTAAGTGATCTGAACGTTTCATGATGATATCACTTTCCTAAGGGGGTCAAACCATGTCCCAAAGGTCACCGGATCTGGTGTCACTTTAAAGAAGTAGTCCAGTTACACATTTGTGGGCTTATAACTTGGCTTCTGAATGTCCTAGAGAGGTCAGGTTTGTTTTATTGTACTCCAATCAACAGCCCCTACAACCACAAAAAGGAATGGAGACATTAGCACTTATGTTTTGTAAATGGCACCCAGAATTATGTTGCACGAAGCACAATTTCACATCATTCTGGGTCCATTTGTGTGAAAACAAGGTCCAATCAGGCTGAAACGCTACAAGAAGGTAGAATCTATTGAGTTGTAAGTGATCAGAACGTTTCAAGAAGATCACACATTCCTATAGGGGGTAAAACCATGTCCCAAAGGTCACCGGGCCTGGTGTCACTTTAAAGATGTAGTCCAGTTACACCTTTGTGGGCTTATAACTTGGCTTCTGAATGTCCTATAGAGGTTAGGTTTGTTTTAGTGTACTCCAATCAAAATCCCCTACAACCACAAAAAGGAATGGAGTCATTAGCACTTATGGTTTGTAAATGGCACCCAGAATTATGTTGCACGAAGCACAATTTCACATCATTCTGGGTTCATTTGTGTGAAAACAAGGTCCAATCAGGCTGAAACGTTACAGGAAGGTAGACTCTATTGAGTTGTAAGTGATCTGAACGTTTCATGATGATAGCACTTTCCTAAGGGGGTCAAACCATGTCCCAAAGGTCACCGGATCTGGTGTCACTTTAAAGAAGTAGTCCAGTTACACATTTGTGGGCTTACAACTTGGCTTCTGAATGTCCCTGAGAGATCAGGTTTGTTTTAGTATACTCCAATCAACAGCCCCTACAACCACAAAAAGGAATGGAGTCATTAGCACTTTTGGTTTTTAAATGGCACCCAGAATTATGTTGCACGAAGCACAATTTCACATCATTCTGGGTTCATTTGTGTGAAAACAAGGTCCAGTCAGGCTGAAACGTTACAGGAAGGTAGAATCTATTGAGTTGTAAGTGATCTGAACGTTTCATGATGATAGCGCTTTCCTAAGGGGGTCAAACCATGTCCCAAAGGTCACCGGATCTGGTGTCAATTTAAAGAAGTAGTCCAGTTACACATTTGTGGGCTTATAACTTGGCTTCTGAATGTCCTAGAGTGATCAGGTTTGTTTTAGTGTACTCCAATCAACAGCCCCTACAACCACAAAAAGGAATGGAGTCATTAGCACTTATGGTTTGTAAATGGCACCCAGAATTATGTTGCACGAAGCACAATTTCACATCATTCTGGGTTCATTTGTGTGAAAACAAGGTCCAATCAGGCTGAAACGTTACAGGAAGGTAGAATCTATTGAGTTGTAAGTGATCTGAACGTTTCATGATGATAGCACTTTCCTAAGGGGGTCAAACCATGTCCCAAAGGTCACCGGATCTGGTGTCACTTTAAAGAAGTAGTCCAGTTACACATTTGTGGGCTTACAACTTGGCTTCTGAATGTCCTAGAGAGGTCAGGTTTGTTTTATTGTACTCCAATCAACAGCCCCTACAACCACAAAAAGGAATGGAGACATTAGCACTTATGGTTTGTAAATGGCACCCAGAATTATGTTGCACGAAGCACAATTTCACATCATTCTGGGTCCATTTGTGTGAAAACAAGGTCCAATCAGGCTGAAACGTTACAGGAAGGTAGAATCTATTGAGTTGTAAGTGATCTGAACGTTTCATGATGATAGCACTTTCCTAAGGGGTCAAACCATGTCCCAAAGGTCACCGGATCTGGTGTCACTTTAAAGAAGTAGTCCAGTTACACATTTGTGGGATTATAACTTGGCTTCTGAATGTCCTAGAGAGGTCAGGTTTGTTTTATTGTACTCCAATCAACAGCCCCTACAACCACAAAAAGGAATGGAGTCATTAGCAATTATGGTTTGTAAATGGCACCCAGAATTATGTTGCACGAAGCACAATTTCACATCATTCTGGGTTCATTTGTGTGAAAACAAGGTCCAATCAGGCTGAAACGTTACAGGAAGGTAGAATCTATTGAGTTGTAAGTGATCTGAACGTTTCATGATGATAGCACTTTCCTAAGGGGGTCAATCCATGTCCCAAAGGTCACCGGATCTGGTGTCAATTTAAAGAAGTAGTCCAGTTACACATTTGTGGGCTTATAACTTGGCTTCTGAATGTCCTAGAGTGATCAGGTTTGTTTTAGTGTACTCCAATCAACAGCCCCTACAACCACAAAAAGGAATGGAGTCATTAGCACTTATGGTTTGTAAATGGCACCCAGAATTATGTTGCACGAAGCCCAATTTCACATCATTCTGGGTTCATTTGTGTGAAAACAAGGTCCAATCAGGCTGAAACGTTACAGGAAGGTAGAATCTATTGAGTTGTAAGTGATCTGAACGTTTCATGATGATAGCACTTTCCTAAGGGGGTCAAACCATGTCCCAAAGGTCACCGGATCTGGTGTCACTTTAAAGAAGTAGTCCAGTTACACATTTGTGGGCTTACAACTTGGCTTCTGAATGTCCTAGAGAGGTAAGGTTTGTTTTATTGTACTCCAATCAACAGCCCCTACAACCACAAAAAGGAATGGAGACATTAGCACTTATGGTTTGTAAATGGCACCCAGAATTATGTTGCACGAAGCACAATTTCACATCATTCTGGGTCCATTTGTGTGAAAACAAGGTCCAATCAGGCTGAAACGTTACAGGAAGGTAGAATCTATTGAGTTGTAAGTGATCTGAACGTTTCATGATGATAGCACTTTCCTAAGGGGTCAAACCATGTCCCAAAGGTCACCGGATCTGGTGTCACTTTAAAGAAGTAGTCCAGTTACACATTTGTGGGATTATAACTTGGCTTCTGAATGTCCTAGAGAGGTCAGGTTTGTTTTATTGTACTCCAATCAACAGCCCCTACAACCACAAAAAGGAATGGAGACATTAGCACTTATGGGTTGTAAATGGCACCCAGAATTATGTTGCACGAAGCACAATTTCACATCATTCTGGGTCCATTTGTGTGAAAACAAGGTCCAATCAGGCTGAAACGCTACAAGAAGGTAGAATCTATTGAGTTGTAAGTGATCTGAACGTTTCATGATGATAGCACTTTCCTAAGGGGGTCAATCCATGTCCCAAAGGTCACCGGATCTGGTGTCAATTTAAAGAAGTAGTCCAGTTACACATTTGTGGGCTTATAACTTGGCTTCTGAATGTCCTAGAGTGATCAGGTTTGTTTTAGTGTACTCCAATCAACAGCCCCTACAACCACAAAAAGGAATGGAGTCATTAGCACTTATGGTTTGTAAATGGCACCCAGAATTATGTTGCACGAAGCCCAATTTCACATCATTCTGGGTTCATTTGTGTGAAAACAAGGTCCAATCAGGCTGAAACGTTACAGGAAGGTAGAATCTATTGAGTTGTAAGTGATCTGAACGTTTCATGATGATAGCACTTTCCTAAGGGGGTCAAACCATGTCCCAAAGGTCACCGGATCTGGTGTCACTTTAAAGAAGTAGTCCAGTTACACATTTGTGGGCTTACAACTTGGCTTCTGAATGTCCTAGAGAGGTCAGGTTTGTTTTATTGTACTCCAATCAACAGCCCCTACAACCACAAAAAGGAATGGAGACATTAGCACTTATGGTTTGTAAATGGCACCCAGAATTATGTTGCACGAAGCACAATTTCACATCATTCTGGGTCCATTTGTGTGAAAACAAGGTCCAATCAGGCTGAAACGTTACAGGAAGGTAGAATCTATTGAGTTGTAAGTGATCTGAACGTTTCATGATGATAGCACTTTCCTAAGGGGTCAAACCATGTCCCAAAGGTCACCGGATCTGGTGTCACTTTAAAGAAGTAGTCCAGTTACACATTTGTGGGATTATAACTTGGCTTCTGAATGTCCTAGAGAGGTCAGGTTTGTTTTATTGTACTCCAATCAACAGCCCCTACAACCACAAAAAGGAATGGAGACATTAGCACTTATGGGTTGTAAATGGCACCCAGAATTATGTTGCACGAAGCACAATTTCACATCATTCTGGGTCCATTTGTGTGAAAACAAGGTCCAATCAGGCTGAAACGCTACAAGAAGGTAGAATCTATTGAGTTGTAAGTGATCTGAACGTTTCAAGAAGATCGCACATTCCTATAGGGGGTAAAACCATGTCCCAATGGTCACCGGGCCTGGTGTCACTTTAAAGATGTAGTCCAGTTACACCTTTGTGGGCTTATAACTTGGCTTCTGAATGTCCTATAGAGGTTAGGTTTGTTTTAGTGTACTCCAATCAAAATCCCCTACAACCACAAAAAGGAATGGAGTCATTAGCACTTATGGTTTGTAAATGGCACCCAGAATTATGTTGCACGAAGCACAATTTCACATCATTCTGGGTTCATTTGTGTGAAATCAAGGTCCAATCAGGCTGAAACGTTACAGGAAGGTAGAATCTATTGAGTTGTAAGTGATCTGAACATTTCATGATGATAGCACTTTCCTAAGCGGGTCAAACCATGTCCCAAAGGTCACCGGATCTGGTGTCACTTTAAAGAAGTAGTCCAGTTACACATTTGTGGGCTTATAACTTGGCTTCTGAATGTCCCTGAGAGATCAGGTTTGTTTTAGTATACTCCAATCAACAGCCCCTACAACCACAAAAAGGAATGGAGTCATTAGCACTTTTGGTTTTTAAATGGCACCCAGAATTATGTTGCACGAAGCACAATTTCACATCATTCTGGGTTCATTTGTGTGAAAACAAGGTCCAATCAGGCTGAAACGTTACAGGAAGGTAAAATCTATTGAGTTGTAAGTGATCTGAACGTTTCAAGATGATAGCACTTTCCTAAGGGGGTCAAACCATGTCCCAAAGGTCACCGGATCTGGTGTCAATTTAAAGAAGTAGTCCAGTTACACATTTGTGGGCTTATAACTTGGCTTCTGAATGTCCTAGAGAGATCAGGTTTGTTTTAGTGTACTCCAATCAACAGCCCCTACAACCACAAAAAGGAATGGAGTCATTAGCACTTATGGTTTGTAAATGGCACCCAGAATTATGTTGCACGGAGCACAATTTCACATCATTCTGGGTCCATTTGTGTGAAAACAAGGTCCAATCAGGCTGAAACGTTACAGGAAGGTAGAATCTATTGAGTTGTAAGTGATCTGAACGTTTCAAGATGATAGCACTTTCTTAAGGGGGTCAAACCATGTCCCAAAGGTCACCGGATCTGGTGTCAATTTAAAGAAGTAGTCCAGTTACACATTTGTGGGCTTATAACTTGGCTTCTGAATGTCCTAGAGAGATCAGGTTTGTTTTAGTATACTCCAATCAACAGCCCCTACAACCACAAAAAGGAATGGAGTCATTAGCACTAATGGTTTTTAAATGGCACCCAGAATTATGTTGCACGAAGCCCAATTTCACATCATTCTGGGTTCATTTGTGTGAAAACAAGGTCCAGTCAGGCTGAAACGTTACAGGAAGGTAGAATCTATTGAGTTGTAAGTGATCTGAACGTTTCATGATGATAGCACTTTCCTAAGGGGGTCAAACCATGTCCCAAAGGTCACCGGATCTGGTGTCACTTTAAAGAAGTAGTCCAGTTACACATTTGTGGGCTTACAACTTGGCTTCTGAATGTCCTAGAGAGGTCAGGTTTGTTTTATTGTACTCCAATCAACAGCCCCTACAATCACAAAAAGGAATGGAGACATTAGCACTTATGGTTTGTAAATGGCACCCAGAATTATGTTGCACGAAGCACAATTTCACATCATTCTGGGTCCATTTGTGTGAAAACAAGGTCCAATCAGGCTGAAACGTTACAGGAAGGTAGAATCTATTGAATTGTAAGTGATCTGAACGTTTCAAGATGATCGCACATTCCTAAAGGGGTCAAACCATGTCCCAAAGGTCACCGGATCTGGTGTCACTTTAAAGAAGTAGTCCAGTTACACATTTGTGGGCTTATAACTTGGCTTCTGAATGTCCTAGAGAGATCAGGTTTGTTTTAGTATACTCCAATCAACAGCCCCTACAACCACAAAAAGGAATGGAGTCATTAGCACTTATGGTTTTTAAATGGCACCCAGAATTATGTTGCACGAAGCCCAATTTCACATCATTCTGGGTTCATTTGTGTGAAAACAAGGTCCAGTCAGGCTGAAACGTTACAGGAAGGTAGAATCTATTGAGTTGTAAGTGATCTGAACGTTTCATGATGATAGCACTTTCCTAAGGGGGTCAAACCATGTCCCAAAGGTCACCGGATCTGGTGTCACTTTAAAGAAGTAGTCCAGTTACACATTTGTGGGCTTACAACTTGGCTTCTGAATGTCCTAGAGAGGTCAGGGTTGTTTTATTGTACTCCAATCAACAGCCCCTACAACCACAAAAAGGATTGGAGACATTAGCACTTATGGTTTGTAAATGGCACCCAGAATTATGTTGCACGAAGCACAATTTCACATCATTCTGGGTCCATTTGTGTGAAAACAAGGTCCAATCAGGCTGAAACGTTACAGGAAGGTAGAATCTATTGAGTTGTAAGTGATCTGAACGTTTCAAGATGATCGCACATTCCTAAAGGGGTCAAACCATGTCCCAAAGGTCACCGGATCTGGTGTCACTTTAAAGAAGTAGTCCAGTTACACATTTGTGGGCTTATAACTTGGCTTCTGAATGTCCTATAGAGGTTAGGTTTGTTTTAGTGTACTCCAATCAAAATCCCCTACAACCACAAAAAGGAATGGAGTCATTAGCACTTATGGTTTGTAAATGGCACCCAGAATTATGTTGCACGAAGCACAATTTCACATCATTCTGGGTTCATTTGTGTGAAAACAAGGTCCAATCAGGCTGAAACGTTACAGGAAGGTAGAATCTATTGAGTTGTAAGTGATCTGAACGTTTCATGATGATAGCACTTTCCTAAGGGGGTCAAACCATGTCCCAAAGGTCACCGGATCTGGTGTCAATTTAAAGAAGTAGTCCAGTTACACATTTGTGGGCTTATAACTTGGCTTCTGAATGTCCCTGAGAGATCAGGTTTGTTTTAGTATACTCCAATCAACATCCCCTACAACCACAAAAAGGAATGGAGTCATTAGCACTTTTGGTTTTTAAATCGCACCCAGAATTATGTTGCACGAAGCACAATTTCACATCATTCTGGGTTCATTTGTGTGAAAACAAGGTCCAATCAGGCTGAAACGTTACAGGAAGGTAGAATCTATTGAGTTGTAAGTGATCTGAACGTTTCAAGATGATAGCACTTTCTTAAGGGGGTCAAACCATGTCCCAAAGGTCACCGGATCTGGTGTCAATTTAAAGAAGTAGTCCAGTTACACATTTGTGGGCTTATAACTTGGCTTCTGAATGTCCTAGAGCGATCAGGTTTGTTTTAGTATACTCCAATCAACAGCCCCTACAACCACAAAAAGGAATGGAGTCATTAGCACTTATGGTTTTTAAATGGCACCCAGAATTATGTTGCACGAAGCCCAATTTCACATCATTCTGGGTTCATTTGTGTGAAAACAAGGTCCAGTCAGGCTGAAACGTTACAGGAAGGTAGAATCTATTGAGTTGTAAGTGATCTGAACGTTTCATGATGATAGCACTTTACTAAGGGGGTCAAACCATGTCCCAAAGGTCACCGGATCTGGTGTCACTTTAAAGAAGTAGTCCAGTTACACATTTGTGGGCTTACAACTTGGCTTCTGAATGTCCTAGAGAGGTCAGGTTTGTTTTATTGTACTCCAATCAACAGCCCCTACAACCACAAAAAGGAATGGAGACATTAGCACTTATGGTTTGTAAATGGCACCCAGAATTATGTTGCACGAAGCACAATTTCACATCATTCTGGGTCCATTTGTGTGAAAACAAGGTCCAATCAGGCTGAAACGTTACAGGAAGGTAGAATCTATTGAGTTGTAAGTGATCTGAACGTTTCAAGATGATCGCACATTCCTAACGGGGTCAAACTATGTCCCAAAGGTCACCGGATCTGGTGTCACTTTAAAGAAGTAGTCCAGTTACACATTTGTGGGCTTACAACTTGGCTTCTGAATGTCCTAGAGAGGTCAGGTTTGTTTTATTGTACTCCAATCAACAGCCCCTACAACCACAAAAAGGAATGGAGACATTAGCACTTATGGTTTGTAAATGGCACCCAGAATTATGTTGCACGAAGCACAAATTCACATCATTCTGGGTCCATTTGTGTGAAAACAAGGTCCAATCAGGCTGAAACGCTACAAGAAGGTAGAATCTATTGAGTTGTAAGTGATCTGAACGTTTCAAGATGATCGCACATTCCTATAGGGGGTAAAACCATGTCCCAAAGGTCACCGGGCCTGGTGTCACTTTAAAGATGTAGTCCAGTTACACCTTTGTGGGCTTATAACTTGGCTTCTGAATGTCCTAGAGAGGTTAGGTTTGTTTTAGTGTACTCCAATCAACAGCCCCTACAACCACAAAAAGGAATGGAGACATTAGCACTTATGGTTTTTAAATGGCACCCAGAATTATGTTGCACGAAGCACAATTTCACATCATTCTGGGTTCATTTGTGTGAAAACAAGGTCCAATCAGGCTGAAACGTTACAAGAAGGTAGAATCTATTGAGTTGTAAGTGATCTGAACGTTTCATGATGATAGCACTTTCCTAAGGGGCTCAAACCATGTCCCAAATGTCACCGGATCTGGTGTCAATTTAAAGAAGTAGTCCAGTTACACCTTTGTGGGCTTATAATTTGGCTTCTGAATGTCCTAGAGAGATCAGGTTTGTTTTAGGGTACTCCAATTAACAGCCCCTACAACCACAAAAAGGAATGGAGTCATTAGCACTTATGGTTTTTAAATGGCACCCAGAATTATGCTGCACGAAGCACAATTTCACATCATTCCGGGTTCATTTGTGTGAAAACAAGGTCCAATCAGGCTGAAACGTTACAGGAAGGTATAAGCTATTGAGTTGCAAGTGATCTGAACGTTTCATGATGATAGCACTTTCCTAAGGGGGTAAAACCATGTCCCAAAGGTCACTGGATCTGGTGTCAATTTAAAGAAGTAGTCCAGTTACACATTTGTGGGCTTATAACTTGGCTTCTGAATGTCCTAGAGAGGTTAGCTTTATTTTAGTGTACTCCAATCAACAGCCCCTACAACCACAAAAAGGAATGGAGTCATTAGCACTTATGGTTTGTAAATGGCACCCAGAATTATGTTGCACGAAGCACAATTTCACATCATTTTGGGTCCATTTGTGTGAAAACAATGTCCAATCAGGCTGAAACGTTACAAGAAGGTAGAATCTATTGAGTTGTAAGTGATCTGAACGTTTCATGATGATCGCACATTCCTATAGGGGGTCAAACCATGTCCCAAAGGTCACCGGGCCTGGTGTCACTTTAAAGAAGTAGTCCAGTTACACCTTTGTGGGCTTATAACTTGGCTTCTGAATGTCCTAGAGAGGTCAGGTTTGTTTAAGTGTACTCCAATAAACAGCCCCTACAGCCACAAAAAGGAATGGAGTCATTAGCACTTATGGTTTGTAAATGGCACCCAGAATTATGTTGCACGAAGCACAATTTCACATCATTCTGGGTCCATTTGTATGAAAACAAGGTCCAGTCAGGCTGAAACGTTACAGGAAGGTAGAATCTATTGAGTTGTAAGTGATCTGAACGTTTCATGATGATAGCACTTTCCTAAGGGGGTCAAACCATGTCCCAAAGGTCACCGGATCTGGTGTCAATTTAAAGAAGTAGTCCAGTTACACATTTGTGGGCTTATAACTTGGCTTCTGAATGTCCTAGAGAGATCAGGTTTGTTTTAGTATACTCCAATCAACAGCCCCTACAACCACAAAAAGGAATGGAGTCATTAGCACTTATGGTTTTTAAATGGCACCCAGAATTATGTTGCACGAAGCACAATTTCACATCATTCTGGGTTCATTTGTGTGAAAACAAGGTCCAATCAGGCTGAAACGTTACAGGAAGGTAGAATCTATTGAGTTTTAAGTGATCTGAACGTTTCACGATGATAGCACTTTCCTAAGGGGGTCAAACCATGTCCCAAAGTTCACCGGACCTGGTGTCAATTTAAAGAAGTAGTCCAGTTACACATTTGTGGGCTTATAACTTGGCTTCTGAATGTCCTAGAGAGATCAGGTTTGTTTTAGTGTACTCCAATCAACAGCCCCTACAACCACAAAAAGGAATGGAGTCATTAGCACTTATG
Source organism: Nothobranchius furzeri (assembly GCF_043380555.1). NCBI lineage: Eukaryota > Metazoa > Chordata > Actinopteri > Cyprinodontiformes > Nothobranchiidae > Nothobranchius > Nothobranchius furzeri. Next base: position 2,228,663 of record NW_027223043.1, read on the forward strand.
GTTTGTAAATGGCACCCAGAATTATGTTGCACGAAGCACAATTTCACATCATTCTGGGTTCATTTGTGTGAAAACAAGGTCCAATCAGGCTGAAACGTTACAAGAAGGTAGAATCTATTGAGTTGTAAGTGATCTGAACGTTTAATGATGATCGCACATTCCTATAGGGGGTCAAACCATGTCCCAAAGGTCACCGGGCCTGGTGTCACTTTAAAGAAGTAGTCCAGTTACACCTTTGTGGGCTTATAACTTGGCTTCTGAATGTCCTAGAGAGGTCAGGTTTGTTTTAGTGTACTCCAATCAACAGCCCCTACAACCACAAAAAGGAATGGAGTCATTAGCACTTATGGTTTGTAAATGGCACCCAGAATTATGTTGCACGAAGCACAATTTCACATCATTCTGGGTTCATTTGTGTGAAAACAAGGTCCAATCAGGCTGAAACGTTACAGGAAGGTAGAATCTATTGAGTTGTAAGTGATCTGAACGTTTCAAGATGATCGCACATTCCTATAGGGGGTAAAACCATGTCCCAAAGGTCACCGGGCCTGGTGTCACTTTAAAGATGTAGTCCAGTTACACCTTTGTGGGCTTATAACTTGGCTTCTGGATGTCCTAGAGAGGTTAGGTTTGTTTTAGTGTACTCCAATCAAAAGCCCCTACAACCACAAAAAGGAATGGAGACATTAGCACTTATGGTTTTTAAATGGCACCCAGAATTATGTTGCACGAAGCACAATTTCACATCATTCTGGGTTCATTTGTGTGAAAACAAGGTCCAATCAGGCTGAAACGTTACAGGAAGGTAGAATCTATTGAGTTGTAAGTGATCTGAACGTTTCATGATGATAGCAATTTCCTAAGGGGGTCAAACCATGTCCCAAATGTCACCGGATCTGGTGTCAATTTAAAGAAGTAGTCCAGTTACACCTTTGTGGGCTTATAATTTGGCTTCTGATTGTCCTAGAGAGATCAGGGTTGTTTTAGGGTACTCCAATCAACAGCTCCTACAACCACAAAAAGGAATGGAGTCATTAGCACTTATGGTTTTTAAATGGCACCCAGAAATATGCTGCACGAAGCACAATTTCACATCATTCCGGGTTCATTTGTGTGAAAACAAGGTCCAATCAGGCTGAAACGTTACAGGAAGGTATAATCTATTGAGTTGTAAGTGATCTGAACGTTTCATGATGATAGCACTTTCCTAAGGGGGTAAAATAATGTCCCAAAGGTCACCGGATCTGGTGTCAATTTAAAGAAGTAGTCCAGTTACACATTTGTGGGCTTATAACTTGGCTTCTGAATGTCCTAGAGAGGTTAGGTTTGTTTTAGTATACTCCAATCAACAGCCCCTACAACCACAAAAAGGAATGGAGTCATTAGCACTTATGGTTTTTAAATGGCACCCAGAATTATGTTGCACGAAGCCCAAATTCACATCATTCTGGGTTCATTTGTGTGAAAACAAGGTCCAGTCAGGCTGAAACGTTACAGGAAGGTAGAATCTATTGAGTTGTAAGTGATCTGAACGTTTCATGATGATAGCACTTTCCTAAGGGGGTCAAACCATGTCCCAAAGGTCACCGGATCTGGTGTCACTTTAAAGAAGTAGTCCAGTTACACATTTGTGGGCTTACAACTTGGCTTCTGAATGTCCTAGAGAGGTCAGGTTTGTTTTATTGTACTCCAATCAACAGCCCCTACAACCACAAAAAGGAATGGAGACATTAGCACTTATGGTTTGTAAATGGCACCCAGAATTATGTTGCACGAAGCACAATTTCACATCATTCTGGGTCCATTTGTGTGAAAACAAGGTCCAATCAGGCTGAAACGTTACAGGAAGGTAGAATCTATTGAATTGTAAGTGATCTGAACGTTTCAAGATGATCGCACATTCCTAAAGGGGTCAAACTATGTCCCAAAGGTCACCGGATCTGATGTCACTTTAAAGAAGTAGTCCAGTTACACATTTGTGGGCTTACAACTTGGCTTCTGAATGTCCTAGAGAGGTCAGGTTTGTTTTATTGTACTCCAATCAACAGCCCCTACAACCACAAAAAGGAATGGAGACATTAGCACTTATGGTTTGTAAATGGCACCCAGAATTATGTTGCACGAAGCACAAATTCACATCATTCTGGGTCCATTTGTGTGAAAACAAGGTCCAATCAGGCTGAAACGCTTCAAGAAGGTAGAATCTATTGAGTTGTAAGTGATCTGAACGTTTCATGATGATTGCACTTTCCTAAGGGGGTCAAACCATGTCCCAAATGTCACCGGATCTGGTGTCAATTTAAAGAAGTAGTCCAGTTACACCTTTGTGGGCTTATAATTTGGCTTCTGAATGTCCTAGAGAGATCAGGTTTGTTTTAGGGTACTCCAATCAACAGCCCCTACAACCACAAAAAGGAATGGAGTCATTAGCACTTATGGTTTTTAAATGGCACCCAGAATTATGTTGCACGAAGCACAATTACACATCATTCTGCGTCCATTTGTGTGAAAACAAGGTCCAATCAGGCTGAAATGTTACAGGAAGGTAGAATCTATTGAGTTGTAAGTGATCTGAACGTTTCATGATGATAGCACTTTCCTAAGGGGGTCAAACCATGTCCCAAAGGTCACCGGATCTGGTGTCAATTTAAAGAAGTAGTCCAGTTACACATTTGTGGGCTTACAACTTGGCTTCTGAATGTCCTAGAGAGATCAGGTTTGTTTTAATGTACTCCAATCAACAGCCCCTACAACCACAAAAAGGAATGGAGTCATTAGCACTTATGGTTTGTAAATGGCACCCAGAATTATGTTGCACGAAGCACAATTTAACATCATTCTGGGTTCATTTGTGTGAAAACAAGGTCCAATCAGGCTGAAACGTTACAGGAAGGTAGAATCTATTGAGTTGTAAGTGATCTGAACGTTTCATGATGATAGCACTTTCCTAAGGGGGTCAAACCATGCCCCAAAGGTCACCGGATCTGGTGTCAATTTAAAGTAGTCCAGTTACACATTTGTGGGCTTATAACTTGGCTTCTGAATGTCCTAGAGAGATCAGGTTTGTTTTAATGTACTCCAATCAACAGCCCCTACAACCACAAAAAGGAATGGAGACATTAGCACTTATGGTTTGTAAATGGCACCCAGAATTATGTTGCACGAAGCACAATTTCACATCATTCTGGGTCCATTTGTGTGAAAACAAGGTCCAATCAGGCTGAAACGTTACAGGAAGGTAGAATCTATTGAGTTGTAAGTGATCTGAACGTTTCAAGAAGATCGCACATTCCTATAGGGGGTAAAACCATGTCCCAAAGGTCACCGGGACTGGTGTCACTTTAAAGATGTAGTCCAGTTACACCTTTGTGGGCTTATAACTTGGCTTCTGAATGTCCTATAGAGGTTAGGTTTGTTTTAGTGTACTCCAATCAAAAGCCCCTACAACCACAAAAAGGAATGGAGTCATTAGCACTTATGGTTTGTAAATGGCACCCAGAATTATGTTGCACGAAGCACAATTTCACATCATTCTGGGTTCATTTGTGTGAAAACAAGGTCCAGTCAGGCTGAAACGTTACAGGAAGGTAGAATCTATTGAGTTGTAAGTGATCTGAACGTTTCATGATGATAGCGCTTTCCTAAGGGGGTCAAGCCATGTCCCAAAGGTCACAGGAGCTCGTGTAAATTTAAAGAAGTAGTCCAGTTACACATTTGTGGGCTTATAACTTGGCTTCTGAATGTCCTAGAGTGATCAGGTTTGTTTTAGTGTACTCCAATCAACAGCCCCTACAACCACAAAAAGGAATGGAGTCATTAGCAATTATGGTTTGTAAATGGCACCCAGAATTATGTTGCACGAAGCACAATTTCACATCATTCTGGGTTCATTTGTGTGAAAACAAGGTCCAATCAGGCTGAAACGTTACAGGAAGGTAGAATCTATTGAGTTGTAAGTGATCTGAACGTTTCATGATGATAGCACTTTCCTAAGGGGGTCAATCCATGTCCCAAAGGTCACCGGATCTGGTGTCAATTTAAAGAAGTAGTCCAGTTACACATTTGTGGGCTTATAACTTGGCTTCTGAATGTCCTAGAGAGATCAGGTTTGTTTTAGTATACTCCAATCAACAGCCCCTACAACCACAAAAAGGAATGGAGTCATTAGCACTTATGGTTTGTAAATGGCACCCAGAATTATTTTGCACGAAGCACAATTTCACATCATTCTGGGTTCATTTGTGTGAAAACAAGGTCCAATCAGGCTGAAACGTTACAGGAAGGTAGAATCTATTGAGTTGTAAGTGATCTGAACGTTTCATGATGATAGCACTTTCCTAAGGGGGTCAAACCATGTCCCAAAGGTCACCGGATCTGGTGTCACTTTAAAGAAGTAGTCCAGTTACACATTTGTGGGCTTATAACTTGGCTTCTGAATGTCCTAGAGAGGTCAGGTTTGTTTTAGTTTACTCCAATCAACAGCCCCTACAACCACAAAAAGGAATGGAGACATTAGCACTTATGGTTTTTAAATGGCACCAAGAATTATGTTGCACGAAGCACAATTTCACATCATTCTGGGTTCATTTGTGTGAAAACAAGGTCCAATCAGGCTGAAACGTTACAGGAAGGTAGAATCTTTTGAGTTGTAAGTGATCTGAACGTTTCATGATGATAGCACTTTCCTAAGGGGGTCAAACCATGTCCCAAAGGTCACCGGATCTGGTGTCAATTTAAAGTAGTAGTCCAGTTACACATTTGTGGGCTTATAACTTGGCTTCTGAATGTCCCTGAGAGATCAGGTTTGTTTTAGTATACTCCAATCAACAGCCCCTACAACCACAAAAAGGAATGGAGTCATTAGCACTTTTGGTTTTTAAATGGCACCCAGAATTATGTTGCACGAAGCACAATTTCACATCATTCTGGGTTCATTTATGTGAAAACAAGGTCCAGTCAGGCTGAAACAATACAGGAAGGTAGAATCTATTGAGTTGTAAGTGATCTGAACGTTTCATGATGATAGCGCTTTCCTAAGGGGGTCAAACCATGTCCCAAAGGTCACCGGATCTCGTGTCAATTTAAAGAAGTAGTCCAGTTACACATTTGTGGGCTTATAACTTGGCTTCTGAATGTCCTAGAGTGATCAGGTTTGTTTTAGTGTACTCCAATCAACAGCCCCTACAACCACAAAAAGGAATGGAGTCATTAGCACTTATGGTTTGTAAATGGCACCCAGAATTATGTTGCACGAAGCACAATTTCACATCATTCTGGGTTCATTTGTGTGAAAACAAGGTCCAATCAGGCTGAAACGTTACAGGAAGGTAGAATCTATTGAGTTGTAAGTGATCTGAACTTTTCATGATGATAGCACTTTCCAAAGGTGGTAAAACCATGTCCCAAAGGTCACCGGATCTCGTGTCAATTTAAAGAAGTAGTCCAGTTACACATTTGTGGGCTTATAACTTGGCTTCTGAATGTCCTAGAGAGATCAAGTTTGTTTTAGTGTACTCCAATCAACAGCCCCTACAACCACAAAAAGGAATGGAGTCATTAGCACTTATGGTTTGTAAATTGCACCCAGAATTATGTTGCACGAAGCACAATTTCACATCATTCTGGGTCCATTTGTGTGAAAACAAGGTCCAATCAGGCTGAAACGTTACAGGAAGGTAGAATCTATTGAGTTGTAAGTGATCTGAACGTTTCAAGATGATAGCACTTTCCTAAGGGGGTCAAACCATGTCCCAAAGGTCACCAGATCTGGTGTCAATTTAAAGAAGTAGTCCAGTTACACATTTGTGGGCTTACAACTTGGCTTCTGAATGTCCTAGAGAGGTCAGGTTTGTTTTATTGTACTCCAATCAACAGCCCCTACAACCACAAAAAGGAATGGAGACATTAGCACTTATGGTTTGTAAATGGCACCCAGAATTATGTTGCACGAAGCACGATTTCACATCATTCTGGGTTCATTTGTGTGAAAACAAGGTCCAATCAGGCTGAAACGTTACAGGAAGGTAGAATCTATTGAGTTGTAAGTGATCTGAACGTTTCATGATGATAGCACTTTCCTAAGGGGTCAAACCATGTCCCAAAGGTCACCGGATCTGGTGTCAATTTAAAGAAGTAGTCCAGTTACACATTTGTGGGCTTACAACTTGGCTTCTGAATGTCCTAGAGAGGTCAGGTTTGTTTTATTGTACTCCAATCAACAGCCCCTACAACCACAAAAAGGAATGGAGACATTAGCACTTATGGTTTGTAAATGGCACCCAGAATTATGTTGCACGAAGCACGATTTCACATCATTCTGGGTTCATTTGTGTGAAAACAAGGTCCAATCAGGCTGAAACGTTACAGGAAGGTAGAATCTATTGAGTTGTAAGTGATCTGAACGTTTCATGATGATAGCACTTTCCTAAGGGGTCAAACCATGTCCCAAAGGTCACCGGATCTGATGTCACTTTAAAGAAGTAGTCCAGTTACACATTTGTGGGATTATAACTTGGCTTCTGAATGTCCTAGAGAGGTCAGGTTTGTTTTATTGTACTCCAATCAACAGCCCCTACAACCACAAAAAGGAATGGAGACATTAGCACTTATGGTTTGTAAATGGCACCCAGAATTATGTTGCACGAAGCACAATTTCACATCATTCTGGGTCCATTTGTGTGAAAACAAGGTCCAATCAGGCTGAAACGCTACAAGAAGGTAGAATCTATTGAGTTGTAAGTGATCTGAACATTTCAAGAAGATCGCACATTCCTATAGGGGGTAAAACCATGTCCCAAAGGTCACCGGGCCTGGTGTCACTTTAAAGATGTAGTCCAGTTACACCTTTGTGGGCTTATAACTTGGCTTCTGAATGTCCTATAGAGGTTAGGTTTGTTTTAGTGTACTCCAATCAAAATCCCCTACAACCACAAAAAGGAATGGAGTCATTAGCACTTATGGTTTGTAAATGGCACCCAGAATTATGTTGCACGAAACACAATTTCACATCATTCTGGGTTCATTTGTGTGAAAACAAGGTCCAATCAGGCTGAAACGTTACAGGAAGGTAGAATCTATTGAGTTGTAAGTGATCTGAACATTTCATGATGATAGCACTTTCCTAAGGGGGTCAAACCATGTCCCAAAGGTCACCGGATCTGGTGTCAATTTAAAGAAGTAGTCCAGTTACACATTTGTGGGCTTATAACTTGGCTTCTGAATGTCCCTGAGAGATCAGGTTTGTTTTAGTATACTCCAATCAACAGCCCCTACAACCACAAAAAGGAATGGAGTCATTAGCACTTTTGGTTTTTAAATGGCACCCAGAATTATGTTGCACGAAGCACAATTTCACATCATTCTGGGTTCATTTGTGTGAAAACAAGGTCCAGTCAGGCTGAAACGTTACAGGAAGGTAGAATCTATTGAGTTGTAAGTGATCTGAACGTTTCATGATGATAGCGCTTTCCTAAGGGGGTCAAACCATGTCCCAAAGGTCACCGGATCTCGTGTCAATTTAAAGAAGTAGTCCAGTTACACATTTGTGGGCTTATAACTTGGCTTCTGAATGTCCTAGAGTGATCAGGTTTGTTTTAGTGTACTCCAATCAACAGCCCCTACAACCACAAAAAGGAATGGAGTCATTAGCACTTATGGTTTGTAAATGGCACCCAGAATTATGTTGCACGAAGCACAATTTCACATCATTCTGGGTTCATTTGTGTGAAAACAAGGTCCAATCAGGCTGAAACGTTACAGGAAGGTAGAATCTATTGAGTTGTAAGTGATCTGAACGTTTCATGATGATAGCACTTTCCTAAGGGGGTCAAACCATGTCCCAAAGGTCACCGGATCTGGTGTCACTTTAAAGAAGTAGTCCAGTTACACATTTGTGGGCTTACAACTTGGCTTCTGAATGTCCTAGAGAGGTCAGGTTTGTTTTATTGTACTCCAATCAACAGCCCCTACAACCACAAAAAGGAATGGAGTCATTAGCACTTTTGGTTTGTAAATGGCACCCAGAATTATGTTGCACGAAGCACAATTTCACATCATTCTGGGTTCATTTGTGTGAAAACAAGGTCCAATCAGGCTGAAACGTTACAGGAAGGTAGAATCTATTGAGTTGTAAGTGATCTGAACGTTTCATGATGATAGCACTTTCCTAAGGGGTCAAACCATGTCCCAAAGGTCACCGGATCTGGTGTCACTTTAAAGAAGTAGTCCAGTTACACATTTGTGGGATTATAACTTGGCTTCTGAATGTCCTAGAGAGGTCAGGTTTGTTTTATTGTACTCCAATCAACAGCCCCTACAACCACAAAAAGGAATGGAGACATTAGCACTTATGGTTTGTAAATGGCACCCAGAATTATGTTGCACGAAGCACAATTTCACATCATTCTGGGTCCATTTGTGTGAAAACAAGGTCCAATCAGGCTGAAACGCTACAAGAAGGTAGAATCTATTGAGTTGTAAGTGATCTGAACATTTCAAGAAGATCGCACATTCCTATAGGGGGTAAAACCATGTCCCAAAGGTCACCGGGCCTGGTGTCACTTTAAAGATGTAGTCCAGTTACACCTTTGTGGGCTTATAACTTGGCTTCTGAATGTCCTATAGAGGTTAGGTTTGTTTTAGTGTACTCCAATCAAAATCCCCTACAACCACAAAAAGGAATGGAGTCATTAGCACTTATGGTTTGTAAATGGCACCCAGAATTATGTTGCACGAAGCACAATTTCACATCATTCTGGGTTCATTTGTGTGAAAACAAGGTCCAATCAGGCTGAAACGTTACAGGAAGGTAGAATCTATTGAGTTGTAAGTGATCTGAACATTTCATGATGATAGCACTTTCCTAAGGGGGTCAAACCATGTCCCAAAGGTCACCGGATCTGGTGTCAATATAAAGAAGTAGTCCAGTTACACATTTGTGGGCTTATAACTTGGCTTCTGAATGTCCCTGAGAGATCAGGTTTGTTTTAGTATACTCCAATCAACAGCCCCTACAACCACAAAAAGGAATGGAGTCATTAGCACTTTTGGTTTTTAAATGGCACCCAGAATTATGTTGCACGAAGCACAATTTCACATCATTCTGGGTTCATTTGTGTGAAAACAAGGTCCAATCAGGCTGAAACGTTACACGAAGGTAGAATCTATTGAGTTGTAAGTGATCTGAACGTTTCATGATGATAGCACTTTCCTAAGGGGGTCAAACCATGTCCCAAAGGTCACCGGATCTGGTGTCAATTTAAAGAAGTAGTCCAGTTACACATTTGTGGGCTTATAACTTGGCTTCTGAATGTCCTAGAGAGATCAGGTTTGTTTTAGTGTACTCCAATCAACAGCCCCTACAACCACAAAAAGGAATGGAGTCATTAGCACTTATGGTTTGTAAATGGCACCCAGAATTATGTTGCACGAAGCACAATTTCACATCATTCTGGGTCCATTTGTGTGAAAACAAGGTCCAATCAGGCTGAAACGTTACAGGAAGGTAGAATCTATTGAGTTGTAAGTGATCTGAACGTTTCAAGATGATAGCACTTTCTTAAGGGGGTCAAACCATGTCCCAAAGGTCACCGGATCTGGTGTCAATTTAAAGAAGTAGTCCAGATACACATTTGTGGGCTTATAACTTGGCTTCTGAATGTCCTAGAGAGATCAGGTTTGTTTTAGTATACTCCAATCAACAGCCCCTACAACCACAAAAAGGAATGGAGTCATTAGCACTTATGGTTTTTAAATGGCACCCAGAATTATGTTGCACGAAGCCCAATTTCACATCATTCTGGGTTCATTTGTGTGAAAACAAGGTCCAGTCAGGCTGAAACGTTACAGGAAGGTAGAATCTATTGAGTTGTAAGTGATCTGAACGTTTCATGATGATAGCACTTTCCTAAGGGGGTCAAACCATGTCCCAAAGGTCACCGGATCTGGTGTAACTTTAAAGAAGTAGTCCAGTTACACATTTGTGGGCTTACAACTTGACTTCTGAATGTCCTAGAGAGGTCAGGTTTGTTTTATTGTACTCCAATCAACAGCCCCTACAACCACAAAAAGGAATGGAGACATTAGCACTTATGGTTTGTAAATGGCACCCAGAATTATGTTGCACGAAGCACAATTTCACATCATTCTGGGTCCATTTGTGTGAAAACAAGGTCCAATCAGGCTGAAACGTTACAGGAAGGTAGAATCTATTGAGTTGTAAGTGATCTGAACGTTTCATGATGATAGCACTTTCCTAAGGGGGTCAAACCATGTCCCAAAGGTCAACGGATCTGGTGTCACTTTAAAGAAGTAGTCCAGTTACACATTTGTGGGCTTACAACTTGGCTTCTGAATGTCCTAGAGAGGTCAGGTTTGTTTTATTGTACTCCAATCAACAGCCCCTACAACCACAAAAAGGAATGGAGTCATTAGCACTTATGGTTTGTAAATGGCACCCAGAATTATGTTGCACGAAGCACAATTTCACATCATTCTGGGTTCATTTGTGTGAAAACAAGGTCCAGTCAGGCTGAAACGTTACAGGAAGGTAGAATCTATTGAGTTGTAAGTGATCTGAACGTTTCATGATGATAGCACTTTCCTAAGGGGGTCAAACCATGTCCCAAAGGTCACCGGATCTGGTGTCACTTTAAAGAAGTAGTCCAGTTACACATTTGTGGGCTTACAACTTGGCTTCTGAATGTCCAAGAGAGGTCAGGTTTGTTTTATTGTACTCCAATCAACAGCCCCTACAACCACAAAAAGGAATGGAGACATTAGCACTTATGGTTTGTAAATGGCACCCAGAATTATGTTGCACGAAGCACAATTTCACATCATTCTGGGTCCATTTGTGTGAAAACAAGGTCCAATCAGGCTGAAACGTTACAGGAAGGTAGAATCTATTGAGTTGTAAGTGATCTGAACGTTTCAAGATGATCGCACATTCCTAAAGGGGTCAAACCATGTCCCAAAGGTCACCGGATCTGGTGTCACTTTAAAGAAGTAGTCCAGTTACACATTTGTGGGCTTACAACTTGGCTTCTGAATGTCCAAGAGAGGTCAGGTTTGTTTTATTGTACTCCAATCAACAGCCCCTACAACCACAAAAAGGAATGGAGTCATTAGCAATTATGGTTTGTAAATGGCACCCAGAATTATGTTGCACGAAGCACAATTTCACATCATTCTGGGTTCATTTGTGTGAAAACAAGGTCCAATCAGGCTGAAACGTTACAGGAAGGTAGAATCTATTGAGTTGTAAGTGATCTGAACGTTTCATGATGATAGCACTTTCCTAAGGGGGTCAATCCATGTCCCAAAGGTCACCGGATCTGGTGTCAATTTAAAGAAGTAGTCCAGTTACACATTTGTGGGCTTATAACTTGGCTTCTGAATGTCCTAGAGAGATCAGGTTTGTTTTAGTATACTCCAATCAACAGCCCCTACAACCACAAAAAGGAATGGAGTCATTAGCACTTATGGTTTGTAAATGGCACCCAGAATTATTTTGCACGAAGCACAATTTCACATCATTCTGGGTTCATTTGTGTGAAAACAAGGTCCAATCAGGCTGAAACGTTACAGGAAGGTAGAATCTATTGAGTTGTAAGTGATCTGAACGTTTCATGATGATAGCACTTTCCTAAGGGGGTCAAACCATGTCCCAAAGGTCACCGGATCTGGTGTCACTTTAAAGAAGTAGTCCAGTTACACATTTGTGGGCTTATAACTTGGCTTCTGAATGTCCTAGAGAGGTCAGGTTTGTTTTAGTTTACTCCAATCAACAGCCCCTACAACCACAAAAAGGAATGGAGACATTAGCACTTATGGTTTTTAAATGGCACCAAGAATTATGTTGCACGAAGCACAATTTCACATCATTCTGGGTTCATTTGTGTGAAAACAAGGTCCAATCAGGCTGAAACGTTACAGGAAGGTAGAATCTTTTGAGTTGTAAGTGATCTGAACGTTTCATGATGATAGCACTTTCCTAAGGGGGTCAAACCATGTCCCAAAGGTCACCGGATCTGGTGTCAATTTAAAGTAGTAGTCCAGTTACACATTTGTGGGCTTATAACTTGGCTTCTGAATGTCCCTGAGAGATCAGGTTTGTTTTAGTATACTCCAATCAACAGCCCCTACAACCACAAAAAGGAATGGAGTCATTAGCACTTTTGGTTTTTAAATGGCACCCAGAATTATGTTGCACGAAGCACAATTTCACATCATTCTGGGTTCATTTATGTGAAAACAAGGTCCAGTCAGGCTGAAACAATACAGGAAGGTAGAATCTATTGAGTTGTAAGTGATCTGAACGTTTCATGATGATAGCGCTTTCCTAAGGGGGTCAAACCATGTCCCAAAGGTCACCGGATCTCGTGTCAATTTAAAGAAGTAGTCCAGTTACACATTTGTGGGCTTATAACTTGGCTTCTGAATGTCCTAGAGTGATCAGGTTTGTTTTAGTGTACTCCAATCAACAGCCCCTACAACCACAAAAAGGAATGGAGTCATTAGCACTTATGGTTTGTAAATGGCACCCAGAATTATGTTGCACGAAGCACAATTTCACATCATTCTGGGTTCATTTGTGTGAAAACAAGGTCCAATCAGGCTGAAACGTTACAGGAAGGTAGAATCTATTGAGTTGTAAGTGATCTGAACTTTTCATGATGATAGCACTTTCCAAAGGTGGTAAAACCATGTCCCAAAGGTCACCGGATCTCGTGTCAATTTAAAGAAGTAGTCCAGTTACACATTTGTGGGCTTATAACTTGGCTTCTGAATGTCCTAGAGAGATCAAGTTTGTTTTAGTGTACTCCAATCAACAGCCCCTACAACCACAAAAAGGAATGGAGTCATTAGCACTTATGGTTTGTAAATTGCACCCAGAATTATGTTGCACGAAGCACAATTTCACATCATTCTGGGTCCATTTGTGTGAAAACAAGGTCCAATCAGGCTGAAACGTTACAGGAAGGTAGAATCTATTGAGTTGTAAGTGATCTGAACGTTTCAAGATGATAGCACTTTCCTAAGGGGGTCAAACCATGTCCCAAAGGTCACCAGATCTGGTGTCAATTTAAAGAAGTAGTCCAGTTACACATTTGTGGGCTTACAACTTGGCTTCTGAATGTCCTAGCGAGGTCAGGTTTGTTTTATTGTACTCCAATCAACAGCCCCTACAACCACAAAAAGGAATGGAGACATTAGCACTTATGGTTTGTAAATGGCACCCAGAATTATGTTGCACGAAGCACGATTTCACATCATTCTGGGTTCATTTGTGTGAAAACAAGGTCCAATCAGGCTGAAACGTTACAGGAAGGTAGAATCTATTGAGTTGTAAGTGATCTGAACGTTTCATGATGATAGCACTTTCCTAAGGGGTCAAACCATGTCCCAAAGGTCACCGGATCTGGTGTCAATTTAAAGAAGTAGTCCAGTTACACATTCGTGGGCTTACAACTTGGCTTCTGAATGTCCTAGAGAGGTCAGGTTTGTTTTATTGTACTCCAATCAACAGCCCCTACAACCACAAAAAGGAATGGAGACATTAGCACTTATGGTTTGTAAATGGCACCCAGAATTATGTTGCACGAAGCACGATTTCACATCATTCTGGGTTCATTTGTGTGAAAACAAGGTCCAATCAGGCTGAAACGTTACAGGAAGGTAGAATCTATTGAGTTGTAAGTGATCTGAACGTTTCATGATGATAGCACTTTCCTAAGGGGTCAAACCATGTCCCAAAGGTCACCGGATCTGATGTCACTTTAAAGAAGTAGTCCAGTTACACATTTGTGGGATTATAACTTGGCTTCTGAATGTCCTAGAGAGGTCAGGTTTGTTTTATTGTACTCCAATCAACAGCCCCTACAACCACAAAAAGGAATGGAGACATTAGCACTTATGGTTTGTAAATGGCACCCAGAATTATGTTGCACGAAGCACAATTTCACATCATTCTGGGTCCATTTGTGTGAAAACAAGGTCCAATCAGGCTGAAACGCTACAAGAAGGTAGAATCTATTGAGTTGTAAGTGATCTGAACATTTCAAGAAGATCGCACATTCCTATAGGGGGTAAAACCATGTCCCAAAGGTCACCGGGCCTGGTGTCACTTTAAAGATGTAGTCCAGTTACACCTTTGTGGGCTTATAACTTGGCTTCTGAATGTCCTATAGAGGTTAGGTTTGTTTTAGTGTACTCCAATCAAAATCCCCTACAACCACAAAAAGGAATGGAGTCATTAGCACTTATGGTTTGTAAATGGCACCCAGAATTATGTTGCACGAAACACAATTTCACATCATTCTGGGTTCATTTGTGTGAAAACAAGGTCCAATCAGGCTGAAACGTTACAGGAAGGTAGAATCTATTGAGTTGTAAGTGATCTGAACATTTCATGATGATAGCACTTTCCTAAGGGGGTCAAACCATGTCCCAAAGGTCACCGGATCTGGTGTCAATTTAAAGAAGTAGTCCAGTTACACATTTGTGGGCTTATAACTTGGCTTCTGAATGTCCCTGAGAGATCAGGTTTGTTTTAGTATACTCCAATCAACAGCCCCTACAACCACAAAAAGGAATGGAGTCATTAGCACTTTTGGTTTTTAAATGGAACCCAGAATTATGTTGCACGAAGCACAATTTCACATCATTCTGGGTTCATTTGTGTGAAAACAAGGTCCAGTCAGGCTGAAACGTTACAGGAAGGTAGAATCTATTGAGTTGTAAGTGATCTGAATGTTTCATGATGATAGCGCTTTCCTAAGGGGGTCAAACCATGTCCCAAAGGTCACCGGATCTCGTGTCAATTTAAAGAAGTAGTCCAGTTACACATTTGTGGGCTTATAACTTGGCTTCTGAATGTCCTAGAGTGATCAGGTTTGTTTTAGTGTACTCCAATCAACAGCCCCTACAACCACAAAAAGGAATGGAGACATTAGCACTTATGGTTTGTAAATGGCACCCAGAATTATGTTGCACGAAGCACGATTTCACATCATTCTGGGTTCATTTGTGTGAAAACAAGGTCCAATCAGGCTGAAACGTTACAGGAAGGTAGAATCTATTGAGTTGTAAGTGATCTGAACGTTTCATGATGATAGCACTTTCCTAAGGGGTCAAACCATGTCCCAAAGGTCACCGGATCTGATGTCACTTTAAAGAAGTAGTCCAGTTACACATTTGTGGGATTATAACTTGGCTTCTGAATGTCCTAGAGAGGTCAGGTTTGTTTTATTGTACTCCAATCAACAGCCCCTACAACCACAAAAAGGAATGGAGACATTAGCACTTATGGTTTGTAAATGGCACCCAGAATTATGTTGCACGAAGCACAATTTCACATCATTCTGGGTCCATTTGTGTGAAAACAAGGTCCAATCAGGCTGAAACGCTACAAGAAGGTAGAATCTATTGAGTTGTAAGTGATCTGAACATTTCAAGAAGATCGCACATTCCTATAGGGGGTAAAACCATGTCCCAAAAGTCACCGGGCCTGGTGTCACTTTAAAGATGTAGTCCAGTTACACCTTTGTGGGCTTATAACTTGGCTTCTGAATGTCCTATAGAGGTTAGGTTTGTTTTAGTGTACTCCAATCAAAATCCCCTACAACCACAAAAAGGAATGGAGTCATTAGCACTTATGGTTTGTAAATGGCACCCAGAATTATGTTGCACGAAACACAATTTCACATCATTCTGGGTTCATTTGTGTGAAAACAAGGTCCAATCAGGCTGAAACGTTACAGGAAGGTAGAATCTATTGAGTTGTAAGTGATCTGAACATTTCATGATGATAGCACTTTCCTAAGGGGGTCAAACCATGTCCCAAAGGTCACCGGATCTGGTGTCAATTTAAAGAAGTAGTCCAGTTACACATTTGTGGGCTTATAACTTGGCTTCTGAATGTCCCTGAGAGATCAGGTTTGTTTTAGTATACTCCAATCAACAGCCCCTACAACCACAAAAAGGAATGGAGTCATTAGCACTTTTGGTTTTTAAATGGCACCCAGAATTATGTTGCACGAAGCACAATTTCACATCATTCTGGGTTCATTTGTGTGAAAACAAGGTCCAGTCAGGCTGAAACGTTACAGGAAGGTAGAATCTATTGAGTTGTAAGTGATCTGAACGTTTCATGATGATAGCGCTTTCCTAAGGGGGTCAAACCATGTCCCAAAGGTCACCGGATCTCGTGTCAATTTAAAGAAGTAGTCCAGTTACACATTTGTGGGCTTATAACTTGGCTTCTGAATGTCCTAGAGTGATCAGGTTTGTTTTAGTGTACTCCAATCAACAGCCCCTACAACCACAAAAAGGAATGGAGTCATTAGCACTTATGGTTTGTAAATGGCACCCAGAATTATGTTGCACGAAGCACAATTTCACATCATTCTGGGTTCATTTGTGTGAAAACAAGGTCCAATCAGGCTGAAACGTTACAGGAAGGTAGAATCTATTGAGTTGTAAGTGATCTGAACGTTTCATGATGATAGCACTTTCCTAAGGGGGTCAAACCATGTCCCAAAGGTCACCGGATCTGGTGTCACTTTAAAGAAGTAGTCCAGTTACACATTTGTGGGCTTACAACTTGGCTTCTGAATGTCCTAGAGAGGTCAGGTTTGTTTTATTGTACTCCAATCAACAGCCCCTACAACCACAAAAAGGAATGGCGTCATTAGCACTTTTGGTTTGTAAATGGCACCCAGAATTATGTTGCACGAAGCACAATTTCACATCATTCTGGGTTCATTTGTGTGAAAACAAGGTCCAATCAGGCTGAAACGTTACAGGAAGGTAGAATCTATTGAGTTGTAAGTGATCTGAACGTTTCATGATGATAGCACTTTCCTAAGGGGTCAAACCATGTCCCAAAGGTCACCGGATCTGGTGTCACTTTAAAGAAGTAGTCCAGTTACACATTTGTGGGATTATAACTTGGCTTCTGAATGTCCTAGAGAGGTCAGGTTTGTTTTATTGTACTCCAATCAACAGCCCCTACAACCACAAAAAGGAATGGAGACAATAGCACTTATGGTTTGTAAATGGCACCCAGAATTATGTTGCACGAAGCACAATTTCACATCATTCTGGGTCCATTTGTGTGAAAACAAGGTCCAATCAGGCTGAAACGCTACAAGAAGGTAGAATCTATTGAGTTGTAAGTGATCTGAACATTTCAAGAAGATCGCACATTCCTATAGGGGGTAAAACCATGTCCCAAAGGTCACCGGGCCTGGTGTCACTTTAAAGATGTAGTCCAGTTACACCTTTGTGGGCTTATAACTTGGCTTCTGAATGTCCTATAGAGGTTAGGTTTGTTTTAGTGTACTCCAATCAAAATCCCCTACAACCACAAAAAGGAATGGAGTCATTAGCACTTATGGTTTGTAAATGGCACCCAGAATTATGTTGCACGAAGCACAATTTCACATCATTCTGGGTTCATTTGTGTGAAAACAAGGTCCAATCAGGCTGAAACGTTACAGGAAGGTAGAATCTATTGAGTTGTAAGTGATCTGAACATTTCATGATGATAGCACTTTCCTAAGGGGGTCAAACCATGTCCCAAAGGTCACCGGATCTGGTGTCAATATAAAGAAGTAGTCCAGTTACACATTTGTGGGCTTATAACTTGGCTTCTGAATGTCCCTGAGAGATCAGGTTTGTTTTAGTATACTCCAATCAACAGCCCCTACAACCACAAAAAGGAATGGAGTCATTAGCACTTTTGGTTTTTAAATGGCACCCAGAATTATGTTGCACGAAGCACAATTTCACATCATTCTGGGTTCATTTGTGTGAAAACAAGGTCCAATCAGGCTGAAACGTTACACGAAGGTAGAATCTATTGAGTTGTAAGTGATCTGAATGTTTCATGATGATAGCACTTTCCTAAGGGGGTCAAACCATGTCCCAAAGGTCACCGGATCTGGTGTCAATTTAAAGAAGTAGTCCAGTTACACATTTGTGGGCTTATAACTTGGCTTCTGAAGGTCCTAGAGAGATCAGGTTTGTTTTAGTGTACTCCAATCAACAGCCCCTTCAACCACAAAAAGGAATGGAGTCATTAGCACTTATGGTTTGTAAATGGCACCCAGAATTATGTTGCACGAAGCACAATTTCACATCATTCTGGGTCCATTTGTGTGAAAACAAGGTCCAATCAGGCTGAAACGTTACAGGAAGGTAGAATCTATTGAGTTGTAAGTGATCTGAATGTTTCAAGATGATAGCACTTTCTTAAGGGGGTCAAACCATGTCCCAAAGGTCACCGGATCTGGTGTCAATTTAAAGAAGTAGTCCAGATACACATTTGTGGGCTTATAACTTGGCTTCTGAATGTCCTAGAGAGATCAGGTTTGTTTTAGTATACTCCAATCAACAGCCCCTACAACCACAAAAAGGAATGGAGTCATTAGCACTTATGGTTTTTAAATGGCACCCAGAATTATGTTGCACGAAGCCCAATTTCACATCATTCTGGGTTCATTTGTGTGAAAACAAGGTCCAGTCAGGCTGAAACGTTACAGGAAGGTAGAATCTATTGAGTTGTAAGTGATCTGAACGTTTCATGATGATAGCACTTTCCTAAGGGGGTCAAACCATGTCCCAAAGGTCACCGGATCTGGTGTCACTTTAAAGAAGTAGTCCAGTTACACATTTGTGGGCTTACAACTTGACTTCTGAATGTCCTAGAGAGGTCAGGTTTGTTTTATTGTACTCCAATCAACAGCCCCTACAACCACAAAAAGGAATGGAGACATTAGCACTTATGGTTTGTAAATGGCACCCAGAATTATGTTGCACGAAGCACAATTTCACATCATTCTGGGTGTATTTGTGTGAAAACAAGGTCCAATCAGGCTGAAACGTTACAGGAAGGTAGAATCTATTGAGTTGTAAGTGATCTGAACGTTTCATGAAGATAGCACTTTCCTAAGGGGGTCAAACCATGTCCCAAAGGTCACCGGATCTGGTGTCACTTTAAAGAAGTAGTCCAGTTACACATTTGTGGGCTTACAACTTGGCTTCTGAATGTCCTAGAGAGGTCAGGTTTGTTTTATTGTACTCCAATCAACAGCCCCTACAACCACAAAAAGGAATGGAGTCATTAGCACTTATGGTTTGTAAATGGCACCCAGAATTATGTTGCACGAAGCCCAATTTCACATCATTCTGGGTTCATTTGTGTGAAAACAAGGTCCAGTCAGGCTGAAACGTTACAGGAAGGTAGAATCTATTGAGTTGTAAGTGATCTGAACGTTTCATGATGATAGCACTTTCCTAAGGGGGTCAAACCATGTCCCAAAGGTCACCGGATCTGGTGTCACTTTAAAGAAGTAGTCCAGTTACACATTTGTGGGCTTACAACTTGGCTTCTGAATGTCCAAGAGAGGTCAGGTTTGTTTTATTGTACTCCAATCAACAGCCCCTACAACCACAAAAAGGAATGGAGACATTAGCACTTATGGTTTGTAAATGGCACCCAGAATTATGTTGCACGAAGCACAATTTCACATCATTCTGGGTCCATTTGTGTGAAAACAAGGTCCAATCAGGCTGAAACGTTACAGGAAGGTAGAATCTATTGAGTTGTAAGTGATCTGAACGTTTCAAGATGATCGCACATTCCTAAAGGGGTCAAACCATGTCCCAAAGGTCACCGGATCTGGTGTCACTTTAAAGAAGTAGTCCAGTTACACTTTTGTGGGCTTATAACTTGGCTTCTGAATGTCCTAGAGAGATCAGGTTTGTTTTAGTATACTCCAATCAACAGCCCCTACAACCACAAAAAGGAATGGAGTCATTAGCACTTATGGTTTTTAAATGGCACCCAGAATTATGTTGCACGAAGCCCAATTTCACATCATTCTGGGTTCATTTGTGTGAATACAAGGTCCAGTCAGGCTGAAACGTTACAGGAAGGTAGAATCTATTGAGTTGTAAGTGATCTGAACGTTTCATGATGATAGCACTTTCCTAAGGGGGTCAAACCATGTCCCAAAGGTCACCGGATCTGGTGTCACTTTAAAGAAGTAGTCCAGTTACACATTTGTGGGCTTACAACTTGGCTTCTGAATGTCCTAGAGAGGTCAGGTTTGTTTTATTGTACTCCAATCAACAGCCCCTACAACCACAAAAAGGAATGGAGACATTAGCACTTATGGTTTGTAAATGGCACCCAGAATTATGTTGCACGAAGCACAATTTCACATCATTCTGGGTCCATTTGTGTGAAAACAACGTCCAATCAGGCTGAAACGTTACAGGAAGGTAGAATCTATTGAGTTGTAAGTGATCTGAACGTTTCAAGATGATCGCACATTCCTAAAGGGGTCAAACCATTTCCCAAAGGTCACCGAATCTAGTGTCACTTTAAAGAAGTAGTCCAGTTACACATTTGTGGGCTTATAACTTGGCTTCTGAATGTCCTATAGAGGTTAGGTTTGTTTTAGTGTACTCCAATCAAAATCCCCTACAACCACAAAAAGGAATGGAGTCATTAGCACTTATGGTTTGTAAATGGCACCCAGATTTATGTTGCACGAAGCACAATTTCACATCATTCTGGGTTCATTTGTGTGAAAACAAGGTCCAATCAGGCTGAAACGTTACAGGAAGGTAGAATCTATTGAGTTGTAAGTGATCTGAACGTTTCATGATGATAGCACTTTCCTAAGGGGGTCAAACCATGTCCCAAAGGTCACCGGATCTGGTGTCAATTTAAAGAAGTAGTCCAGTTACACATTTGTGGGCTTATAACTTGGCTTCTGAATGTCCCTGAGAGATCAGGTTTGTTTAGTATACTCCAATCAACAGCCCCTACAACCACAAAAAGGAATGGAGTCATTAGCACTTTTGGTTTGTAAATGGCACCCAGAATTATGTTGCACGAAGCACAAATTCACATCATTCTGGGTCCATTTGTGTGAAAACAAGGTCCAATCAGGCTGAAACGTTACAGGAAGGTAGAATCTATTGAGTTGTAAGTGATCTGAACGTTTCATGATGATAGCACTTTCCTAAGGGGGTCAAACCATGTCCCAAAGGTCACCGGATCTGGTGTCAATTTAAAGAAGTAGTCCAGTTACACATTTGTGGGCTTATAACTTGGCTTCTGAATGTCCTAGAGAGATCAGGTGTGTTTTAGTATACTCCAATCAACAGCCCCTACAACCACAAAAAGGAATGGAGTCATTAGCACTTATGGTTTTTAAATGGCACCCAGAATTATGTTGCACGAAGCCCAATTTCACATCATTCTGGGTTCATTTGTGTGAAAACAAGGTCCAGTCAGGCTGAAACGTTACAGGAAGGTAGAATCTATTGAGTTGTAAGTGATCTGAACGTTTCATGATGATAGCACTTTCCTAAGGGGGTCAAACCATGTCCCAAAGGTCACCGGATCTGGTGTCACTTTAAAGAAGTAGTCCAGTTACACATTTGTGGGCTTACAACTTGGCTTCTGAATGTCCTAGAGAGGTCAGGTTTGTTTTATTGTACTCCAATCAACAGCCCCTACAACCACAAAAAGGAATGGAGACATTAGCACTTATGGTTTGTAAATGGCACCCAGAATTATGTTGCACGAAGCACAATTTCACATCATTCTGGGTCCATTTGTGTGAAAACAAGGTCCAATCAGGCTGAAACGTTACAGGAAGGTAGAATCTATTGAGTTGTAAGTGATCTGAACGTTTCAAGATGATCGCACATTCCTAAAGGGGTCAAACTATGTCCCAAAGGTCACCGGATCTGGTGTCACTTTAAAGAAGTAGTCCAGTTACACATTTGTGGGCTTACAACTTGGCTTTTGAATATCCTAGAGAGGTCAGGTTTGTTTTATTGTACTCCAATCAACAGCCCCTACAACCACAAAAAGGAATGGAGACATTAGCACTTATGGTTTGTAAATGGCACCCAGAATTATGTTGCACGAAGCACAATTTCACATCATTCTGGGTCCATTTGTGTGAAAACAAGGTCCAATCAGGCTGAAACGTTACAGCAAGGTAGAATATATTGAGTTGTAAGTGATCTGAACGTTTCAAGATGATCGCACATTCCTAAAGGGGTCAAACCATGTCCCAAAGGTCACCGGATCTAGTGTCACTTTAAAGAAGTAGTCCAGTTACACATTTGTGGGCTTATAACTTGGCTTCTGAATGTCCTATAGAGGTTAGGTTTGTTTTAGTGTACTCCAATCAAAATCCCCTACAACCACAAAAAGGAATGGAGTCATTAGCACTTATGGTTTGTAAATGGCACCCAGAATTATGTTGCACGAAGCACAATTTCACATCATTCTGGGTTCATTTGTGTGAAAACAAGGTCCAATCAGGCTGAAACGTTACAGGAAGGTAGAATCTATTGAGTTGTAAGTGATCTGAACGTTTCATGATGATAGCACTTTCCTAAGGGGGTCAAACCATGTCCCAAAGGTCACCGGATCTGGTGTCAATTTAAAGAAGTAGTCCAGTTACACATTTGTGGGCTTATAACTTGGCTTCTGAATGTCCTAGAGAGATCAGGTGTGTTTTAGTATACTCCAATCAACAGCCCCTACAACCACAAAAAGGAATGGAGTCATTAGCACTTATGGTTTTTAAATGGCACCCAGAATTATGTTGCACGAAGCCCAATTTCACATCATTCTGGGTTCATTTGTGTGAAAACAAGGTCCAGTCAGGCTGAAACGTTACAGGAAGGTAGAATCTATTGAGTTGTAAGTGATCTGAACGTTTCATGATGATAGCACTTTCCTAAGGGGGTCAAACCATGTCCCAAAGGTCACCGGATCTGGTGTCACTTTAAAGAAGTAGTCCAGTTACACATTTGTGGGCTTACAACTTGGCTTCTGAATGTCCTAGAGAGGTCAGGTTTGTTTTATTGTACTCCAATCAACAGCCCCTACAACCACAAAAAGGAATGGAGACATTAGCACTTATGGTTTGTAAATGGCACCCAGAATTATGTTGCACGAAGCACAATTTCACATCATTCTGGGTCCATTTGGGTGAAAACAAGGTCCAATCAGGCTGAAACGTTACAGGAAGGTAGAATCTATTGAGTTGTAAGTGATCTGAACGTTTCAAGATGATCGCACATTCCTAAAGGGGTCAAACTATGTCCCAAAGGTCACCGGATCTGGTGTCACTTTAAAGAAGTAGTCCAGTTACACATTTGTGGGCTTACAACTTGGCTTCTGAATGTCCTAGAGAGGTCAGGTTTGTTTTATTGTACTCCAATCAACAGCTCCTACAACCACAAAAAGGAATGGAGACATTAGCACTTATGGTTTGTAAATGGCACCCAGAATTATGTTGCACGAAGCACAAATTCACATCATTCTGGGTCCATTTGTGTGAAAACAAGGTCCAATCAGGCTGAAACGTTACAGGAAGGTATAATCTATTGAGTTGTAAGTGATCTGAACGTTTCATGATGATAGCACTTTCCTAAGGGGGTCAAACCATGTCCCAAATGTCACCGGATCTGGTGTCAATTTAAAGAAGTAGTCCAGTTACACCTTTGTGGGCTTATAATTTGGCTTCTGAATGTCCTAGAGAGATCAGGTTTGTTTTAGGGTACTCCAATCAACAGCCCCTACAACCACAAAAAGGAATGGAGTCATTAGCACTTATGGTTTTTAAATGGCACCCAGAATTATGCTGCACGAAGCACAATTTCACATCATTCCGGGTTCATTTGTGTGAAAACAAGGTCCAATCAGGCTGAAACGTTACAGGAAGGTATAATCTATTGAGTTGTAAGTGATCTGAACGTTTCATGATGATAGCACTTTCCTAAGGGGGTAAAACCATGTCCCAAAGGTCACCGGATCTGGTGTCAATTTAAAGAAGTAGTCCAGTTACACATTTGTGGGCTTATAACTTGGCTTCTGAATGTCCTAGAGAGGTTAGCTTTGTTTTAGTGTACTCCAATCAACAGCCCCTACAACCACAAAAAGGAATGGAGTCATTAGCACTTATGGTTTGTAAATGGCACCCAGAATTATGTTGCATGAAGCACAATTTCACATCATTCTGGGTCCATTTGTGTGAAAACAATGTCCAATCAGGCTGAAACGTTACAAGAAGGTAGAATCTATTGAGTTGTAAGTGATCTGAACGTTTCATGATGATCGCACATTCCTATAGGGGGTCAAACCATGTCCCAAAGGTCACCGGGCCTGGTGTCACTTTAAAGAAGTAGTCCAGTTACACCTTTGTGGGCTTATAACTTGGCTTCTGAATGTCCTAGAGAGGTCAGGTTTGTTTAAGTGTACTCCAATAAACAGCCCCTACAGCCAAAAAAAGGAATGGAGTCATTAGCACTTATGGTTTGTAAATGGCAACCAGAATTATGTTGCACGAAGCACAATTTCACATCATTCTGGGTCCATTTGTATGAAAACAAGGTCCAATCAGGCTGAAACGTTACAGGAAGGTAGAATCTATTGAGTTGTAAGTGATCTGAACGTTTCATGATGATAGCACTTTCATAAGGGGGTCAAACCATGTCCCAAAGGTCACCGGATCTGGTGTCAATTTAAAGAAGTAGTCCAGTTACACATTTGTGGGCTCATAACTTGGCTTCTGAATGTCCTAGAGAGATCAGGTTTGTTTTAGTATACTCCAATCAACAGCCCCTACAACCACAAAAAGGAATGGAGTCATTAGCACTTATGCTTTGTAAATGGCACCCAGAATTATGTTGAACGAAGCACAATTTCACATCATTCTGGGTTCATTTGTGTGAAAACAAGGTCCAATCAGGCTGAAACGTTACAGGAAGGTAGAATCTATTGAGTTGTAAGTGATCTGAACGTTTCATGATGATAGCACTTTCCTAAGGGGGTCAAACCATGTCCCAAAGGTCACCGGATCTGGTGTCACTTTAAAGAAGTAGTCCAGTTACACATTTGTGGGCTTACAACTTGGCTTCTGAATGTCCTAGAGAGGTCAGGTTTGTTTTATTGTACTCCAATCAACAGCCCCTACAACCACAAAAAGGAATGGAGACATTAGCACTTATGGTTTGTAAATGGCACCCAGAATTATGTTGCACGAAGCACAATTTCACATCATTCTGGGTCCATTTGTGTGAAAACAACGTCCAATCAGGCTGAAACGTTACAGGAAGGTAGAATCTATTGAGTTGTAAGTGATCTGAACGTTTCAAGATGATCGCACATTCCTAAAGGGGTCAAACCATGTCCCAAAGGTCACCGAATCTAGTGTCACTTTAAAGAAGTAGTCCAGTTACACATTTGTGGGCTTATAACTTGGCTTCTGAATGTCCTATAGAGGTTAGGTTTGTTTTAGTGTACTCCAATCAAAATCCCCTACAACCACAAAAAGGAATGGAGTCATTAGCACTTATGGTTTGTAAATGGCACCCAGATTTATGTTGCACGAAGCACAATTTCACATCATTCTGGGTTCATTTGTGTGAAAACAAGGTCCAATCAGGCTGAAACGTTACAGGAAGGTAGAATCTATTGAGTTGTAAGTGATCTGAACGTTTCATGATGATAGCACTTTCCTAAGGGGGTCAAACCATGTCCCAAAGGTCACCGGATCTGGTGTCAATTTAAAGAAGTAGTCCAGTTACACATTTGTGGGCTTATAACTTGGCTTCTGAATGTCCCTGAGAGATCAGGTTTGTTTAGTATACTCCAATCAACAGCCCCTACAACCACAAAAAGGAATGGAGTCATTAGCACTTTTGGTTTTTAAATGGCACCCAGAATTATGTTGCACGAAGCACAATTTCACATCATTCTGGGTTCATTTGTGTGAAAACAAGGTCCAATCAGGCTGAAACGTTACAGGAAGGTAGAATCTATTGAGTTGTAAGTGATCTGAACGTTTCATGATGATAGCACTTTCCTAAGGGGGTCAAACCATGTCCCAAAGGTCACCGGATCTGGTGTCAATTTAAAGAAGTAGTCCAGTTACACATTTGTGGGCTTATAACTTGGCTTCTGAATGTCCTAGAGAGATCAGGTGTGTTTTAGTATACTCCAATCAACAGCCCCTACAACCACAAAAAGGAATGGAGTCATTAGCACTTATGGTTTTTAAATGGCACCCAGAATTATGTTGCACGAAGCCCAATTTCACATCATTCTGGGTTCATTTGTGTGAAAACAAGGTCCAGTCAGGCTGAAACGTTACAGGAAGGTAGAATCTATTGAGTTGTAAGTGATCTGAACGTTTCATGATGATAGCACTTTCCTAAGGGGGTCAAACCATGTCCCAAAGGTCACCGGATCTGGTGTCACTTTAAAGAAGTAGTCCAGTTACACATTTGTGGGCTTACAACTTGGCTTCTGAATGTCCTAGAGAGGTCAGGTTTGTTTTATTGTACTCCAATCAACAGCCCCTACAACCACAAAAAGGAATGGAGACATTAGCACTTATGGTTTGTAAATGGCACCCAGAATTATGTTGCACGAAGCACAATTTCACATCATTCTGGGTCCATTTGTGTGAAAACAAGGTCCAATCAGGCTGAAACGTTACAGGAAGGTAGAATCTATTGAGTTGTAAGTGATCTGAACGTTTCAAGATGATCGCACATTCCTAAAGGGGTCAAACTATGTCCCAAAGGTCACCGGATCTGGTGTCACTTTAAAGAAGTAGTCCAGTTACACATTTGTGGGCTTACAACTTGGCTTCTGAATATCCTAGAGAGGTCAGGTTTGTTTTATTGTACTCCAATCAACAGCCCCTACAACCACAAAAAGGAATGGAGACATTAGCACTTATGGTTTGTAAATGGCACCCAGAATTATGTTGCACGAAGCACAATTTCACATCATTCTGGGTCCATTTGTGTGAAAACAAGGTCCAATCAGGCTGAAACGTTACAGCAAGGTAGAATCTATTGAGTTGTAAGTGATCTGAACGTTTCAAGATGATCGCACATTCCTAAAGGGGTCAAACCATGTCCCAAAGGTCACCGGATCTAGTGTCACTTTAAAGAAGTAGTCCAGTTACACATTTGTGGGCTTATAACTTGGCTTCTGAATGTCCTATAGAGGTTAGGTTTGTTTTAGTGTACTCCAATCAAAATCCCCTACAACCACAAAAAGGAATGGAGTCATTAGCACTTATGGTTTGTAAATGGCACCCAGAATTATGTTGCACGAAGCACAATTTCACATCATTCTGGGTTCATTTGTGTGAAAACAAGGTCCAATCAGGCTGAAACGTTACAGGAAGGTAGAATCTATTGAGTTGTAAGTGATCTGAACGTTTCATGATGATAGCACTTTCCGAAGGGGGTCAAACCATGTCCCAAAGGTCACCGGATCTGGTGTCAATTTAAAGAAGTAGTCCAGTTACACATTTGTGGGCTTATAACTTGGCTTCTGAATGTCCCTGAGAGATCAGGTTTGTTTAGTATACTCCAATCAAAAGCCCCTACAACCACAAAAAGGAATGGAGTCATTAGCACTTTTGGTTTTTAAATGGCACCCAGAATTATGTTGCACGAAGCACAATTTCACATCATTCTGGGTTCATTTGTGTGAAAACAAGGTCCAATCAGGCTGAAACGTTACAGGAAGGTAGAATCTATTGAGTTGTAAGTGATCTGAACGTTTCATGATGATAGCACTTTCCTAAGGGGGTCAAACCATGTCCCAAAGGTCACCGGATCTGGTGTCAATTTAAAGAAGTAGTCCAGTTACACATTTGTGGGCTTATAACTTGGCTTCTGAATGTCCTAGAGAGATCAGGTGTGTTTTAGTATACTCCAATCAACAGCCCCTACAACCACAAAAAGGAATGGAGTCATTAGCACTTATGGTTTTTAAATGGCACCCAGAATTATGTTGCACAAAGCCCAATTTCACATCATTCTGGGTTCATTTGTTTGAAAACAAGGTCCAGTCAGGCTGAAACGTTACAGGAAGGTAGAATCTATTGAGTTGTAAGTGATCTGAACGTTTCATGATGATAGCACTTTCCTAAGGGGGTCAAACCATGTCCCAAAGGTCACCGGATCTGGTGTCACTTTAAAGAAGTAGTCCAGTTACACATTTGTGGGCTTACAACTTGGCTTCTGAATGTCCTAGAGAGGTCAGGTTTGTTTTATTGTACTCCAATCAACAGCCCCTACAACCACAAAAAGGAATGGAGACATTAGCACTTATGGTTTGTAAATGGCACCCAGAATTATGTTGCACGAAGCACAATTTCACATCATTCTGGGTTCATTTGGGTGAAAACAAGGTCCAATCAGGCTGAAACGTTACAGGAAGGTAGAATCTATTGAGTTGTAAGTGATCTGAACGTTTCAAGATGATCGCACATTCCTAAAGGGGTCAAACTATGTCCCAAAGGTCACCGGATCTGGTGTCACTTTAAAGAAGTAGTCCAGTTACACATTTGTGGGCTTACAACTTGGCTTCTGAATGTCCTAGAGAGGTCAGGTTTGTTTTATTGTACTCCAATCAACAGCTCCTACAACCACAAAAAGGAATGGAGACATTAGCACTTATGGTTTGTAAATGGCACCCAGAATTATGTTGCACGAAGCACAAATTCACATCATTCTGGGTCCATTTGTGTGAAAACAAGGTCCAATCAGGCTGAAACGTTACAGGAAGGTATAATCTATTGAGTTGTAAGTGATCTGAACGTTTCATGATGATAGCACTTTCCTAAGGGGGTCAAACCATGTCCCAAATGTCACCGGATCTGGTGTCAATTTAAAGAAGTAGTCCAGTTACACCTTTGTGGGCTTATAATTTGGCTTCTGAATGTCCTAGAGAGATCAGGTTTGTTTTAGGGTACTCCAATCAACAGCCCCTACAACCACAAAAAGGAATGGCGTCATTAGCACTTATGGTTTTTAAATGGCACCCAGAATTATGCTGCACGAAGCACAATTTCACATCATTCCGGGTTCATTTGTGTGAAAACAAGGTCCAATCAGGCTGAAACGTTACAGGAAGGTATAATCTATTGAGTTGTAAGTGATCTGAACGTTTCATGATGATAGCACTTTCCTAAGGGGGTAAAACCATGTCCCAAAGGTCACCGGATCTGGTGTCAATTTAAAGAAGTAGTCCAGTTACACATTTGTGGGCTTATAACTTGGCTTCTGAATGTCCTAGAGAGGTTAGCTTTGTTTTAGTGTACTCCAATCAACAGCCCCTACAACCACAAAAAGGAATGGAGTCATTAGCACTTATGGTTTGTAAATGGCACCCAGAATTATGTTGCATGAAGCACAATTTCACATCATTCTGGGTCCATTTGTGTGAAAACAATGTCCAATCAGGCTGAAACGTTACAAGAAGGTAGAATCTATTGAGTTGTAAGTGATCTGAACGTTTCATGATGATCGCACATTCCTATAGGGGGTCAAACCATGTCCCAAAGGTCACCGGGCCTGGTGTCACTTTAAAGAAGTAGTCCAGTTACACCTTTGTGGGCTTATAACTTGGCTTCTGAATGTCCTAGAGAGGTCAGGTTTGTTTAAGTGTACTCCAATAAACAGCCCCTACAGCCAAAAAAAGGAATGGAGTCATTAGCACTTATGGTTTGTAAATGGCAACCAGAATTATGTTGCACGAAGCACAATTTCACATCATTCTGGGTCCATTTGTATGAAAACAAGGTCCAATCAGGCTGAAAAGTTACAGGAAGGTAGAATCTATTGAGCTGTAAGTGATCTGAACGTTTCATGATGATAGCATTTTCCTAAGGGGGTCAAACCATGTCCCAAAGGTCACCGGATCTGGTGTCAATTTAAAGAAGTAGTCCAGTTACACATTTGTGGGCTTATAACTTGGCTTCTGAATGTCCTAGAGAGATCAGGTTTGTTTTAGTATACTCCAATCAACAGCCCCTACAACCACAAAAAGGAATGGAGTCATTAGCACTTATGGTTTTTAAATGGCACCCAGAATTATGTTGCACGAAGCCCAATTTCACATCATTCTGGGTTCATTTGTGTGAAAACAAGGTCCAGTCAGGCTGAAATGTTACAGGAAGGTAGAATCTATTGAGTTGTAAGTGATCTGAACGTTTCATGATGATAGCACTTTCCTAAGGGGGTCAAACCATGTCCCAAAGGTCACCGGATCTGGTGTCACTTTAAAGAAGTAGTCCAGTTACACATTTGTGGGCTTACAACTTGGCTTCTGAATGTCCTAGAGAGGTCAGGTTTGTTTTATTGTACTCCAATCAACAGCCCCTACAACCACAAAAAGGAATGGAGACATTAGCACTTATGGTTTGTAAATGGCACCCAGAATTATGTTGCACGAAGAACAATTTCACATCATTCTGGGTCCATTTGTGTGAAAACAAGGTCCAATCAGGCTGAAACGTTACAGGAAGGAAGAATCTATTGAGTTGTAAGTGATCTGAACGTTTCAAGATGATCGCACATTCCTAAAGGGGTCAAACTATGTCCCAAAG
Source organism: Nothobranchius furzeri (assembly GCF_043380555.1). Taxonomy (NCBI): domain Eukaryota; kingdom Metazoa; phylum Chordata; class Actinopteri; order Cyprinodontiformes; family Nothobranchiidae; genus Nothobranchius; species Nothobranchius furzeri. Next base: position 2,259,124 of record NW_027223043.1, read on the forward strand.
GTCACCGGATCTGGTGTCACTTTAAAGAAGTAGTCCAGTTACACATTTGTGGGCTTACAACTTGGCTTCTGAATGTCCTAGAGAGGTCAGGTTTGTTTTATTGTACTCCAATCAACAGCTCCTACAACCACAAAAAGGAATGGAGACATTAGCACTTATGGTTTGTAAATGGCACCCAGAATTATGTTGCACGAAGCACAAATTCACATCATTCTGGGTCCATTTGTGTGAAAACAAGGTCCAATCAGGCTGAAACGCTACAAGAAGGTAGAATCTATTGAGTTGTAAGTGATCTGAACGTTTCATGATGATAGCACTTTCCTAAGGGGGTCAAACCATGTCCCAAATGTCACCGGATCTGGTGTCAATTTAAAGAAGTAGTCCAGTTACACCTTTGTGGGCTTATAATTTGGCTTCTGAATGTCCTAGAGAGATCAGGTTTGTTTTAGGGTACTCCAATCAACAGCCCCTACAACCACAAAAAGGAATGGAGTCATTAGCACTTATGGTTTTTAAATGGCACCCAGAATTATGCTGCACGAAGCACAATTTCACATCATTCCGGGTTCATTTGTGTGAAAACAAGGTCCAATCAGGCTGAAACGTTACAGGAAGGTATAATCTATTGAGTTGTAAGTGATCTGAACGTTTCATGATGATAGCACTTTCCTAAGGGGGTAAAACCAT